>NC_084572.2:10640000-10957500 GCF_033978685.3 Nerophis lumbriciformis | reverse complement strand
AAACAAACGATAAAGGTGAAGCTTTTCACACTGAAGCGCGTTTTAAACATGGCTAACTAGCCAGCGGCTAACGTCCATCCGCAGTCAGCAGTGTTTTAGCTACTTCTAAATCACTAATCATCGCCTCCATGGTGACAAATAAACTGTTTGTTTACAAGTATCATACCTGCAGGATGAGGACTAGCTAAACATGTTTCACATCACACCGTAGCGCTCCTGAATGTAAACAAATGCCATGGGTGGATCTACACAGACATCAACTGTAACAAAACCAAGTACAAGAGCCATATATAGTCGATACTAAAATGATTACCATATTTTTCGGACTATAAGTCGCAGTTTTTTTCATAGTTTGGCCGGGGGTGCGACTTATACTCAGGAGCGACTTATGTGTGAAATTATTAACACATTACCGTAAAATATCAAATAATATTATTTATCTCATTCACGTAAGAGACTAGACGTATAAGATTTCATGGGATTTAGCGATTAGGAGTGACAGATTGTTTGGTAAACGTATAGCATGTTCTATATGTTATAGTTATTTGAATGACTTTACCATAATATGTTACGTTAACATACCAGGCACGTTCTCAGTTGGTTATTTATGCCTCATATAACGTACACTTATTCAGCCTGTTGTTCACTATTCTTGATTTATTTTAAATTGCCTTTCAAATGTCTATTCTTGGTGTTGGGTTTTATCAAATAAATTTCCCAAAAAAATGCGACTTATATTCCAGTGCGATTTATATATGTTTTTTTCCTTCTTTATTATACATTTTCGGCAGGTGCGACTTATACTCCGGTGCGACTTATACTCCGAAAAATACGGTACGTCAACATTTTTTATTATCTCAAAATCTTTTGTCATTTTTGTATTGTTTATAAACTCAGGAGATACGTCCCTGGAAACAGGACAACTTTAATTATGACCAATGTATGATCCTGTAACAACTTGGTGTTGGATTGATACCAGAATTTGTAGTATCGACCAAAACTTATTTAAAGTATCAAGCAACAGACGAAAGAGTGATTATTACATTTTAACAGAAGCATAGATAGAACATGTTAAAAGACAAAGTAAGCAAATATTAACAGTAAATGAACAAGTAGATTAATAATACATTTTCTACCGCTTGTCCTTTATAATTTTGAGAAAATAATAGAATGAGAAATGACACAATATGTTACTGCACATGTCAGCAGCCAAATTAGGAGCCTTTGTTTGCTTACTTATTACTACAAGAGAAGTATGTTCACTATTGTATTTAATGCCAAAATTTTTCTTTGAAACATCCATCCATCCATTTTCTACTGCTTGTCCCTTTTGGGATCGCGGGGGGTGCTGGAGCCTATCTCAGCTGCATTCGGGCGGAAGGCGGGGTACACCCTGGACATCGCAGGGCCAACACAGATAGACAGACAACATTCACACTCACATATTTTTTGTCATGTCTGTGTGATCATGTTTTGTTTTAGTCATGTTCGGTTTTGTTTTTGGACTTTTTGTGCACTTTTGTTTGTTTTGTCACCATAGCAACCATTAGTTTTCACCTGTCACGTCACGCACCTGTTTCACGTTTTGAGTCACGCACCTGTTTTCACTAATCATGTCTGTAGTATTTAGGTTCATTGTTTTCAGTTCGTCGTTCTGGCGACATCCCACATTCATACCCCTGTCACACTCTGTCTACCTCTGCGCACTTCATGCCATGTCCAAGTAAGTTTTTTCTATTAATGCCACAGTTAGTGTTTTTGTTTAATTATTCACAGTTTTTTGCCCACGTGCAAGTCTTTTTGTTTCGTTAGTCAAGTTTGTACATCCGCCTTGAGCGCGCTTTTTGTTCCTTTGAGTGTTATAAATAAATATGTATTTACCTTCACGCCATGACCAGTCCAGCTTTACTTGCATCTCGGGAAAACAAACACACCATAGTCCACGTTTTGACATTTTTAATATATCATAAGATTTTTATTTAAAATAAAGCCAATAATGACGCCTTGTTTGTGGTCTCCTTTATTTTGAAAAGTACCAAAATATTAGAATCGGGACAGACCTAGTGCAAACTTTGAACATACAGTAAATGTTACAATTAGGTATTTAAAACAAAACAAAACACATTACTTTTGGTGGGCGGGGGGCTTTAACAACAACATGTTTACAGGAGATATAGCCTCAACAAGCTGTGTGAAGAATGTGAAAAGGGAATACTTTGTTTTGTTGTTGCAAAATACTGACTGAGAATGTCAGTGTTCTATTATGCTCATCACTCTGTGTAAACTGGGGAAACCTTGTATCATCTTTTTATGACAACAATTGAGTGCGGCGAGGCAGTATTTTGTCTCCTTGTAGTTTATGATGTTTGTAAGGATGATTTATCGACGCTTTTAAATGAATGTAAACGTGAAGGCTGTCTAGTGTGCAAGACTTTCATGAACTAAGCTGACGATTTAGGGCCTGATCTACCAAAAGTTTCCCTGTATCAAAATATGTTCCAACTTGATAACGCACGCACGGCTCATCTATTAAACTGCAGAGATTTGCTTATTTTACAATAGCAAAATAAGAAGAGCAATCCATTTAGCGTTTGTCTCCATGTACAGTACAGGCCTAAAGTTTGGACACACCTTCTCCTTCAATGGGTTTTCTTTATTTTCATGACTATTTACATTGTAGATTGTCACTGAAGGCATCAAAACTATGAATGAACATGTGGAGTTATGCACTTAACAAAAAAAGGTGAAATAACTGAAAACATGTTTTATATTCTAGTTTCTTCAAAATAGCCACCCTTTGCTCTGATTACTTTTTTGCACACTCTTGGCATTCTCTCGATGAGCTTCAAGAGGTAGTCACCTGATAGGGTTTTCACTTCACAGGTGAAGCTCATCGAGAGAATGCCAAGAGTGTGCAAAGCAGTAATCAGAGCAAGGGGTGGCTATTTTAAAGAAACTAGAATATAAAACATGTTTTCAGTTATTTCACCTTGTTTTGTTAAGTTGGCCCTGTGATGAGGTGGCGACTTGTCCAGGGTGTACCCCGCCTACCGCCCGAATGCAGCTGAGATAGGCCCCAGCACCCCCCACGACCCCTAAAGGGACAAGCGGTAGAAAATGAATGGATCGATGGATAGCTCTACATGTGTTCATTCATAGTTTTAATGCCTTCAGTGACAATCTACAATGTAAATAGTCATGGAAATAAAGAAAACGCATTGAATGAGAAGGTGTGTCCAAACGTTTGGCCTGTGCTGTATATATGATGATCATCACAACACCCACCATGCTGGGAGGAGAAAATGCAAATATAACTCCTCAGCACACCTTATGTATTCTAGCAAGAGTGAAATTGTTCTGTGACCATTGTTTTTGAGTCTTACATCTAGAAAGAACATGCAAACTGGCACAGTAACACACAGCTGTGAGAAAGAAGGTAAACATATATGGACTGTCAAAAATACATATAGTCAAATCAGTAACATCATTTTATAATTTTATAGCTGCTGGATGACTTTAGGGGCTGATTGACACAAATTGATGTGTGTTGGTGTCTGCTGGCTTTTTTTTTTTTTTTTTTTTTTTTTAAATGGCGTTAGGTTTTTCCATTTAGAAAGTGTAACATATTATATAAAGTTAAAGTTAAAGTTAAAGTACCAATGATTGTCACACACACACTAGGTGTGGCGAGATTATTCTCTGCATTTGACCCATCACCCTTGATCACCCCCCCTTATATCTCCGATATAAAAAAAATCTCTTACAATTTGTATGTTCTTGCGTCTGGAACATTCCAGCGTACGCTCGCAGTTAGTGGCAGCATCTTCCATGAGCGCTCCTTATTTTCAGCACTGCAGGACTGCCTCTAAAAATGTCCATAAAAAGTGGCCCATGTCTGCTGCATGTATCAAAACGTAACAGAATGTCACAGGTTAAGGTGAATGTGCAGTAGCGGGTGTTTAATAACTACTGCTTATTGTAACTCATTTTTTGTGTCCTGCTACTGGATGCCTTGAATATATACTGTATCTACCCTAAAGTCCGGACTATAAGCCGCTACTTTTTTCCGACGCTTTGCACCCTACAGCTTATAAAACGGCGCAGCTAATTTATAGATTTTTCTTCGCTGACCGCAATAATACAATTTTAAAGAAAAAGAAAAACAAGCAAAAACACTGACAGGGTGTTTTATTGTTTGTGCTCTGGTGCCTTCTTTTGGACGAATTCGCTCACTACAGGTGCTGCAGTGGGCTTTCATTCATCAGTATGTGGAGGGGGGGCGTGGTCTGCGGGCCTGCCGCGGAGCGGGGTGTGTAAGGACCGGCCTCGAAGTACAGCTGGCAGGTGATTGGATTACCCAGCTGGGGTTGATCATCCAATCACCTGCCATGCTTATTAGCAGCAGCCGGAGTGAGACACAGTTATTGGAGTTTGAGCGAGAGAGAGAGCAGAAAAAGACTGAAAAGTCGCAGAACAGTGTGCTGTCCTGGCGCGTGTGCGCACAAAAAAAGACATTATTAAACCAGACTACCGGGCTCCTGTGAAGGTCTATTGGGATCAGGAGAACCCACAGGAGGGCAACTTCTACACAGTACTTTTTTTTTTTCAGCTGGAGTGCTGTTCAATCTTCGGGCCGTCCATAGCATTTCTCCTTGTATTGATTCTTCATTCATCAGTCCAAGCAACCTTTGTAAGTTTTACAATATAACTAAAACGGTTTATACTTACTAAACTGTCCCATGAGTGATGTCTGTCGGAGTGTTTTCATGCATATGTGTACGTGCAATCGTAAAGTAATGACGCTAGCGTCATTAGCATTAGCTAATATGCTAACATGTTTACGAGTGTCTATGTTAGTATTGTTGACTTACAATGGCATTCTGTTTATATTGTTTCAGTTTCACAAATTCTTCAGTAAAGTCACCAAGACGTCACCGTGGAGTTATTGAATCTGTTTAGTCGATTGGAGAGCTAGCTTCCGCAGCTAGTGGGTCCATGATGATGACTTCTGTTTTGTTTGATCAACCGTTTTACTGCTGTGTTACAAGCACCGTTTGGAAACAATTAAGGTATGTGAATAAACATGCACAGAATCTTTCTATGTTAAATAACTCATGTCGCAACATACAGATCTGCGGCTTATAGTACAGTGCAGCTAATATATGGAAAATATTATTTTCTTCTAAAATTTAGTGGGTGCCACTTATATCCCGGTGCGCTCTCTAGTCTGGAAAATGAGTAAATGAGTGTTTCCATGGTGAAAGCCATGCAGTAAACGCAAAAAAACTTACAGTAAATAAGGGGATCTGCACCAGTTGTCAATTGTACACTCAATCTTAGTAAATCACATGCAACATGCCCAATGATAGTACATGCAATTTTATAGTTTGCACATGCTGTTTAGCCCGTCTTATTTGGATCTTAGTAGATCAGGTCCCAAGTGATCTTCTACAGCGCTGATCTGCAGCAGTTGTTAAGGATGTGCGCTTATTACGGATGTAATGACAAACCGCGGTCAAAATCCAGACCGTTTTAAAATAGTAATTATCGTAAAACCGTGGATGAGTACCACATGTTGAAAAACTTGGTGATTCTGCTCATTTCTTGGAGAAGCATTTAGCGCGCCAATTGCTAGCTAGATTAAATGCTAGTTTAGCTTAAATGCTAGCATGAATATGTTTAAACATAAAACTTAGTTTCAAGATTTCAGGGTGTATATAAGTACTTTTTGAGCACTACTGTGATAAAAATTATAACCGTGATACAACATTTTCATATTCTTACATCCCTCGCACTAAGTATTGACATTAAATCCAATGCAAACGAGAGCAATAGTGATTTCCAGGTGTGCCGAGGATACAAAATTATCTTTCCCTGACTTCATACTGTCGTGCAACAACCTCAATGTGACGAAATCAAATACCAGGGATTAGGCCTGGGCCAACAGTCACTAAAACCATTAATTGAACAATAAATTAAACAAACTAGATAACACTGTCATTAACATGATTGTCTGTGTTTGTTTTCACCGCTCTCAGCACCACTCAGTAAATCCTTTTGTCAGTCATCCACAATCTTTGTCCCGGTGAGAGCCCAATTTGTTGAAAAGTGATGGCAACAAAATAAAGCTACAAAACTAACAGCACGATCCAGTTTTTCCAACAGGGGAAAAAATGCACTTCAAGATGTTCAATTTGTATTTAATTTTTGCTGACAGAGAATGAACGTCAATTTAATTTGTTTACTTATTCAGAATAGTGAAACGCTTTTGAACTTCCAATTACAATAGTAAAACACATCACTAACTTGCATTATTATAATTAGGGGTGTGGGGAAAAAATCGATTCGAATTCAAATCGCAATTCTCACGTTGTGCGATTCAGTATCGATTCTCATTTTTCAAAAATGTTTTTTTTTTCTTTTCTTTTTCTGTTTTTTTTTTATGTATTTTTTTTTTTTAATTCATCAATCCAACAAAACAATACACAACACTACCATAACAATGCAATCCAATTCCAAAACCAAACCCGATCCAGCAACACTCAGAACTGCAATAAACAGAGCAATTGAGAGGAGACACAAACACGACACAGAACAAACCAAAAGTAGTGAAACAAAAATGAATATTATCAACAACAGTATCAATATTAGTTACAATTTCAACATAGCAGTGATTAAAGATCCCTCATTGACATTATCATTAGACATTTATAAACAACATTGACAACACACTGTGTCCAATATTTTCACAAAGATAAAATAAGTCATATTTTTGGTTCATTTAATAGTTGAAACAAATGTACATTATTGCAATCAGTTGATAAAACATTGTCCTTTACAACTATAAAAGCTTTTTACAAAAATCTACTACTCTGCTTGCATGTCAGCAGACTGGGGTAGATCCTGCTGAAATCCTATGTATTAAATGAATAGAGAATCCTTTTGAATCGGAAAAATATCGTTTTTGAATCGAGAATCACGTTGAATCGAAAAAAAAATTAATTTACAATCGAATCGTGACCCCAAGAATCGATATTGAATCGAATCGCGGGACACCCAAAGATTTGCAGCCCTAATTATAATTATTAGATATTATGATTCAATAAGTGCTTAATTTGGCAATAATATCATTTGCCCCAGGCCAAGTTACAGTGGTCAACTTCTTTTTACACTTACTTTGCATTACATCTTCTCCCTTGGTCATTCAGATTCCATTTTTGCATCTTAACTACGTTAACTTATTGTTATAGTTATAGAGCAGTTAACAATTTATTGTGGTACTTGCATGCCTGTGCAGTTAATGAAGCTTTAATGATGGTGATATTTTGGCCCTGGAGCAGATTACTTTCATAATTTCCTCTGCAGTTTTTGGAGAAATTGCAAGTCTTTAAAGTTTCTCCTGTACTCTGCTTATGAAGTAATTTTGATGTACAGTATTATTTCCCTGTGTACCTTGTCCCTTCTCGGTAGTCAGCTAGGATAGGCTCCAGCTAAGCCTTGATCCTTAACAGGATAACCAAGAAAATTAATGAATGAATGAATAATCCATCTGAATGTTTAAGCAAGAATGTCATTACCAAACACATGGTTTGAGTAGTGCGGTTCTAACCTGATCTTCCATGACTGTTCCAGGACATACAGGGTACAATGACGATCCAGCCCGCACGACATGAATCACGACCACAAACACCACATTCCAACCTGCTACCTTTCACGCTGACTGGCATCACGCTAGCTGTCACTTTTTATTCAGGCCACTGCTTTTCGGAGGTCTTTCAATCTTTTAGGTGAGAACATCTATCCTGAAAGTGTCTCCTCAACTGAGATTGCATTAAACTTTATGCACTCTCAAAACACCTCGAAGTATTTTAGTAAAAATGATAAAGATTTTTTTTTCAGATGTTTTACATTGCTGCACCGCAAAAAGTCAGTGTTCAAAAATAAGAAAAATTAATAAAAAAATTAGGGGTGTTTTATTTGAACTAAGCAAAATTATCTGCCAATAGAACAAGAAAATTTGGCTTGTCAAGACTTTCAAAAACAAGTACAATTAACTAACCTCAATAAACCCCAAAATACCTTAAAATAAGTATATTCTCACTAATAACAAGCCACTTTTCTTGGTAGAAAAAAAAAGAGACCTTTTTGCTCAATATGTTGAAAAATATTCTTAAATTAAGTAAATGCTAGTGCCATTATCTTGACATAATGATATGCACTCGGCATCATGATTTTTTTTTTCATGCTTGAAGTAAGAAATTATTACTTTAAAAAAGTAGTTTTCTACTTGTGAGTGTTAATGACACAGCTTTGCAACAGTTGATATTCTAGTTTCAAGCATGTTTTACTCAATATAGGTCATTAAATCTCAGCAACAAGCTGTAATATCTTACTGAGAAAATTTAGGAGCAAAACACTTAAAACAAGTAAAACACTAACATAAAATCTACTTAGTGAGAAGAATTATCTTATCAGACATAAAATAAGAAAATATCACCCTTATTTGAGATATTTAATCTTACTTAGATTTCAGTTTTTGCAGTGTGAAAAATACAAATAAAAAGTTGTATTTCTTGGGTTCCATTCAAGTGAGCACACATTAATAAGGAAGCATGAGCCGATCGATCAACCACTAATCAGTATCGATTTTAGTGAAAAAGTATGTGATCGCCATTGCCCATTATGCCTTTAAATGCCCATCACAAATACAATGTTTTTATTTCACTCAGGTCAATCCTATTGTTGATGGAGATGCCCATATTTACTGTACAGATTTACTTTACAAAGGAGAAGTGTTGGATACTTCTCTTGTTGCCTTATTTGAATTTGACTTTATTAAATGCATATGTTGAGTGTTTTGCGCAGCCGGACTGGAGCAGGAGGAGATAGAAAGAAAAAAAGAAGACAGAGGGGGAAATTGTGGGGACAAGACGGAGGAAACACAGAGAGAGATAACAACAACAAAAACAACAACAGAACACCATCAGCAAATACAATATATAGCTGTGGTCTAAAGTTTACATACACTTGTAAAGAACATAATGTCATGGCTGTCTTGAGTTTCCAATAATTTCTACAACTCTTATTTTTTTGTGATAGAGTGATTGTAGCACATACTTGTTGGTCACAAAAAACATTCATGAAGTTTGGTCCTTTTATGAATTTATGATGGGTCTACTGAAAATGTGACTAAATCTGCTGGGTCAAAAGTATACATACAGCAATGTTAATATTTGGTTACATGTCCCTTGGCAAGTTTCACTGCAATAAGGCGCTTTTGGTAGCCATCCACAAGCTTCTGGCAAGCTTCTGGTTGAATTTTTGACCACTCCTCTTGACAAAATTGGTGCAGTTCAGCTAAATGTGTTGGTTTTCTGACATGGACTTGTTTCTTCAGCATTGTCCACAGGTTTAAGTCAGGACTTCGGGAAGGCCATTCTAAAACTTAATTCTTAATTCTAGCCTGATGTAGCTATTCCTTTACCACTTTTGACATGTGTTTGGGGTCATTGTCCTGTTGGAACACCCAACTGCGCCCAAAACCCAACCTCTGGGCTGATGATTTTAGGTTGTCCTGGAGAATTTAGAGGTAATCCTCCTTTTTCACTGTCCCATTTTACTCTCAGCAAAACAGGCCCAGAGCATAATACTACCACCACCATGCTTGATGGTAGGAATAGTGTTCCTGGGATTAAAGACCTCACATTTTCTCCTCCAAACATATTGCTGGGTATTGTGGCAAAACAGCTAATTTTTTGTTTCATCTGACATCACATGGACAAAGATAAGACCTTCTGGAGGAAAATTCTGTGGTCAGATGAAAAGCGCCTTATTGCAGTGAAACTTGCCAAGGGACATGTAACCAAATATTAACATTGCTGTATGTATACTTTTGACCCGGCAGATTTGTTCACATTTTCAGTAGACCCATAATAAATTCATAAAAGAACCAAACTTCATGAATGTTTTTGTGACCAACAAGTATGTGCTCCAATCACTCTATCACAAAAAATAAGAGTTGTAGAAATGATTGGAAACTCAATACTTTTTGACCACGACTGTATTTATAGGTATAAACATATACATATATACATATATATATATATATATATATATATATATATATATGATACCAAAAATAATAAAGAAGAACAGATTAGTGAAGTACATAGTAATAACAAAAAAATGACAATGAACATCGTTGCACTACAAATGGAACAATAAAAAAATACCAATAGAAATACCAATATTGATCATGAATAACAATAACTACCTCTATTATCAACATAACAATCGCTTCCGATGTAACGATATATAAATATAATAATTACTTTAATTACAAACAGAAAGCAGATAAAGAGGGGGGGAAAGAATGGAGAGCTATATTAACCTTTTATATTGTTATGATAAAAATAGGTTAAGCTTAAGCAGTGTGCCGTGTTTTGTGATGTGAGAATTTGTATGTGTATGATTGTGGATACTTGTATGTATGAATATAGGTTTATTGAAGCGTGATTATATATATACATGAGTATGTGTATGTATATGTGCATGTGTATGTATGTAAGTACAGTGAATGTTCGTGGGGATGGATATACAGTGTGTGTGTGTATGTTTTGTATGTATGAATATACGTCTGTATGTATGTATGTATGTATGTGGGTATGTATGTTTGTATGAGCGTATGTATGTAGGTTTGTATGTACAGTGTATTTGTCTCAAAGTATCTGCGGGAGCCAAAACACCACCCTAGCGACTTAGAAAGTCCGAACCAAAACAACAGGTGCGGCACCTGGGGATCAAGGTATCACCGGCCCCACGCAGGCAGGGCAGCCGGCGACAGGACCGCCTGGACCAGTCCCACCAGGCCATCATTTTTTTTTTCTAGTCCCCCAGATGTCAAGCGGCTAGCAGCTAATGATGTGTCTCCAAATACCCTTGTACCTCTGTTGTGCCAAATAAACTGCATGTCTTTGTATCTTAAGTATGATTATCAGTTATCATTACCACTGGGGGGACGAGGTTAAACTACACACCGAGAGCAAGCCAGGAGCAGGCATGCTAAAGAAGAAGTGTAGAAAGTAAGAAGCTAAACAGGAAAATAACAAGTAGATTAATAAAAGTGTGGCGAGAGGATTATAGAACAACTGTTGGAGTGTCAGCAAGTCTCAGCATTGTCACAGTCAGCAGCGTCACATAAGAGGATGGCGCCACAAATTATACCAAGGGTACTATCAATATTTTATATACTAGAGTAATAAGTTAGATGTTTTCATTTTCTGAAATTTTTGTTGTTGTTTTTGTCAATGTTTACGAACTTAGGGAACAATTCCCTGAACACAGGTGGATTATGAGGGTGAAAACCAAAATATTTAAAAGAGTAGTAAATAGTATTTTTTGTTTTGTTATTATTGTGTATTGTTGACATTGTGTTGCTTCACCAATTGTAATAATAAATTGCACAAGAGAATAAAGAACTACCGTATTTTCTGAACTATGACACGCACTTAAAACCCTGTACGGTTTTTAAAACTCGAAAAAAATACAAGGTGTGCCTAATGAAAGGAATACGTTTGGTTGAGCTTGCCCACCTCAATGCTTTCATAGCGTGGGACGGGGTGGAAATCTTCTTCAATTAAAATTGTCAAGACAAGCTAACATTATGTTTGATCATTGCCAATTTTAATGATCATGTGGATTTTGAACACCCATATTCAAATGACTGAAGGGCATTTTTAGTCAACAACCATACACGTCACACTAAGGGTGGCCTTATAAACAATGCCAACACTGTCATAAACATGTGTCATATTGTGAAACCATACTAAACAACAATGGCAAAAACATTTCGTGAGAATATTTGCACCGCAACACAACATAAACACAACAGAATAAATACCCAGAATTCCCTGCAGTACCAACTCTTCCTGGACGCGACTTTATTTTATTTGGTAGATGGTGTAATGATAAGTGTGACCAGTAGATGACAGTCAAACCTAAGAGATAAGTCTCAAGTAAACAACACCATTTTAAATGTTCCATTGAAAATATAGAACATTACACACGGCGCTCAAAAATCTATCAAAATGTTTTAGTAGTAAATGTTTTAGTGCCATTTGTAATATAAAGTAGTGTAAATTTCTTACTTATATATGTCATTAAACTCGCCATGAAAGCGCTAAAACATACCGGCGTAGTGAGTTTACTTTATTCACCCAAGGAACTTTAGTTATTAGAGTTCCGGTCGGTCGGTTTTTCACGGGACACATTTCCGGTGTTGTTGTTTCCGGATGAGGAGATGCTGCTCCGTTATTGATTGAAGTAAAGTCTGAATGTCATTAAAACAGTTAGCTCCATCTTTTGACACTTCTTCCACTCCCGTCCTTGCACGCTACACCGCTACAACAAAGATGACGGGGAGAAGACGCTGCCGAAGGTGAGCCACGTAAATAAGACCGCCCACAAAACGGCGCATACGGAAGCGACTGTCAGAAAGCGGCTTGAAGATGATCTGCAAAACATAATCTATGCAACATTTTGACCAAGGAACCACCATCACATGTTATGTAGACCACAAAGAAGGGTTTTCAATTTAGAAAAAAAATAATAATAATATGACTTCTTCTTTTTTTTTCTTTTCTTTTTTTATCCTGTCCAGCTTCTCAGGCAAATCATATAGTTGATGTAGAAGCCCATGTCGGCTGTTCAGATTTACTTTACAAAAGAGAAGTGTAGGATACTTCTCTTGTTGCCTTATTTGTATTTGACTTTATTAAATGTATTTATATTATCATTTGGTGCAGCCGGGCCGGAGCAGGAGGGGATAGAAAGAGAAAAAAAAAAGGAAGACAGAGGGGGGAAATTGTGGGGACAAGAGGGGGATTAGACAGAGAGACAAAAACAACAACAGCAAACACAACAACAACAACAACAATAGAGCAACATCAGCAAATACGACATGTACAAATATGATGGCAAAAGTAGTAGCAAATAAGCAGTTAGCGAATACAAAATTGACAAAGAGCATTATTACACTACAAATGGAGCAATACAAATACCAATAGAAATAGCGCTATTGATAATGAACAATACCAATAATTTACCTTTATTATCAATAATACAGTTGTTCAAATGCAACAATACATATACGTAATGATAACTTGGGATACGAAAGAATGCAGAAAAATGGAGGGGAAGAAAGAGAAGCAACCTACCTTAACCCTGTAAGACCCGGGACATAGAAATACATGAACAAAAAAATATTCAACCTGTCAGATGGTGTTGTAGGGGGCATTTGGGAATTAAAATGCAAATGCAAAATTGGGTCAAATGCAGAGGACAAATTTCACCACACCTAGTGTGTGTGTGACAATCATTGGGACTTTAAGGACTTTAACTTAGATGGTGTTGTAGGGGGCATTTGGGAATTAAAATGAAGTGTTGGCAAATTTTTCATATTTTGATAAGGTTTTATGGAACCGTTGTAACGATACAACATTGGGTGAAAAGGGTAGCAAAATTTTCCATAAGCCATTTGTATTCATTTTCTGAACAACATGTTCCACATGTTTTCACTTCAGTCAAACAACTAAGGGTTCATTTGAATGCTTATTGATCATCACCTTGACTCAGAACACTGTAAAATAATAATTATAATAACAACATTACTAATTTTTATGAACAGTCAATTTTATTTGAATCAATGAAAAACACACATTTTCAGGAACTTCTAGGGTGGTCTATGCTGTATATACAAGTTGGCTTTGGGTATGATTTTGGTAATGTGTCATGTGTACAACACTGTTGGTGTGATCAAGTTCTGCATTGTTCTTCTGGCAACCAGCATGCATGTGCTGACTATGTTCACTTGCAGTGAAAGTCCAGGAAACAGTTCTTGCTGTCCGAGAAGCAGAGACACACTTCACACTTGTGGCATTGTGTGTTGGTGTACCCAGTAGGGCAATGCCTGCAGCGGCCTCTCGTTGTCTTCTTGGGTAAATGCCCAATCTGATCGTGGCGTACATCCAGTGGCAGGTGTCCACACGGTTTCTTGTATGGGGTGCTGGTTGGAGCCGAGGATGGTCTCTTGTCAGTGACTTTGTTGGCTTTGTCCCAGCGTTGAATCTTCTGCACAGGTTCCGTTGCAGCAAAGGATGACAAGTGTGAAGGCCCTGTTGTCAAACCATTTGACAGCAGAGATGTTGTGGTTCGCCTCCACTCTGTGGTCGAAGGTTCCTCTCCCTTTCTTCTTCAAGCTCTTGTCATCTTCAAGGTTGCAATTGGGGATGCGGACTTGCCTTGCTGTACCCACATAATGGATGCCAAGCCCAAGGAGCTTCTCGATCAGTGGGACTGATGTGAAGTAGTTGTCTGCATAGATCTTGTAATTTTGGCCCGCCGGCAGAGTTGAAGCAAGCTTCATCACAACATCACCTGACAAGCCAAGTTCAGATTTGGCTCGGACTCCATCGTTGCTCCCTTGGTAGACATTAAAGTCACACATCATGCCAGAGATTCCAGTTCTCACCCATACTTTGAAGCCCCATGGGTGTGGTGTGCCCCGCATGTATTGTTTGATGCTGCTGTATCTTCCTTTGAAAGCAATCATCATCTCATCCACTGAGTTGTGCTCTTCTGGGACCACCTTCAGGCACTTCTCTCTGAATGAATCAAGCCATGGTCTGATTTTCCAGAGTTTATCCTTCTTCTCCGTCTCAGACACTGTCAAGTTGTTGACTAGATGTAAGGAGCCTGGAATCTGTTGTGGATGTCAACAGAGCCTGGAATCTGTTGCGGGACATCACATCAGCAACAGGGGGGTACCGTGTATCTGTCTCCCAGTACATGCGACTTCCTGGCATCTGTACGAGGCCCATCTTCAAATACATGCCCATCATCTTCTCCATTTCCTTTGCACTGGTGTTTAGAGGTGTCCCCTTTGTTTGATGGCTGTATTCATTCGTCTGTGATGCCAGAGACTGAATCATGTCTGTGGACACAAACTGACGGAAGTATTCCAGTGGTGTAGTGTGGTCACGTCTTCAGTCAGAGGTGGACCAGAAAAGTCTGTATTGGGCCTGGTGAAATCCTTTTTCTGCCAGCGATATCTGTCACGGTGCTTGGCATGGGGCTTGGAAGATGTGGCCAGCTGGGGCTCAATGTCTTCAAATATGCATAGTTTAGTTTAGCCTTCTGCCTAACTAAATGTTTTTTTTACTTTTAGTTTGCAATATTAAAGTGCAAATGTGCACAGACAGAAGGAATACGTGTGTGTAAATTAAAATATATTGTAGATTCCTGACAAAACATATCTATTTACACTACACAGTATCCTGGGAGGTAAACTAGTCACAAAGGAATATTTGCTACCACATTGACCCATGGTTGTACATATACAACCAATATAAAACATCATCTAAATCATATTTTTTGGAGGTATTTCACAATAATAACATAGGTACATGTACTATGACATTTTAAAGATCACAGTAAAAAATATTAGATGCATTCTACTGACATTGATTTGATCAATTTGGTCCAGTAAAGAAAAGGGTTGTCACTCTGCGAAGATTTTCAAGTTGTGTGAGATTCTATAGCCTGTGGGCGGTCCTTAAATACAAATTTCGAATGTAAAGTCACTGTTAGACTGAACAATAGACCCCAATGACTATGTTAATGTGGTGGGGGTGACAAAATGAAAAAACTTTTAACCCTTTTTTAAATAAAATAAAAATGTTGTAAATATATCACTGTGGGTCTTAGAGGGTTAACCTTGTAGATTGTTATAGTAACAATAGGTTAAGCTTTGTCAGTGTGCCATGTGTTATACCCAGTTTACCCTAGGGCAGGGGTCGGCAACCCAAAATGTTGAAAGAGCCATATTGGACCAAAAATACAAAAACAAATCTGTCTGGAGCCGCAAAAAATTAAATCCATATTACATACAGATAGTGTGTCATGAGATATAAATTTAATTAAGAGGACTTAAAGGAAACTAAATGAGCTCAAATATAGCTACAAATGAGGCATAATGATGCAATATGTACATACAGCTAGCCTAAATAGCATGTTAGCATCGATTAGCTTGCAGTCATGCAGTGACCAAATATGTCTGATTAGCACTCCAACAAGTCAATAACATCAACAAAACCCACCTTTGTGCATTCACACACACGTTTGGTGGACAAAATGAGACAGAAAAAAAAGTGGCATAAAACACTTCCTAGAAAGTAGGAGAAAGTTGTACATGTAAACAAACTAAGGTGAGTTCAAGGACCGCCAAAATTAGGAGGACAAAACGGCGCTCGCCAAATACTCGAATCAGTGAAGCATGTTTAATATAAACAGTGTGCTTTATAACAATTAGGAAGGTTTGTGTCATGTTTCTCCTCCTACAGAAACCATATTAACACAAAAAATATATTTTTTCCACCTCATCTTTTTCCATTTTTCATACATTTTTGAAAAAGCTCCAGAGAGCCACTAGGGCGGCGCCAAAGAGCCGCATGCGGCTCTCGAGCCGCGGGTTGCCGACCCCCGCCCTAGGGCAACAACATTAATATATGTTTGATGAAACGTGATTATGTGCATGAGTGTATGTATGCATATGTACTTGTATATGTACAGTATGTGTATATGTGTTTGTACAGTGAATGTATATGTACAGTATATGTATATGTATGTTTGTACAGTAATAATAATAATAATAATAATAATAATAATATGACTCCTTTAATGCGCCCTATAATCCGGTGCGCCTTATGTATGAAAAACGATCAAAAATAGACCATTCATCGGCAGTGCGCTTTATAATCCGGTGCGCCCTATGGTCCAGAAAATACGGTAGTTTAAATATTGTGTAGATATTGCTAAACTATCTATAAATACATTGGAAAAAAATACATTTAAAAACATGTGATCGGTATCGGTGGATCTCCCTCATGAATGATCGATATTGTCAAGACTTGGTCCTGGGTGTTTGCTTTTCCGGAATGCAACGGAAAGTTGGCTCGGGCGAGACGGGAATGTAAATACATGATTTATTTAATATACCAAAATAAAGTACAAACGAAAAGCGCGCACAGTGGCGGAGAACAAACTATGAAACCAAAAGACTATAGCAAAAAAAGTACAAACGAAAAGCGCGCACAGTGGCGGAGAACAAACTATGAAACCAAAAGACTATAGCATTAATAAACAAAACTTACTTGGCATGGACTAAAAGGAGCAGCATGAACGATGGACATGAAATCAAGTGTCAGAAATGTGCAGAGCATAATTGTGGGATGTCACCAGAAAGACAAACTGAAAACTATGAACTTAAATACTACAGACATGATTAACGAAAACAGGTGCGTGACTCAAAACGTGAAACAGGTGCGTGACGTGACAGGTGAAAACTAATGGGTTGCTATGGTGACAAACAAGAGTGCACAATGAGTCCAAACGTGGAACAGGTGAAACTAATGGGTAATCATGGAAACAAGACAAGGGAGTGAAAAGCCAGAAACTAAAGAGTCCAATAACTAAACAAAACATGACTAAAACAAAACATGATTACACAGACATGACAGATATAAGCATAAATGGTAAATGGTAAATGGGTTGTACTTGTATAGCGCTTTTCTACCTTCAAGGTACTCAAAGCGCTTTGACACTATTTCCACATTCACCCATTCACACACACATTCACACACTGATGGCGGGAGCTGCCATGCAAGGCCCTAACCACGACCCATCAGGAGCAAGGGTGAAGTGTCTTTCTCAAGGACACAACGGACGTGACGAGGTTGGTAGAAGGTGGGGATCGAACCAGGAACCCTCAGGTTGCTGGCACGGCCAGTCTCCCAACCGCGCCACGTTGTCCCCGCCATAAAAACCCCAATCAAAACATTCCGATAACTAATTAATTGTCTCTAGACCAAGACAGGAACCGTCTTCTGGAACACTGCAAAGAACACAAACATAGTCTAAAATAAATACATGTATATGACAACTAATCCTGTTATTTCACCCCTCTTTAATAAATCCACTGTGATCAACAAAGAAGTGATAACATGGACTTGTCTGTCTTTACTAGAGATTTGGAAGGCGCTGGCGGACGGGATGGCTTCCCCCTCGGGATCTCTCCACTCCAGTCCCTTACACGAGAACATATGTTATCAAATCCCGGCTGATTCCGCTTCAAGTGGGACATGACTCGCTGGCGAGCGCGTGGGTGTTTGGCGAGCAGACCGACTGCATGTTTGGTGGTATCTTTATGTGGCACATGAGGGCTCTTAGTGTGAAAGCAAGCGTGATGTGATACAATGTGTGTGCGACTGTGTGTGTGTATATGCGGAGTGTGTTGTTGTTGTTGCTGCTGGAGGACATGATAATAACGACAAATACGACAGGCACGTTTGTTCTGGAAATAGACTCGCTGGCTATTTATGCTCCAAAACAATAAGCCCTACAGAAACAGATTTCAAATATGGGTGTATCATTGCGGTAAACATGAATTTAACATACTTCCTTACACAATGGCTGGGGGGTCTTTAACACAGTAGTCAGGAACCATTGTTAGCTAACTCAGATTCATGTTGCCTTCTTTTTAGATTCATTCCATACTAGAATGAATAATGACAGACAAACTAACAAGAATGAATAATGAGAGACAAACAAACAAAAGATATAAAATATTTGATGTATATTATTAGAGATGTCCGATAATGGCTTTTTTGCCGATATCCGATATTCCGATATTGTCCAACTCTTAATTACCGATTCCGATATCAACCGATACCGATATATACAGTCGTGGAATTAACACATTATTATGCCTAATTTTGTTGTGATGCCCCGCTGGATGCATTAAACAATGTAACAAGGTTTTCCAAAATAAATCAACTCAAGTTATGGAAAAAAAAATGCCAACATGGCACTGCCATATTTATCATTGAAGTCACAAGTGCATTATTTTTTTTTAACATGCCTCAAAACAGCAGCTTGGAATTTGGGACATGCTCTCCCTGAGAGCATGTCCCAAATTGAGATGGGCGGGGTTGAGGTGGGGGGTAGGGGGTAGCAAAGGGTGTATATTGTAGCGTCCCGGAAGAGTTAGTGCTGCAAGGGGTTCTGGGTATTTGTTCTGTTGTGTTTATGTTGTGTTACGGTGCGGATGTTCTCCCGAAATGTGTTTGTCATTCTTGTTTGGTGTGGGTTCACAGTGTGGCGCCTATTTGTAACACTGTTAAAGTTGTTTATACGGCCACCCTCAGTGTGACATGTATGGCTGTTGACCAAGTATATACACACACAGTATATGATATGGGCACTATAGACAATTACCTTGGGAACTGAGTGGGTGGGTACTGTAAGGGTATTGAAGATTAGTATGTTACATACTGTATCTTAAAAAGTGCAGATGCCCCTACTTTTTGTTGCCATGATTCACTATGCTGTACTGTCTGCAAAATTCAATAAAAATATTTGTAAAAAATAAAAAATAAAACTAAGCGTTCTAACGTTATAACTAAGCAACTAAAAGTTTGGATGAATAAATAAATGAATGAACGAACTTTCAACAAGATTGTGAAGCTGTTCTTTAAAGGTGAAATTCTTACGTATTGTGGCTTTAAAGGAGACCTAAAAAGATTTTAATTTATATTTAAATACTTAGTTGTGGTGTAGCGTGTTTCTTAACCATAGGGCCCATTGTTGGGCCGCCAATAAATATCTGTTTGGCAGTACTAAGTTGTGGCCAGTAAAGACAATATAAAAAAACAGAAATTTGGAATTAAAGTCAAGGAGAAATTTCTTAAGCGCAAAAATTAGGACTAAAGTGGTGAAGCTGTTTTTTCATTTGCACTTAAATTTTATTGACAGTTTTTTTTTAAGAAACATATATTATTATTTATTATACATTTAATTAAACATGTATTTATTTTAGCACTGCGTAATTGTATGTAATTGTATTTCCGCAGTATATTTGATTTGTATTTATTTTTGTAATCTGCCTGACCTAAGCATTGATAATGATCTTTGTGATGAACACATGGTCTTATATCATTTGACAATGTTGTATACCTGTTAAATTGTAAGTAGGTTCGATATAATTATTAAATACGATTAAAATCATGAGTAGGATTACTTATTCAGTGTTGGGCCCCGAGGTCAAAAAGCACCCCTGGTCTACATAAAATGTATTGATAATGCTCAGTGTGAATGTTGAGGACATTTTGCTCCACAGTCACTGGTATAACTAATTTTTGGGTCTGTTTGCAATATGTTTGTTTGTGTAGGCTTTCCCAGATTGCAAATGAAATCACGCCCCACCATCTTCAAAAAATATTATAATTTATCTTTCGAAAAGGTACACTGTTTGGATGTATTTCTTAAAGTCGTCACCGGTATTTTTTTCCCAGACACGGTCAAAAATAAACTTCATAAACGTCAAAAAGATTCACCCGGTCACAACATTAGGTACACTTGCACACTTTCCAAACGATTCAGACTTTGCATATAAAAAAGCTGATTGCATGTCGGTGTAATCACACTTTATCTCAATGTTTCTTAACTATTTTCGGCGACAAGTTCCCCTCGAGGGCCGCCCAAAAATATCTGTTTCTCAGCTGTGGTCCATATGGGCCGCAGATGTACTTAGTTGTAATACATTTTCTACCACTGGTGGCAGTAATGCCAATCTAAAAAATAAACAGATGAAGAGTCTGGAGCTAAAGTCATAGAGAAGTTTAAGCGCAAAAGTTATGACCAAAGTGGTGAAACTGTGTTCTCATTTGCAATGTAATTTCATTGACAGTTTAGTTAAGACACCTATTATTATCATTTGTTTATTTATTCTAGCACAACATATGTATATTTATTTTGGTCAGTTATTTATGAATCTTTCCTTATGTAGTGTATTTGGTTAGTACCCATATTTCTAATTAGCCTGACCTAAGCCTCATGTTTGTGTTAAATAAATATACTTTGTGATTAACACATGGTTTCATATCATTTGACAGAGTTGTAAACTGTAAGTAGGTTAGATATAATTATTGAATATGATTAAAAATAAGAGTAAGTTTAATATTTCAGTGATAATATTTGAGTGGGCCCCAGGCCTCTTTGTAGTGGAAAAGTTGGGCTCCAAGGTCAAAAAGGTTAAGAACCCCTGCTTTATCCTACCTCCACATCCCATACCCCCGATTGTAAATAATGTAAATAATTCAATGTATATACTCTGATGATTAACTTGTGTGATGACTGTATTATGATGATAGTATATATCTGTATCATGAATCAATTTAAGTGGACCCCGACTTAAACAAGTTGAAAAACTTATTCGGGTGTTACCATTTAGTGGTCAATTGTACGGAATATGTACTGTACTGTGCAATCTACTAATAAAAGTTTCAATCAATCAATCAATCAATCAATACGTCCACCTTGCTCAGACATCACAACGTACCCAGATTGTAAAACCCAAAACTGTGTGCAAGCTCGGTCCAAAATGCATGAACTTTATAATGTAATAAGTATCCAACATTGTAACAACTTTTATAAGCCAGAGAAGACCAAATTAATCATAGGTTCTCTTTCAGCTATGTCTGAGATCTCCCATTGAGTGTGCATATCAAGTGAGTCAGTGTTGACAGTGCGCCTTCACAGCATTTCATAGGAAGTTATTTCAGTTTCGGGCTGGTCAGGACAGAAGTGAGTAAGCATTGGTGATGCTTGTCAGCAGAGTTGGAGAAGAAGACTATTACTAACGCTCAATACAAAAACCCCAACACTGACCTTGTTTTTGCCCTCCCTACTTGGCTTTGTGAGTTCACGTCAATCAAAAGGCGTTGAATCATCCGTCAGGTAGAGTGAAAGGGCGAAGTAGAAGCCTGGGCCGATATTCGTAAAGTCAATTAACTGACGATAAATGAAAATTAAAGTTGATAAGTTTTCCAGTGTTGATAAATCGCCATGTGTGTACTTCAAGACCATTCATGCCTTTAGCAGGTACGCACGTTTGTACCATTGCGGAATGAAAAGACGGGGGTGAATTATCTTGTCCTCATTAAGTGTCTTTGATTCTTTGTGCAGCGATGCAGGGTCTCTGGCCGGCTAGCCTGCTAGCATCACACAGTGCAACTAGTTAGCATGCAGCAGCTAACATGGACAAAATTATCACAAAACCAAATGCCAGTGTGGGAAAATTTCGGTTTTAACTTTTGGAATGAGATGATCCTATCAAGACCGAGAAGTCAGTTTGCCGAATCTGCGCGACTACAACACCCATTTGGAACACGACCACTCGACAGTCCACACTCAATTCGCATTTGGTGAAGAAGTCAGGTTGGTGTAAACAAAAAACGGTGCAAAATAGTGTGCACATACAGAAAGTGTGGTTAAATACATCGCCAAAACTAGCATTTTTTAATAAGTGCTGTTCTGTTGTCAAGTCATGTCGGTGTTCATCACTCAGAATCTGCCAAACTTAATTTTGTTTTGCATATGACCTGTTAACACATCTGTTTAAAGGCCTACTGAAACCCACTACGACCGACCACGCAGTCTGATAGTTTATATATCAATGATGAAATCTTAACATTGCAACACATGCCAATACGGCCGGGTTAGCTTACTAAAGTGCAATTTTAAATTTTGCGCGAAATATCCTGCTGAAAACGTCTCGGTATGATGACGTCAGCGCGTGACGTCACGGATTGTAGAGGACATTCTGGGACAGCATGGTGGCCAGCTATTAAGTCGTCTGTTTTCATCGCAAAATTCCACAGTATTCTGGACATCTGTGTTGGTGAATCTTTTGCAATTTGTTCAATGAACAATGGAGACAGCAAATAAGAAAGCTGTAGGTGGGAAGCGGTGTATTGCGGCCGGCTGCACCAACACAACAGCCGGTGTTTTATTGTTTACATTCCCGGAAGATGACAGTCAAGCTTTACCATTGGCCTGTGGAGAACTGGGACAACAGAGACTCTTACCAGGAGGACTTTGAGTTGGATGCGCAGACGCGGTACCGTGAGTACGCATGCAGCTGCGGCTTCCAAACATTTGATCGCTTGCCCGTACGTGCGTGCCACTATGTGCATGTCACGTACGTAACTTTGGGGACTTTGGGGAAATATATGTGCTGTATGAACTTTGGGGAGGTGAACGGTACTTTGGGCTGTGGGATTGAGTGTGTTGTGCAGGTGTTTGAGTTGTATTGGCGGGTTATATGGACGGGAGGGGGGAGGTGTTTGTTATGCGGTATTAATTTGTGGCATATTAAATATAAGCCTGGTTGTGTTGTGACTAATAGAGTATATATATGTCTTGTGTTTATTTACTGTTTTAGTCATTCCCAGCTGAATATCAGGTCCCACCCGCCTCTCACAGCATCTTCCCTATCTGAATCACTCCCACTGCCCTCTAGTCCTTCCCTCTCACTTTCCTCATCCACAAATCTTTCATACTCGCTCAAATTAATGGGGAAATCGTCGCTTTCTCGGTCTGAATCGCTCTCGCTGCTGGTGGCCATGATTGTAAACAACGTGCAGATGTGAGGAGCTCCACAACCTGTGACGTCACACTACTCGTCTGCTACTTCCGGTACAGGCAAGGCTTTTTTAACAGCGACCAAAAGTTGCGAACTTTATCGTCGATGTTCTCTACTAAATCCTTTCAGCAAAAATATGTCAATATCGCGAAATGATCAAGTATGACACAGAATGGACCTGCTATCCCCGTTTAAATAAGAAAATCGCATTTCAGTAGGCCTTTAAATTATAGTGTTTATATTGTACTTTGCGGGCAGCACGGTGGTAGAGGGATTAGTGCATCTGCCTCACAATACGAAGGTCCTGAGTAATCTTGGGTTCAATCCCGGGCTCGGGATCTTTCTGTGTGGAGTCTGCATGTTCTCCCCGTGACTGCGTGGGTTCCCTCCGGGTACTCCGGCTTCCTCCCACCTCCAAAAACATGCACCTGGGGATAGGTCGATTGGCAACATTAAATTGGCCCTAGTGTGTGAATGTGAGTGTGAATGTTGTCTGTCTATCTGTGTTGGCCCTGCGATGAGGTGGCGACTTGTCCAGGGTGTACCCCGCCTTCCGCTCGACAGTAGCTGAGATAGGCTCCAGCGCCCCCCGCGACCCCGAAGGGAATAAGCGGTAGAAAATGGATGGATGGATGGATTGTACTTTGCACTTTTGTTTAAGAAGGTCTTAACTTGATCATCAGTTAAGTAATGTGCAACTCTACCTCTCCCTGCATGTTCAATATTGAATTGCAACTTTCTTTTTTAATACTTTATTTAGCTATTTTTTTTATTGTTATGGTAAAGTATAGTCGATAGTACTGTGATTACGTTCATATTTTTTGGCATCACAACATCGTCTTTAGTTTTTTTTTAATTTATACTAGGTTTATAAACTCAGGAAATATGTCCCTGGCACATGAGGACTTTGAATATGACCAATGTTTGATCCTGTAACTACTTGGTATCGGATTGATACCCAAATGTGTGGTATCATCCAAAACTAATGTGAAGTATCAAACAACAGAAAAATAAGTGATTATTACATTTTAACAAAAGTGTAGATAGAACATGTTAAAAGAGAAAGTAAGCAGTTATTAACAGTAAATTTACAAGTAGATTAATAATTCATGATAAATGACAATATGTTACTGCATATGTCAGCAGACTAATTAGGAGCCTTTGTTTGTTTACTTACTACTAAAAGACAAGTTGTCTAGTATGTTAACTTTTTTATTTAAGGACTAAATTGCAATTAGAAACATATATTTAGTGTACCCTACGATTTGTTGTTAAAATAAAGCCAATAATAAAAAATTTATGTGGTCCCCTGTATTTAGAAAAGTACCAAAAAGTATCGGTACTTTTTTGGTACCGGTACCAAAATATTGGTATCGAGACAACACTAATGCATTGCATGCAAAGTGAAATATGCCAAACCTTTATTTGTTATAATTCTTACAGTTTTTGAAACCATACTAAATTCTAAGTTTTCATGTAAGCCATTATCATCAAAATTATAACCAATAAAGGCTTAACATATCTCACTTTGCAAGTAATACGTTAATATCACATGTTACTAAATGTTACAATTTTGTGTAATTTACACATGATTAAATTCTACAGAAGAATATTAATTTCTTATATTTATTCACAAAAAACAATGTTTTTCTTCTATACCACAGATGTCCATCCATCCATCCATCCATCCATCCATTTTCTACCGCTTATTCCCTTTGGGGTCGCGGGGGGCGCTGGAGCCTATCTCAGATGTACTAAACGAAAATGATGCTAATCCACCTTTTTTCTCTTTTTTTCCCAACTAAGAATCGATAAGAGAACCGTTTAGGAACCAAATCGTTAAGAAGAATCGGAAACAGAAAAATCTTACTAATTCCCATCCCTACCAATAACAATGTAAAAACACAAAATGAACAGCCAAAGTGTTGTCTATAAAACACTAACAGACCCAAAAAGGTGTTGGGGCTGGGTTATAGGTCGACATCCATTCAGAGAAACGCTGTCCGAGCAGTAAAGCGGCTGACTCACGACGATTATTTTCCTTTTGTACAAACGCTGTTAATCCAGCCTATTCATGAAGGGCTTATGGAACAAGATGGCATGTGAGATAATGATAGAAAGCACAGGCATTTTGAATCCAGCGCAACCTCCGGTCCGCTGTGTTCTACAAGTCCAATCGCCGATCCAGAAACAGCATGGATATTTATAGACTTACACCGACAAAAGGCAAATATCACCACTGTGCATATATCTCCTGTTAGGCACTGCGGGAGGGAAAAAATGCAAGTTTGTGCCAGTTTCAATTCAGGACCCAAAACTCTGGCTGTTGCCATGGAGATATAAGTCTGGCCAAAAACACACACAAAAACAAAGGCAAGAACAAAAATTAGACAGCTTCAGACAAGAGCTGCTGGCGAGACTCGGGGGGTGTGTTTTGAGTCTGGCCCCAGCTCGACAGCAAGGCAGAGATGTGGCCCACTGAGGACAGGTTCATTTGCAAATATTGATTTCGACCACAACAAACTGGAGACGTTCACCAAGAAAAAGCATTAGCCTCTCGACATAGGATTGATCCAAGTGAAGTGTTTCATTTTGGATGCACGTAAGCGTCCTCAATTAATTGGTTGCACTTGGCACTCAAAGAGTGTTTGGAATAGGGCTGCAACGATTAGTCGACACAATCGACAATAAAAATTCTACGAAAAAAAAGATGTGTTAATATCGACAAGTCGCTTAATAAAATTTCAGTCGATGCACCGCTAGAAATGATCTTTCATTTTTAGACTAATATTCCTTTAGGTAAATAATTGCAACTAAATAACTAACAGTACTGGATACAAATACTTGTTGGGCTAAATCTCATGTTGGCAGGACATCTAGCGCTTTAAGTCTGTTGATTTATTTTTCACTGTGGTTATATACTTTGAGTAGTGTTGTCCCGATACCAATATTTTGACCAAATATGTTGACCAGTACCAAAATTATTTCAATTTCGGTGCTTTTCTAAATAAAGGGGACCACAAAAAATTGCATTATTGGCTTTATTTTAACAAAAAATCTTAGGGTACATTAAACATATGTTTCTTATTGCAAATTTGTCCTTAAATAAAATAGTGAACATACGAGACAACTTGTCTTTTATTAGTAAGTAAGCAAACTAATTTAGCTGCTGACGTATGCAGTAACATATTGTGTCATTTTCCATTCTATCATTTTGTGAAAAATAGTGGTAGAAAATGAATTATTAATCTACTTGTTCATTTACTGTTAATATCTGCTTACTTTCTCTTTTAACATGTTCTATCTACACTTCTGTTAAAATGTAATTACCACTTATTCTTCTGTTGTTTGATACTTTACATTAGTTTTGGATGATACCACAAATTTGGGTATCAATCCGATACCAAGTAGTTACAGGATCATACATTGGTCATATTGAAAGTCCTCATGTGTTCAAGGACATATTTCCTGATTTTATAAACATAATATAAATTTTTTTTTAAAATGAAAGAAGATGTTGTGATCAATGTTCCCTCTAATTTTTCATGTGTGTGAGCAAAAGCAAAAACTCCCTGAGCATTCAGTGGAGCCCATGTGAGCAACATCAGACGTGCACACTGTGGCTACACCAGCAGCACACCTGTCCCAAACCTGACTAAATAACAAGTTAAATCTCCATTCATCCATCCATTTTCTACCGCTTGTCCCTTTCGGGGTCGCGGGGGGTGCTGGAGCCTATCTCAGCTGCATTTGGGCGGAAGGCGGGGTACACCCTGGACAAGTCCCCACCTCATCGCAGGGCCAACACAGATAGACAGACAACATTCTCTTATTATTATAATCAAATGACAGCAGTGATTTCCATGAGATTATTTTCTAATATAAGTGTTTAGGCCCACTTACAATGACAATAACAAAAAACATTGTTTTTCATGAACTGTGTACTTGTATTGTTTGTCTGGGTGGAGGTCCTGCTTTGGAAATAATTGGTACCCCTTTCAGACATTGTATTTAGTTCCCATTCAAACATTCACATGTTGCACAATGAGATGTAAGCAGGGGATCATGTGTACATTCCTGCAACTTCCTGTTTGCAAAAAATATATTTTATTAGTATTTATTTAATATACTAACAGCATTTCATGATTAATATTTATAAATTAAGATTCCTAATAAATTACACTAGAATAAGCACACATTTGATTGGTAAATCATAGTGTAACGACCTGGAATGACACTTTATGTGTGGTGTTGGAGTTGTCCGACTTTTTGTGTGGCTGTAAACACATCACTGCTTAAGTGCCATATGTGCATGTGTTGGCGCAAGTGAGAAAGAGCGAGCGGCTGCTGTTGATATAACAAAGTGGCTTTTGGTCTGGTTTGTACTGCAGAAAATGACCGGTTTTGCTAGATATCATTTTTTTTACTAATGTTTTGGTGATGTGTTTATGGCCGACAATAAAGAGTTTTGCTCAGTAAAGTGATCGATAGAATTCATGTCCTCAAAGCGTCTGGACAGACGTTACAATATTTGAACAATGATGACGAAAACTGTTTTCTCTGTCGTGTCCGTGTGTCGAAAATTGTTATGCGCTTATTTTTTTATTTGATTTTGTGCGTGGCATAGATTTGCCGTGCGCAGAGGACGCTTGAGCGGTGCGCGATTGCACAGGCGCGCACCTTAGAGGGAACGTTAGTTGTGATGCCAAAAAATATAGACGCAATCGTAGTAGTACCGACTAGATACGCTACTGTACTTGGTATCATTACAGTGGATGTCAGGTGTAGATCCACTAATGGCGTTTGTTTACATTTTGACGCCGGTGAGCTACGGTGTGACGCATGTTTAGCTATTCCTCGTCCTGCAGGGATGATACTTGTAAGAAATTTACTAATTTGTCGCCATGGAGACCAGGATTACTTTTCAGAGGCGGTATAGTACCGAATATGACTCATTAGTATCGCTGCACTATACTAATACCGGTTTACCGTACAACCCTAATTTTGAGTAATTAAATAAAACCATCCCTTTCCCAGTGATTTATGTTTATTTTGTTACAATTGAATTTACAATAGTAGGTTTTAAAAATTAATTATATGAGTAATAATCGTTTGACTGGTTGACTTGTCAGCGATTATTTATCCGATGAGTCGACTAAAATAATCGCAGCCCTATTTCGAAATATGGGAAATTTGGGGATTTTTATCTTAATCACAAATTGCCGTTAAATCATTGTGCTTCAAATATTGCGACTTCACTACATCGCGAAGCGTAAACTGTTCAACTTAATAATAATTCTACTTCGCTGTTTATCGCTGTCAAGTCTGGCACCAATTAACCGCCTTAAACAAGGGACTACTTTAGTGGGTCTAGTAATAGGCTTCCAAGTGAGGAACTATGTAACCTTGCGTAAATTATATTAAAAACAATTCTAGGCTCCTTCACAGCATTTTTTTAAAAGCTGGCTCACGTTATTTCATTTGTCAATGTTATAGACAACGTGAGAACGGCTGCTTGTGCTTCTTTAAGTAAAGATAATAAGGTCTACGATGCTTACACAGCGTTTGGATTTTTGGCAGAAAGTCAGTGAACGACAGCTTTCCAACGATAACAGCACTCATAAGATTGTTATGCTTTGTCAATGTAAGCTCATTTGAAAAAAAAAAAAAAAAAATGACACCAGAGGTCCAGTTTTTACTGGAAGTTTCACCACAATCCGTAACTTGATGCCAGTCAAACTCTAGCTTCATTTTAAAAACAACATTTTAACGTTCATTAACTGTACAGGAATATCTCTCAGTTATGCTGTTCCACCTGTCTGCAGGCATCAGGATACCACAGTCAAACCTGGAAAAGTGTGTGCGCGCCTGTGTGCGTGTGTGTGCGTGAATGTGAATGTGTGTGTGTGTGCGTGAATGTGAATGTGTGTGTGTGCGTGTGCATGTGTGTAAGTATGTGTGTGTGTGACAGCAGTGACGGAACACTAAACCAAGCAGGAAAAACTGCCTGCATCTTCAATTACTAAGCACACCAGCAGGACCAGCTCTGGATAACACACACACACACACACACACACACACACACACACACACACACACACACACACACACACACACACACACACACACACACACACACACACAAAACAGATGACCACCGGTAATGAGTGTGAAAAATATGTGGGAAATGCCTCGAAGGATTTGTGTATCCATCTCCTTGCTGCTTGTCCGTCAGACTTAGTCAGGGGTAAAAAAAAAAAAAGAGGCGCAAATAGAAACCAGCATGGATCTTTTCTTTTTTTTCTTATTTTTTTTCTTATAAGATTTCAGTAAAAAGTATTCGCTTGGTAAGTACTTCATGTAATCCCATCATTTACTTCAGCATAAGCCATTAAATCAATCAAATCTTGTTATCATCCCGGGCACGGCCACCGCTGCTGCTTACTGCTCCCCTCACCTCCCAGGGGGTGAACAAGGGGATGGGTCAAATGCAGAGGACACATTTTACCACACCTAGTGTGTGTGTGACAATCATTGGTACTTTAACTTTAACTTTAACTTTAACATCAGATAGCTGTAGAAAACTAATTACACAACATGTAGCATGCCCTGTCGGGTCTGGAATGGCAGCCTGTCAGTACATGTTGAAAGTGACCACACGCCAGGATGTAAACATTGAGTTCCATTTAACACCTTCGAATCTTGATGATATTTTTCAACCGACACGATATTCAGCTGCATCTGTTTTGTGGGCGACATTTATTTACGTAATTATGAGTTATGAAATACAATACAAGTTTAATGAGTACCGTATTTTTCGGACTATAATTTGCAGTTTTTTTCATAGTTTATGAAAGTTGCATAATGTTTTTTTCCTTCTTTATTATGCATTTTCGGCAGGTGCGACTTATACTCCGAAAAATACGGTAACAATTTCATGTGGCGTTAATTGCTAAACTAGTATTGCATCAAGTCATGCAATTAAATAAACTCACGCAAGCTCAAGCAAATTTTTTTACAGCAAAAATGGAGATCATACTTTAAAAATTACATGACATTTTTATAGAAAACCATTAAAGTGGCTCTTTGTGACCTTCACACAGCTGCCTACAGGGTGCTAACTGGATGTCTTCCCGCAACTACGATTCAATATAATCAGCATTTGTAAAAAATATAGTAATGATAATAATTATATTATATTAGGGCTGTCAAAGTTAACACAATGAAATATTGTGTAAACTATAAATTCCCTTAACGGCACAATTTTTTTTAAATGAGCATTTAACACACACACGTCCTATCTGACCCTTGGGCCATTCTGTAGCGTGGTAAAATGTGGCTGTGTTCACTACTCACTTCATCAAAAATGGACAATGAAAAAGTTACATTTTGGAAATATCAGGTTCAAAGTCATGGCAAGTTGTTCTGTCGACAAGGAAAATACTATGTTTTGCCGTGAGCCGTCTTCAATGCAGCAAATGCCTGCTGCTCGCTTCGTTCAAATAGGTGGGTGGAGCTGGATTTCCGTGTTTAGATTACAGTAACTGTTTTATGAGGTAGAAATATTACAGATTACATTACCAAACATCTTTGACAATGAAACATGATAGTAACAATCCATATTTCGTGGTATAAATGCATTAAACTGGTATCAAAACATGGTTGTTGCTCCTCTCCTCTGAATGCAACTGCTCCTACAGCAGAAATACAAATTCTGTATTCCTACAAAATATAAAAATCTGGCAAGACACCATTGCACTGCAGGTAATTTTATTTGTATTTTTTATTTAGCTTTAAAAGCATGTGTATGTCCTTTTTGTGTTGAGCTGATTAAAAAGCATAATGTTAAAAAACATTTCATGTCATCAAAAACTCAAAAATTATTTTTCTAGGGTAAAATTATATCCATCTGCAATTAATGGCGATTCATTTTGAGTTACAATACATATATATATTCTATGTCTATATATATATATATATATATATATATATATATATTCTATGTATGTATATATATATATATATATATATATATATATATATATATATATATATATATATATATATACATAAAGTGTGATAACAGAGACATCATACAGAGGAAGTAAGTCAAAACACACTTAAATGTTGGCTTACCTCTCTATAAGAAAATACTAAAATACGTTCATGGGAAAAAAATGCATTCTCATGGGAAAAAATGCACTCTACTAATTTGCCACCACACAGTGGAATACACTACTAACAGACATTAAAATTCGAACTTCCCTACTAAATTTTAAAACTGCCATAAAATCATGGCTCAGCTCAACCTTTACGTGATCTGAACCAAAATTGATCCCCAGCAACTCTTCGAAGCATCAAACAGGTTTATATGTGGTTATAGTGTATATATATTTTCCAGTGACGTGTGGTGAGTTTCATGACTGGTGAGGCACTGACTTCATCACAGTCAGATTTACAAACATATGAACCCTAAAGAGTATCTTGTTCACCATTTGATTGGCAGCAATTAACGGGTTATGTTTAAAAGCTCATACCAGCATTCTTCCCTGCTTGGCACTCAGCATCAAGGGTTGGAATTGTGGGTTAAATCACCAAAAATAATTCCCGGGCGCGGCGCCGCTGCTGCCCACTGCTCCCCTCACCTCCCAGGGGGTGATCAAGGGATGGGTCAAATGCAGAGGACACATTTCACCACACTTAGTGTGCGTGTGACAATCATTGGTACTTTAACTTAACTTTAACTTTACACATACAAACTGTAGCACACAAAAAAGCACATTTAATTAAAAAAAAAAAAAACGTTATTATGGTCTTACCTTTACTTATAAGTGCGGGAACAGTGGTGTTCGTGTTGGAGGAGTTGTGAATGAATGACATATTAAATCTGTGCTTCAGTCTGCAGGTGTACCTAATGTTGTGGCCCTGCGGTCGTTCGCGGCTCCTCCAATGCGAGCATTGTTACTTTTGCACTTTTTGGCTTCTTGTTGAGTGACTTTTTTGAGTGGGTTCGGTCTTGCACGTGGAGGGTTTGGGTGTGGGCTTTGGTTGGTGTGGCGCTCCCGTCGGGGGATGCATTAACCGGCACAAGGAGGCGGGATTACGCGAGCCTCAGCCAGTGCGTCTTCACAGCAGTTTTATGATTGCTCAGCACAAGAAATACGTTGCACACATACAGTTGTTGACAAAATACACTGTACATTATATACCTCAGCTAACTAAACTATGGAAATGTATAATATAATTCATATAGCAATATGGTCTCACTGCACAGCAGGCCAGCAGTTAGCCAAGTCCGCAATCCATGTTGAGGCACAACTGAGTGACGTGCTTCAACTGGCAGCTGATCACCGCACCGTCTCTTCTCAGTATTTGAACGGCAAATGTGAAAATTCAGCGATTTTGAATAAAAATAATCGAAAACTGGTGAAGTTCAATGGAAAATAACTTTATAGTATAATCACTGAATACATATAAATATTGAATAAATTTTTTTTCTTTTTACATTTTTTTTCTTTCCATGATGGCAGGTGAGGCCCTGCCTCATTCTCTTGGAGTCAACATGTGCATAGTCATGTACATCGTGTATATACCCCCCCATTTTTTGTATATATTGTTTTTCAAATCACCTGACATGTATACTGTGTCATAATTTATCAATTATTTTTATATACATGTTACAGGTTATATATATTTTATTATTGAATGTATCAAATGTGATGAATATTTAATGGACCACAATGGAAACAAGCCTTTCGGCTTTTTGTGCCATCCATTTGCCTTTTTAAAGCATTACATGGATTCAATTCTTTAAGATGTCAATAAACTTCTCAATCAATCAATAAAAGCTATATTGGTAATCTCCAACAGTTTTCAACAGTTTGCTTGTGCACAAAATGCCAAGACATGAAGAAAAATGTGTTTTTAAAAATAACTACGCTCATGTGAACGCAGGTTAAGACCATTCATCTTGACTACTGTGAAGTTGGTGGGGAAGGAGGAAATAGAAGTCTCTCCACTTCACCTCAGAGCGGAGGCACATGATCCATTCCGCATCCTTCATCCCAAATTTGAGTGTTTACCTTCCTGCCCGAATGCAGCAGCAGATAAATGTGAAGTACTCCTCGCTGGAACACCACATCTGTGACTGCAGCAAGCTAAAGAATACTGAATTTCTATCGGTTTTTGACAATTACACAATGATTATCTATTGTGCCTGTACTGTATCATGTATTGCAAGGCCAGAAATGAGTCTGCATTTTCAGTCCACTTGCTCCTTTTAAGCAAACACAAGCTTAAAGGCATCTTAAAATGTTTTTTTTTAAATAAATAAAAGGCTTCTCAGGTAAATGTGTTGGGTCATATGCATATATTCATACATATACATATACACGTTTGTGAATGCACTTTCTGTGCTTCTATTGAGATGCTTTTTGTTTTCAAACAATGGAACGGTTTTTTTTCGCCTCACTTTTCACATGATTCTGTTTTTGACAAATATTTTCGGCAAAATCTTCTCACGGTTTTCGTACGGCCAAACATTGAGTCCGTTTGCACAAGTATCATTGAAAAACACTATTAAATTTAAGAAAGAAATTGTAGAAAAATATTAGGGTGGCCTTCTTGTGGCTCTCCCCTCCTCTGTCTTCGTTTCCCGCCGTCTTTCCAAACAACAGTCTTCAAAAGTGATGTTAAAGGTCTGTTTGTCCATTTCATTTGTGTGTTTCTTCATTGTTTTCTGCACGTAAAACTATAATTATCACCTCCACTTGGGAGTTATGTACAAACCCCGTTTCCATATGAGTTGGGAAATTGTGTGAGATGTAAATATAAACGGAAAACGGAATACAATGATTTGCAAATCATTTTCAACCCATATTCAGTTGAATATGCTACAAAGACAACATATTTGATGTTCAAACTGATAAAAAAATTATTTTTTTTGCAAATAATCATTAACTTTAGAATTTGATGCCAGCAACACGTGACAAAGAAGTTGGGAAAGGTGGCAATAAATGCTGATAAAGTTGAGGAATGCTCATCAAACACTTATTTGGAACATCTCACAAGTGAACAGGCAAATTGGGAACAGGTGGGTGCCATGATTGGGTATAAAAGTAGATTCCATGAAATGCTCAGTCATTCACAAACAAGGATGGGGCGAGGGTCACCACTTTGTCAACAAATGCGTGAGCAAATTGTTGAACAGTTTAAGAAAAACCTTTCTCAACCAGCTATTGCAAGGAATTTAGGGATTTCACCATCTACGGTCCGTAATATCATCAAAGGGTTCAGAGAATCTGGAGAAATCACTGCACGTAAGCAGCTAAGCCCGTGACCTTCGATCCCTCAGGCTGTACTGCATCAACAAGCGACATCAGTGTGTAAAGGATATCACCACATGGGCTCAGGAACACTTCAGAAACCCACTGTCAGTAACTACAGTTGGCCGCTACATCTGTAAGTGCAAGTTAAAACTCTCCTATGCAAGGCGAAAACGGTTTATCAACAACACCCAGAAACGCCGTCAACTTCGCTGGGCATGAGCTCATCTAAGATGGACTGATACAAAGTGGAAAAGTGTTCTGTGGTCTGACGAGTCCACATTTCAAATTGTTTTTGGAAACTGTGGACGTCGTGTCCTCCGGACCAAAGAGGAAAAGAACCATCCGGATTGTTATAGGCGCAAAGTTGAAAAGCCAGCATCTGTGATGGTATGGGGGTGTATTAGTGCCCAAGACATGGGTAACTTACACATCTGTGAAGGCACCATTAATGCTGAAAGGTACATACAGGTTTTGGAGCAACATATGTTGCCACCCAAGCAACGTTACCATGGACGCCCCTGCTTATTTCAGCAAGACAATGCCAAGCCACGTGTTACATCAACGTGGCTTCATAGTAAAAGAGTGTGGGTACTAGACTGACCTGCCTGTAGTCCAGACCTGTCTCCCATTGAAAATGTGTGGCGCATTATGAAGCCTAAAATACCACAACGGAGACCCCCGGACTGTTGAACAACTTAAGCTGTACATCAAGCAAGAATGAGAAAGAATTTCACCTGAGAAGCTTAAAAAATGTGTCTCCTCAGTTCCCAAACGTTTACTGAGTGTTGTTAAAAAAAAAGGCCATCTAACACAGTGGTGAACATGCCCTTTACCAACTACTTTGGCACGTGTTGCAGCCATGAAATTCTAAGTTAATTATTATTTGCAAAAAAAAAAAAAAGTTTATGAGTTTGAACATCAAATATCTTGTCTTTGTAGTGTATTCAATTGAGTGTGGGTTGAAAAGGATTTGCAAATCATTGTATTCCGTTTATATTTACATCTAACACAATCTCCCAACTCATATGGAAACGGGGTTTGTATTCGCTGGTGTCTTGTCTGTCTGCCTTTTAGGGGTTGATCCCGGATCTTTTCAACTACATTACCTTGCGTTATGAGGCTGAACTGCTCTGTATGTGTAAGCTGGCAGCCCCGCCTCCACCCACAGAGACAAAGAGATAGGATGACTAAAAAGCGGGTTCACTGTGTTTATTTCTTATGTAGAATAAAACGGGTCCAAGTTGTGAGACCGATGCAAACAGTGAACCGTCTTGCAGCCTGTTTAGAAGCGGCAGAAGAAAAAAGCAAACATGCAAGGACATGGAACTTTTCACGTTGTTATGTACAGATTTGATTCTACTATTCTGTAAAAAATGTCAGTAATGGGATAAGGAACAAGGAACTACATTTTGGAGCAGATCTGGATCACTGTCTGGATGGATTCAGGACAGTAGTTCTAAGTTCTTATGCGAAAAGTTGCTCCGGTTTTTGTACAATTCGGTCTTCGTCCAACCTTTTTAAGACCTTTTTCTAACTAAAAAAAACAAGGTACCGCTGTATTGCACCTGCAGAGTGTTGGCATTAAGTGCTCTCTTTTATTAATAATTTCCTTGGAGGGGAATTAGTCAAACCTAATTAACTTCCAAAGACCATTTCTGAGGTTAAACAACAACTCCTCGCAGGGATATCATCTTGTTCATTTAGCAGAAACCCAGGGAGACGTGAAAAAGCAGAAATTGTGTCGATCATTGCCTACTGCACCAGACAGCGGTGCTCCAAACCTCGTTTGAGTCTTAAATGCTGTAAAATTGTTATCTATTATGCCATGTTTTTTCACTTCAGGAACCGACATAATTAGTTGCTGGTGTTAATTGGCCTAAGATGTAATTACATTTACGTCTGCAGGGGGAAACCACAAAAAGGACATCAGGGGCCCCGCCAGTACAATCTGTCTTTAAACGGTTTAAGGACGACATTTAAAGGGTACCGGCACTTTGTTGTTGTTGTTTTTAGGTTATCACCACAACTAATAATAAACAAATGGCATCAGCAGTACTCAAAATGTAATTATTGGCTGTCCTCTCCCTGTCTATTTTCAACAGAGAGGACATGTTTAATTTTTCATACTCTCCTCAGTGTTGGCATTTCATTGGCAGCGGGTGGGTCTTCCCTTCTATGCTTCGGTGACCAACAACAGATTTGTTTGTCAGTTATTATATTTGCATTGATTTATGAGTTATACTCGGTTCAAGCCGAGTTTACTTGAGTGTCAACCACATATTAGCACGTCTCAGTTCTCCAACAAAGGTCAGATGTGGGTAACCTTCTATATGAAACATGCACATTGAGGTTTATCCTTAACTATTTTCCCTTAAATACGCTTTGAGGCTGTAAAGTGTGTTTTATCCAATTAGTGAATTAGTGATCAGTGAATTATATTTACTCGATTAATCGAACAAACTAATGGATAGACTACTCGATTACTAAAATAATCGATAGTTGCAGTTTTAATGGGGTACGGCGTGGCACGTTTGGGAGGGTGGCCGTGCCAGCAACCTGAGGGTTCCTGGTTCGATCCCCAGCTTCTACCAACCTAGTCACGTCTGTTGTGTCCTTGAGCAAGACACTTCACCCTTGCTCCTGATGGGTCGTGGTTAGCGCCTTGCATGGCAGCTCCCGCCATCAGTGTGTGAATGTGTGTGTGAATGGGTGAATGTGGAAATAGTGTCAAAGCGCTTTGAGTACCTTGAAGGTAGAAAAGTGCTATACAAGTATAACCCATTTACCATTTACCATAATTGACTTGCATACAAACTATTTTAGGACATAAATTAACCTTTTCTGGATTCTTATTTCAGTAATCATATTCCTTAGCTTTTTGATGACTGCTTTATTGATCACCATTGTCTTAAAATCGGCATCATACCTCCTCCTTTGTTTACTAAGTTGCGCAACCTTTGAGACACTTTTTTTTTTCCCAGAAGGTTCATCTGCTCCTTTCCAGGTCACTGGTGTGTGTGTGTGTGTGTGTGTGTGTGTGTGTGTGTGTGTGTGTGTGTGTGTGTGTGTGTGTGTGTGTGTGTGTGTGTGTGTGTGTGTGTGTGTGTGTGTGAGTGACAGGAAGAAATGCTTGACCGTATTGGGAGAACAAATCGTCTGCTGCCACTTTTTAGTGAGCATGTGTTAATCTCGAGAGCCCGAACATAAGACAACCAGTATTTTTTAAGTACATCTATTAAAAAAGTATATTAAAATCTTGCACGAAAATCACAGGAGTGCATGAATGTGTTTATGGCTCAAACCTACAAACCCTGTTTCCATATGAGTTGGGAAATTGTGTTAGATGTAAATATAAACGGAATACAATGATTTGCAAATCCTTTTCAACCCATATTCAATTGAATGCACTACAAAGACAAGATATTTGATGTTCAAACTCATAAACTTTATTTTTTTGCAAATAATAATTAACTTAGAATTTCATGGCTGCAACACGTGCCAAAGTAGTTGGGAAAGGGCATGTTCACCACTGTGTTACATCACCTTTTCTTTTAACAATACTCAATAAACGATTGGGAACTGAGGAAACTAATTGTTGAAGCTTTGAAAGTGGAATTCTTTCCCATTCTTGTTTTATGTAGAGCGTCAGTCGTTCAACAGTCCGGGGTCTCCGCTGTCGTATTTTACGCTTCATAATGCGCCACACATTTTCGATGGGAGACAGGTCTGGACTGCAGGCAGGCCAGGAAAGTACCCGCACTCTTTTTTTACGAAGCCACGCTGTTGTAACACGTGCTGAATGTGGCTTGGCATTGTCTTGCTGAAATAAGCAGGGGCGTCCATGAAAAAGACGGCGCTTAGATGGCAGCATATGTTATTCCAAAACCTGTATGTACCTTTCAGCATTAATGGTGCCTTCACAGATGTGTAAGTTACCCATGTCTTGGCCACTAATGCACCCCCATACCATCACAGATGCTGGCTTTTGAACTTTGCGTCGATAACAGTCTGGATGGTTCGCTTCCCCTTTGGTCCGGATGACACAATGTCGAATATTTCCAAAAACAATTTCAAATGTGGACTCGTCAGACCACAGAACACTTTTACACTTTGCATCAGTCCATTTTAGATGATCTCGGGCCCAGAGAAGCCGGCAGCGTTTCTGGATGTTGTTGATAAATGGCTTTCGCTTTGCATAGTAGAGCTTTAACTTGCACTTACAGATGTAGCGACGAACTGTATTTAGTGACAGTGGTTTTCTGAAGTGTTCCTGAGCTTTTGTGGTGATATCCTTTAGAGATTGATGTCGGTTTTTGATACAGTGCCGTCTGAGGGATCGAGGGTCACGGTCATTCAATGTTGGTTTCCGGCCATGCCGCTTACGTGGAGTGATTTCTCCAGATTCTCTGAACCTTTTGATGATATTATGGACCGTAGATGTTGAAATCCCTAAATTTCTTGCAATTGCACTTTGAGAAACGTTGTTCTTAAACTGTTTGACTATTTGCTCACACAGTTGTGGACAAAGGGGTGTGTACCTCGCCCCATCCTTTATCGTGAAAGACTGAGCATTTTTTGGGAAGCTGTTTTATACCCAATGATGGCACCCACCTGTTCCCAATTAGCCTGCACACCTGTGGGATGTTCCAAATAAGTGTTTGATGAGCATTCCTCAACTTTATCAGTATTTATTGCCACCTTTCCCAACTTCTTTGTCACGTGTTGCTGGCATCAAATTGTAAAGTTAATGATTATTTGCAAAAAAAAAAAAAAAGTTTATCAGTTTGAACATCAAATATATTCTCTTTGTAGCATATTTAATTGAATATGGGTTGAAAATGATTTGCAAATCATTGTATTCCGTTTATATTTACATCTAACACAATTTCCCAATTCATATGGAAACGGGGTTTGTATTAGCCACTTCCCTGCTACCATGCAACACTGCTGCCTGTCAGCTGACTCGTCTCATTCTGCGAGATTTGCCCTCTCACCTCCCCCTCCTCCAGCTTTACTGACACGGGCCAAACTCTCGTGGAGCGCTTTCAAACACACTATTCCTCTCCGTGTCGATACGAGGGCCCGCTCTACGGCGCTTTTCACTGACCCGATTTTAAAGTCTCTGCAGTTGGCTGCGGGGGCAGAGAGAATTATTATCCTTTCTGCATGACGCCACAGTTAACCCCCCTGCGTTGTAAAAGGCCAAACCGCTATCGACATTTAACAGGAATAATGCATGAATAATGGTGTGGCATTGGTAAACCGCTGGACGCGGTGCTGCCCGTCTGTCAGTGGGTTGAGATGGATGGTCTCAGCTGACATGGACTGGACCTCAGGCGGAATGGAACTACTCTCTCAAAGTGGAGAAGCACACTGTACCGTTCTCAAACAGAAGCAATTGTTCTTTTCTCACAACTCTTTCTGCCAAAATTCATTCCGCCTGTTTCCAGATCTGCTGAGCCTCAGGGTGCACAGTGGTGCAATTCTTAAACTCGACTGACAATCGAGCACACACCTCCACCTGACAGGCCAAGCGGTCCTAAACATGCCTGTCTGACTGGTTTGATTAAAAAAAAGAAGAAGAAGAATTTGATCTTTTCATCAGTTGGTTGTATCAAGTTTTTAGAATTACCCATCACAAAAAGTGTGCACAAAACCGTGGTTGTGGATGTCTCCTTTCAGCAGGCTAAAGCAGTGTTTTTCAACCACTGTGCCGTGGCACACTAGTGTGCCGTGAGATAAAGTCTGGTGTGCCGTGGGAGAATATGTAATTTAAAAAATATTTTTTGCAAACCAGTAATAATGATCTGCAAATGTGCCGTTGTTGAGTGTCGGTGCTGTCTAGAGCTCGGCAGACTAACCATGTTGTACTCTTCCATATCAGTAGGTGGCAGCCGGTAGCTAATTGCTTTGTAGATGTCGGGAACATGGTTTGTTGTGATCACAATATACAGACGACAGCGTGCAGGTAAAAAGGCGTCCGTCTAATGCTTAAGCCAAAAATAAACAAAAGGCGAGTGCCGCTAAGAAAAGGCATTGAAGCTTAGGGAAGGCTATGCAAAACGAAACTAAAACTGAACTGGTTGAAAAGTAAACAAAAACAGAATGCTGGAAGACAGCAAAGACTTACAGCGTGTGGAGCAGACGGCGTCCACAAATTACATCCGAACATGACATATCCGCAGCAGGTCTCCAAGGTGAACAGCCTCTGGCATGTTAGAACTATGGACTGGACTCTTACTATTATGTTGCATCCACTATGGACTGGACTCTCACAATATTATGTCAGACCCACTCGACATCCATTGCATTCGGTCTCCCCTAGAGGGGTGGGGGGGGGTTACCCACATATGCGGTCCTCTCCAAGGTTTCTCATAGTCATTCACATCGACGTCCCACTGGGGTGAGTTTTTCCTTGCCCTTATGTGGGCTCCGTACCGAGGATGTCATTGTGGCTTGTGCAGCCCTTTGAGACACTTGTGATTTAGGGCTATATAAATAAACTTTGATTGATTGATTGATTGATTGATGACAATCAACAATGTACAGAAGACATGAAACTTCTACAGGAAAATACCAACAAAACAGGAAAAGCCACCAAAATAAGAGCGCAAGACAAGAACTAAAACACTTTACACAGGAAGACACCAAAAAAACCCAAATAAGTCACAGCGTGATGTGACAGTACTTTGAGACAAGAGCTATAGTCATGCATGTTTGGTTATGGTTTGAATTCTTATCCAAAACTTGCGAGAACAACTTTTTATTGTCAATATCAGCTACTGAGTTGAATGTTTTTATGTTTTCTGCTGGTGGTGTGCCTCTGCATTTTTTCAATGACAAAAAAGGTTGAAAAACACTGGGCTAAAGAATGCTAGATAAGTGGTGCCAAGCGAAGCATGGGAGTGAAACCAAGCAGGTTTAGCAAGGGCCCGTTGGAAGGCGGATTAACATTACTGAGCTGCCTTTGTGTTCGTTGCGTAATATTGCTTGGGCGAAGCTGCAAAACGGGTGACACTGTAAATGTAGCAGGTGTAATAAGTGCAGCACTCCACGGTCATTGTGTGCTCCGTCTCAGCTCTAAACCAAAAAAAAAAAACGCAGATCAATCTCAGACCACTTTACAGCATAAAACAACGGCTTTGTAATAAATCCCAATACAGTGGTCGTAGCATGACTTAAAATAGATCAATAGTTCCATCACCATCTACCAACTAAACCGCTCATTTCATTCATGCTTGAAAGCCGAACCCAGCATGCTTAATGGTAAATGGGTAATACTTGTATAGCGCTTTTCTACCTTCAAGGTACTCAAAGCGCTTTGACACTATTTCCACATTCACACATTCACACACACTTTCACACACTGATGGCGGGAGCTGCCATGCAAAGCCCTAACCATGACCCATCAGGAGCAAGGGTGAAGTGTCTTGCTCAAGGACACAACAGAGGAGACCAGGTTGGTAGTAAGTGGGGATCGAACCAGGAACCCTGAGGTTGCTGGCACAGCCACTCTCATGCTTCAGTTGTAAGGACGCGTACAACCCAGACTGGTCACCCATGGATTAACACTTTTTGCACCGATTCAACGCAACTGGGCGTTTTTTTTGCCTTGCGACGATACAAACTGATTTTATTTCGGAGTAGACGGATGTAATGTATCTAGAGTTGAGCGCAGTGATGGGCAAGCTACTTGGAAAATGTAGTAAGCAAGGCTATAAGTTACTCTCGATTAAATGTAGTTAAGCTACAGGTGCAGCTATCTCCCAGGAATTGTAGCAAGCTACACTACAAGTTACAGTGAAAAAAGGAGCTTGCTACATCAACACTACATCTCAACCTAATGTAAAACGTTCCACCAAACAAATAGGCCGAGAAAAAATGCTCGGTTTGTTTATTATAATAAACACAAACCAAACATGCCCTCTGTCTTGCTTTTTAAAATTTTAACATTTCTTTTAACTTGCAAAGTTGTGGTACCATGTACTAACTGAGGGGAACAAACACTGCAAACTAATTAAATAACAGGCAGTTAAACAATGATAATACTAAATAAACACCAAAATATAAACTCTCTTTTGGAATAAAAAAAAATTCAGCACAGGATAAAATACTGTTTTAACAGAAAACACAGTGGCACAATGACACTAACCTGGATAAAGGAAAAGTGCAAAAAATGTGTCTTACAACAAAGACATTACCGAACTCCATCTTTGCATGAACGGAAATCAATAAAATTGAACATATTTTTATGGAATCCTAAGTAACTTCTATACCAGTGTGTAATTAAGCAGCATGGGTTAAGAAATGAGCAATAAACAGGCTATCTTCACCTCCATGGCGGCAAATAAACTGCATTTCTAATAGATAGCATTATCACTGGAGGACTAGAGTACATGAAATAGCTAAACATGCTACACTACACACCAGGAAACAAAAAAAGCTCTTGTATGTAAACAAAGGTAAGCGGATAGATACAAACATCGACAGTAAAGATACCTATTACAGTATAAGTATACGGTCAATACTACAGTGATTAGATCAATACTTTTTCATTATCATAACATCTTTTGTTATTGTTTACAAACTCAGGATACTAGAGCCAATAGTTTTAAGCTGATGTTTAGTTATTTTGTGTGATTGACTTTATTTTGCTCAAAATATTGCATGTATTATAAATAAATAAGGAAAGAGTTTGAATATTGAATTGTTATTGTTGCACCATCATTCTGTTTTTGTCTGATTATGTCATGTCTGTGTAATCATGTTTTGTCTTAGTCATGTTTTGTTTAGTTATTGGACTCTTTAGTTTCTGGCTTTTCACTCCCTTGTCTTGTTTCCATGATTACCCATTAGTTTCACCTGTTCCACGTTTGGACTCATTGTGCACTCTTGTTTATCACCATAGCAACCCATTAGTTTTCACCTGTCACGTCACGCACCTGTTTCACGTTTTGAGTCACGCACCTGTTTTCATTAATCATGTAGTATTTAAGTTCAGTGTTTTCAGTTTGTCTTTCTGGTGACATCCCCGCATTTATGCTTCTGCACACTCTCCACACACCCTTAAGACCCTTGCTGCTATTTTTTCATGTCCATCGTTCACGCTGCTCCTTTTTGTCCATGCCAAGTAAGTTTTGTTTATTATTGCCACAGTTAGTGTTTTTTGTTGTTCATAGTTTTTGGCCTGTGCAAGTATTTGTTTTCATAGCCAAGTCGTTTCTCCGCCATTGTGCGCGCCTTTTGTTTACTTCCTTGTTTTGTATTTATAGTGTTTAAATAAATCATGTATTCCCCTTCACGCCACATATGGTCCAAATCTTTTGCACCTCGGGAGAACAAACCACGCCATAGTCCAAGTCGTGACAGATTATAATTGTGTTGAAACATTGAATCATTCAATGATCTTGGACATTTAAGTACTGCCCCTGTAACTACTTGTTATTGGATCGATACTCAGATGTGTTGCATCGATCAAAACTAATGTAAAGTAAAGTAAGCATATTATCAAATAAATGAATAATAGTTTTGCCAGATCAATACAACCGGAAATGACGCCATATGTTATCGCATATGTCAGCAACCAAATTATGAGACTTTGTAACTCGTTTTTAAATGGTTCTATTATCATTTAAATATCAAATAATATATTGTGATGTATATCGTTATCCAAGAAGGCTACAATTTATATCCCAATACATATTTTAGACCACACCGCCTATGCCTAAATGTACTATAAGAAAAGTGTGTCTTGTCTACAGTCAAGCATGGTGGTGGCAGCGATATGGTCTGGGACTGGAGAAGTGCAGCCAGAACTGGGGAGCTGTGGTTCACTGAGAGAAACATGAATTCCAACATGTACTGTGACACTGTGACGCAGTGCATGATCCCTGTCCTTGGGAAACTAGGCCGCCTGGCAGATTTCCAACATGCTACTGAGCCCAGACACACCTCCAAGGGCTTTGCTGAGGAAGCTGAAGGTGAAGGTGATGCACTGGCCAAGTTTGTCTCTTCCACACCTGAACCCAAATGAGCACCTGTAAAAACATCCTCAAGCCGAAGGTAGAGCAATGCAAGGTGTCCAATAAGAACCTGTAAATATTCTCAGGGCTTTTAGTTGATCCCCAACTGGACAACTAAGATTGTCTTAGAAGACTTGACTAGATCTGACCAATCTAAGGCCCCGTTTACACTGCACACCAAATCGGATTTTTTGCCCTCAAGTGACACAGATCAGATTTTTTTACCAGTCTAAACGCTCCAAACTGCTTCAAATTTGATCTTTTGGCATCAGGAAGTAGTCCTGAATCCGATTGGAATCTGATCTTTTAAAATGTGATTTCAGTCTGAATGCAATGCGACCTGAATGGGATTTTCTCGTCAGCTTTGGGCGAGCTGCGTCATTCGTGTGCGCCGGGAAAGACGCAGACGCCAGCGAAAGTGGATATTTCATCACAACATCTGGTTTCGGCGAGCAAAGTCTATTTAAGACGACCAAATTTTCGGTGCATCACTTGTTAGTAGTGCGCAAATAATAGGCTACATGTAATATATTGATATATATTTTGATTTTGAAGAACTAGCAATTGTTGAAGGACCGGAATTGACGCTGTGGCGCATTTGCATACATGTGAGTTGAAAAATAAAGCTCCTGTAGATCCACATTGATGTCCATGTTTCCTGTACTTAACAGCCATTAGAAGATTAAAACACACATTTTTTTAAGGTGTTGCGACTTTTATTTTTATTTTGAAGTAGTAGCAACTTCCTCCCGGTTTTCACTTTATCGAACTACGTATGCAAGTGACGTCGAGGCCACATTAGGGAAACATTGGGGCCTGTGCGCGTTTACACTGGAGTCTGATAAAAATCTTTTCTTGCAGTGTAAACAGTCTGCTGGGAGAAAAAAAATTGGTTTCAAATAAATCTGATTTGGCCCACTTTGGCCTGCAGTGTAAACCTAGTCTAAATCTAGATCTAGCCTAGATCTGACCAGTCTAAAGACTATGAGCAAGAACTTATGGAGCCTGTTCGGATGAGATGAGACATGTCTCCTAAGACGAACTAGTCCAGTTTTTACCTGAGAAAATCCATAAACAACCTCTCAATGTTTGGTGAATTCCATACCCAAAAAGGAATCCAGTAATTTAATAAAAGGGGTACTGAAATGTGAGGTTTGTACTCACTTTTGTGAGATACTGCACAGAAATCAGATAATCAGATCATCCCACATGTAATGGGCTGAAGTGAAAAGAAACTGTAGGGCAAGGCACCAATCGTGTGTGTGAACGAGACAGGAGGAGTGTTGACAGACGTACAGTCTTTCAGGTCTATCTGATGACCTCTATCAGCCTCAACACCTGTTTTCCAGAAGGGGCTGAAAGGCAAAGCTCTGCTAAGACCATTTTCTGCCTTCCTCTCTCAAAAATAACACTCTCCCTCTGTTCTTTACTGCCATGGAACTTCACCCACCAGTTCATATTCTAAAGAAACTATAGTGTCACACTGATAATTCTTTGTGTTTAGAACATGACATTGTGGTTAACACATCTGCCTTACAGTCCGGATATCCAGATTCCAATTTGCATGGTCTATTGTTGGCTAGAATGGCTTACTCACAAAAAACTAAATAATGTATGCCAATATGTAAAACCATAAGTGTGACCTACACCCCAGATCCCACCTCACTCCTACCCACTTCTCCAAAGTGGGCTGGCTCAGGGTGGAGGACAAAGTAAAACAACTTGCACTGAGCCTAGTCTATAAAATCCGCTACACCTCCCTGATACCGAAGTACATGTCAAACTACTTCCTTAACGTAAATGACCGCCATAACCACAACACCAGGGGGAGCTCCACTAACCACGTTAAACCCAGATTCCGATCTAACAAAGGTCTTATCTCATTCTCTTTCTATGCCACATCAATGTGGAATGCGCTCCCAACAGGTATAAAAGAAAGGGCATCTCTATCCTCCTTCAAAACCGCAATAAAAGGACACCTCCAGGCAACTTCAACCCTAAACTAACACCCTCCCCGGATTGTTAATAATCAAATGTAAACAATCAAATGTAGATACTTTTCTTATGCCTTCTGATCTCTCTCTCTCTCTCTCTCTCTCTCTCTCTCTATGTCCACTACTTGCTGTACATATCCTACCAAGTCAGACCTACACTGTTCCAATATCATTTCTCTGTTCTTAATTGTTGATGACTGATGATACCAACCAAGCATAACCCCCCCCCGCCCCCCCCCCACCGCCCCCCCACACCCCGAATTGTAAATAATGTAAATAATTTAATGTATACATCCTGATGATTATCTTGTGTGATGACTGTATTATGATGATAGTATATATGATAGTATATATCTGTATCATGAATCTATTTAAGTGGACCCCGACTTAATCAAGTTGAAAAACTTATTCGGGTGTTACCATTTCGTGGTCAATTGTACGGAATATGTACTTTATTGTGCAACCTACTAATAAAAGTCTCAATCAATCAATCAATCAGTCCATGTAGTATAATCAATGCAAACGTTCTCCCTATCCGTTATAACCAGGGTGACTGGGACCGAAAACAACCATATGAAGCCCAAGATATACTGCACTTGGGTGTGCACAAGTTCGCAAAATTTACATATACGTACAGTACAGGCCAAAAGTTTGGACACACCTTCTCATTCAATGCATTTTCTTTATTTTCATGACTATTAACATTATAGATTGTCACTGAAGGCATCAAAACTATGAATGAACACATGTGGAGTTATGTACTTAACAAAAGGAGGAGAAATAACTGAAAACATGTTTTTTATTCTAGTTTCTTCAAAATAGCCACCCTTTGCTCTGATTACTTTTTCGCACACTCTTGGCATTTTCTCGATGAGCTTCAAGAGATGACCTGAAATAGTTTTCACTTCACAGGTGTGCTTGAAGCTCATCGAAAGAATGCCAAGAGTGTGCAAAACAGTAATCAGAGCAAAGGGTGGCTATTTTGAAGAAGCTAGAATATAAAACATGTTTTTAGTTATTTCATCTTTTTTTGTTAAGTACGTAACTATTTCATACATAACTTCATTCATAGTTTTGATGCCTTCAGTGACAATCTACAATGTAAATAGTCATGAAAATAAAGAAAACGCATTGAATGAGGAGAAGGTTCAAACGTTTGGCCTGTACTGTATACTGCATGGGATATTACCTCTCCCCAGTTATTGATGAAGATAATCACCTTGCACGATACACAAAAAAACAATGAAACGTTGATTGTGTGTAATTGAATGTTGAATATATCGTGTCTTGAAGCAATTAAGACAAAATGGAGTGTACTACTGGGATGTCACCAGCAGGCGCTGTTGATTTAGTGACAGCCAGTGCCGTGTATAGAGAGAGTATAGTCAACTCAACCAGAGGCGCCATCTTTGCTACCAATGACGGCTGGTCCCGTAAGCATGCAATTGCAGTCGTTCGGACGTTAGTTTTTCTGACGAAATCAACCAAAATAATATGTCTATAGTTCTACACATACTCCAGCTCATACACTTACAATAAAACATGCTTTTATTGCGACCAAAAATATACATATTACCCTGATTTTGCCAAAAACCTCATTAGCTTTGGACCAAGAATTCGACTTGTGAATAGCAAAACAAACGAACAGGCACTCGGTGAGTCTAAAAAATCAGTGTGCGAATCGATCAATTTAAATGTATAACTTATAATATAATAGGGATTCCAATGAAGTTTTCACTCACAGTCCCGAGAAGAGCCAGCGTTTAAGCTCCCAGCTGCTAAAACGTTCCTTGGCAAGATTAGATAACCCTCTACAACTGAAATCAACGTCTATGTTTAAGAACCACTCGCATAGAGAGAACGGTGTCACTACTGCTGCTTTGTTCAGTTCTCAATTCTGCAGTCATGTGCGGCTTCTGGTCCATTAGTCATCCTAAATCTTGTCTTTACACTCGTAAAAATAGGTCTTCAGAAGATTAATGCAAACGGGTCGTTTGTTAGACCAGTCTTTTTCAACCACTGTGCCGCGGCAAACTAGTGTGCCGTGAGATACAGTCGGGTGTGCCATGGGATATTATGTAATTTCACCTACCGTATTTTTCGGACTACAAGTCGCAGTTTTTTCCATAGTTTGGCCGCGGTTGCGACTTATACTCAGGAGCGACTTATGAGTGAAATTATTACCGTATTTTTCGGACTATAAGTCGCAGTTTTTTTTCATAGGGGTGCAACTTATACTCAGGAGCGACTTATGTGTGAAATTATCACCGTATTTTTCTGAGTATAAGTCGCTCCGGAGTATAAGTCGCACCGGCCGAAAATGCATAATAAAGAAGGAACAAAACATATATAAGTCGCACTGGAGTATAAGTCGCATTTTTTGGGAAAATGTATTTGATAAAACCCAACACCAAGAATAGACATTTGAAAGGCAATTTAAAATAAATAAAGAATAGTGAACAACAGGCTGAATAAGTGTACGTTATATGAGGCATAAATAACCAACTGAGAACGTGCCTGGTATGTTAACGTAACATATTATGGTAAGAGTCATTCAAATAACTATAACATATAGAACATGCTATACGTTTACCAAACAATCTGTCACTCCTAATCGCTAAATCCCATGAAATCTTATACGTCTAGTCTCTTACGTGAATGAGCTAAATAATATTATTTGTAATTTTACGGTAATGTGTTAATAATTTCACACATAAGTCGCTCCTGAGTAAAAGTCGCACCCCCGGCCAAACTATGAAAAAAACTGCAACTTATAGTCCGAAAAATACGGTAACACATTACCGTAAAATATCAAATAATATTATTTAGCTAATTCACGTAAGAGACTAGACGTATAAGATTTCATGGGATTTAGCGATTAGGAGTGACAGATTGTTTGGTAAACGTATAGCATGTTCTATATGTTATAGTTATTTGAATGACTCTTACCATAATATGTTACGTTAACATACCAGGCACGTTCTCAGTTGGTTATTTATGAGTCATATAACGTACACTTATTCAGCCTGTTGTTCAATATTCTTTATTTATTTTAAATTGCCTTTCAAATGTCTATTCTTGGTATTGGGTTTTATCACATAAATTTCCCCAAAAAATGCGACTTATACTCCAGTGCGACTTATATGTGTTTTTTCCCTTCTTTATTATGCATTTTTGGCCTGTGCGACTTATACTCCGGAGCGACTTATAGTCCGAAAAATACGGTATTTGGGTTAAAAATATTTTTGCAAACCAGTAATTAGAATCTGCAAATAATGTGCCATTGTTGAGTGTCAGTGCTGTCTAGAGCTCGGCAGAGTAACCATGTCATACCATACCATATCAGTAGGTGGAAGTCGGTAGCTAATTGCTTTGTAGATGTCTGGAACACTTTGTGTGAGACGACAATGGTTTGTCGTGATCACAATATGCAGGCGACAGCGGGAGGCAGGGTGCAGGTAAAAAGGTGTCTAATGCTTAAACCAAAAATTAAACAAAAGGTGAGTGCCCCTAAGAAAAGGCATTGAAGCTTAGGGATGGCTATGCAGAACGAAACTAAAACTGAACTGGCTACAAAGTAAACAAAAACTGAATGCTGGACGACAGCAAAGACTTACAGCATGTGGAGCTTAGACAGTGTCCACAAAGTACATCCGTACATGACATGACAATCAACAATGTCCACCCAAAAAAGATGCAACAACTTAATAGTCTTGATTGCTAAAACAAAGCAGGCGCGGGGAATAGCGCTCAAAGAAAGACATGAAACTGCAACAGGAAAATACCAACAAAATGTCACACCGTCTTGGTTTTTTCTGTCTTGTGAATTTCATGTTTCAGTTTGAAAAGTAACTCTCCTCTCGTTTCAGGTCACTTGCCCTTCCTTTTGTGTCATCAGTCTGACGTCATCCCTGATCCCTGATCATGACCAAGCCTTGTCTCGTCTCGCTTTTGATTATCCTGATTCGGAATTCCCTTGTTGGCATTTTGAGTTTCCTTTTCTCCTCCTAAGCAGAGTGATTTTTGGTTATATAGTTTTACAGCCGAAGTGGTGAGTCTCAGTTTTTTCTTACAGTTCTCCTTTGTCCTCAACTTTTTGAGTGACATTTTTTGTTAACTATTTTTCTAGATAAGAAACAGTGAAGAAGTTTTGTAGCCATTGTTTCTCCCTCCTTTTGGAGCGTCTTTTGTTATTGATAAATTTCATAGATTATATCCTGCGCTAAGTATAGTTCACTATTGATATTTTTTGTTTCCTCCTTTCGGAGTGATTTTCGGTTGTTCCTTTTTTGTGGAACCTTTTTCGCCGAGTTGTCAGATTAAAGCCTATGCTGTATTACCCTGACTCAGGTAGCTTTCAAAATAAAAGCCTGCCGGATTGTTCCCTACTCTGCATCTGAGTCCTATTTTTGACCGAGCCTGACACAAAACAGGAAAAGCCACCAAAATAGGAGCGCAAGACACCACGCACGGGAAAACAGCAAAAAAAATCAAAATAAGTCACGGCGTGATGTGACAGGTGGTGACAGTACACCTACTTTGAGACAAGAGCTATATTGATGCATGGTTGGTTATGTTTTAAGGTCATATCCAACAATTGCGACAACAACTTTTTACTGTCTACTGAGTTTCATTTTTTAATGATTTCTGCTGGTGGTGTGCCTCCGGATTTTTTCAATGAAAAAAATGTGCCTTGGCTCAAAAACGGTTGAAAAACACTGTGTGAGACCTTAAACAGCACACAGCACGACATGTTTACACGGCAAAAAACTCGTCATATAAAATAACTGTCTGGTGAGGAAGTGCAGTGCAGCATAAGTCACGGAGGTGCTTTTGGACCAATCACTGAGGAGGTCGCCTGAAACCGGGTAGGCCAAACTCGCTGCGAGCTTGTAATCTAAAGACAAACAAAATGATGTAATCTGTGAGTAGTTGAGCTAAAACTATGCAGACCTTCAGCGAGACACAACTCTGATTTGCTCAATACAACACGAGAACGCAGAACATTCAGGGATTGTTTCGTTTAATTAACAGGCGTTTCCCCAAAGGCCAAGTCTTTTTGGCAGGGGTCTCAAACTTAATTTACCTGGGGGCCGCTGAAATTAGAGGTGGGGTGGGGCTGGGCCAAACAAAGTACTGTATTCACTTGAGAATCATCTTTGAACCACGTAATTAAATTTGTCAACTACTTCTTCCAGCAACTATAGTGCCCATCAGCTATGGTAACATCCATCCATTTTCTACCGCTTGTCCCTTTCGGGGTCGCGGGGGGTCGCTGGAGCCTATCTCAGCTGCATTCGGGCAGAAGGCTGGGTACACCCTGGACAAGTCGCCACCTCATCGCAGGGCCAACACAGATAGGCAGACAACATTCACACTCACATTCACACACTAGGGCCAATTTAGTGTTGCCAATCAACTTATCAATATACACTTCCACTTGCTTAAAGGAAGTTGTTTGATGTGTGTTTTTGTGCTGTAATTATTGTGTTGGCACCCTTATTTAAGTTAGTGTTCTCCCTTGTGGGATTAAAAATTGCCATACTAAATTTGACTATTAGCCATCTTAAATATAAAGCATATAAAATATGGGCCTGTGGACCAAAAATGGCTCTCGGACACGTGAGTTTGAGAACCCTGCTTTTAGGTCAGTATATTTTGGAAAAATGTTTTGTGAGTATTCTGTAGGGCTGTGAATCTTTAGGCACCACACAATTTGATGCGATTCTTAGGGGTAACGATTCAATTCATAATCGATTCTCAATTCAAAACGAATCTCGATTCAAAATCAGTACTTTTTTATAACTTTTGATTGATTGATTGATTGATTGAGACTTGTATTAGTAGGTTGCACAGTGAAGTACATATTCCGTACAATTGACCACTAAATGGTAACACCCGAATAAGTTTTTCAACTTGTTTAAGTCGGGGTCCACTTAAATTGATTCATGATACAGATATATACTATCATATATACTATCATCATAATACAGTCATCACACAAGATAATCATCAGGGTGTATACATTGAAGTATTTACATTATTTACAATTCGGGGTGTGGAGGGGTGGGCGGGGGGGGGGGGGGGTTAGGTTTGGTTGTTATCATCAGTCATCAACAATTGAGAACAGAGAAATGGATATTGAAACAGTGTAGGTCTGACTTGGTAGGATATGTACAGCAAGTAGTGGACATAGAGAGAGAGAGAGAGAGATCAGAAGGCATAAGAAAAATATCTGCATTTGATTGTTTACATTTGATTATTAACAACAATCCGGGGAGGGTGTTAGTTTAGGGTTGAAGTTGCCTGGAGGTGTACTTTTAGTGCAGTTTTGAAGGAGGATAGAGATGCCCTTTCTTGTATAGCCGTTGGGAGCGCATTCCACATTGATGTGGCATAGAAAGAGAATGAGTTAACACCTTTTTTAGATCGGAATCTGGGTTTAACGTGGTTAGTGGAGCTCCCCCTGGTGTTGTGGTTATGGCGGTCATTTACGTTAAGGAAGTAGTTTGACATGTACTTCGGTATCAGGGAGGTGTAGCGGATTTTATAGACTAGGCTCAGTGCAAGTTGTTTTACTCTGTCCTCCACCCTGAGCCAGCCCACTTTGGAGAAGTGAGTAGGAGTGAGGTGGGATCTGGGGTGGAGGTCTAGAGGTAATCTGACTAGCTTGTTCTGGGATATTTGGAGTCTAGATTTGAGGGTTTTGGAGGTGCTAGGGTACCAGGAGGTGCATGCGTAATCGAAAAAGGGTTGAACGAGAGTTCCCGCCAGAACCCTTATGGTGCTTTTGTTGGCCAGAGAGGAGATTCTATAGAGAAATATCGTTCGTTGGTTGACCTTTTTGATTACCTTGGTTGCCATTTTATCACAGGAAAGATTAACCTCTAGAATGGAACCTAGGTAGGTGACCTCATCCTTCCTGGCGATAACAATGTCACCCACTTTTATAGTGAAGTCATTGACTTTCTTAAGGTTGATGTGGGACCCAAACAGGATGGATTCTGTTTTACCCAAGTGTATGGATAGCTTGTTGTCAGCGAGCCAGGTGCAAGTTCTACAGAGTTCAGCACTGAGGATTTTCTCCACCTGTGACTTGTCCTTGTCTGATACCAGCAGGGCCGAGTCATCCGCAAACAAGAACAATTCACAGTCGCATGCTGATGATTTCTATGATTAACTACATTCTTCCATAAAATAGATAAACCGTTGTGATAAATGTATATATTACTTAAAAGAAAACTGGTTTCGTTCAATGTAATTCTACCCAAACATTAAATAAAGTCAAATACAAATAAGGCAAAGCAAATCTGTACAGCAGATATGGGCATCTACATGATCAATATGATTTGCTTGAGTGGCTGGACAGGATAGATTGAAAAAAATATATAAAAATATGTATATATATATATATATATATATATATATTTTACATACATTTTTGATTGTTTTGAATCAATTAAGAATTGTTACATTGCGATTCATTCGAAAATCAATTTTTTTTGACAGTCCTTCCACTCTCTTATATTTTATTTGATGAAAAGGCTTTTTTTTGTTTTTGTTTGGTTTTATTTCAACAACGTGCTGAAGACAGACAGAACTTGTATTCTTGGGGATCTCCATCAATTTAGTAACGTGTCATCAAAGAGTAAAAATGCGTTTCTTTCAATATGCATAATAACAAAAAGGGTAATATTAAAAAAATGGATAGATGTTGATAGTCCAATATATTCTGACTGGTATACACAAGCTAGGGAGATGAAAACAGTAGAAAAAACTGCATTTAGTTTAGATAATAATGAGTCATATATTGGAATATGGGATCCATTGTTTAAATTTGTTTTAACTATTAAATGAACCAAAAATATGACTTATTATATCTTTGTGGAAAATATTGGCCACAATGTGTTGTCAAGTTTATGAGATGAGATGCAAGTGTAAGCCACTGTGACACTATTGTTCTTTTTTTATTTTTTTATTAATGTCTATTGATAATGTCAATGAGGGATTTTTTAATCACTGCTATGTTGAAATTGTAACTAATATTGATACTTTTGTTGATAATATTCATTTTTGTTTCACTACTTTTAGATTGTTCTGTGTCATGTTTGTGTCTCCTCTCAATTGCTCTGTTTATTGCTATTCTGAATGTTGCTGGGTCGGGTTTGGTTTTGGAATTGGATTGCATTATTATGGTATTGTTGTGTGTTGTTTTGTTTGATTGATTAATAAAACAATGTGCTGTAAGCCAATAAAAAACGCACTTTTGACAATCCTGATGATGTCAACTCTGTGAACAATGCTCATCGACAATCTAGGTCAGGGGTCGGCAACCCAAAATGTTGAAAGAGCCATATTTGACCAAAAATCCGAGAAAAAAAATCTGTCTGGAGCCGCAAAAAATTAAAAGCCTTATATAAGTGTTATAATAAAGGCAACACATGATGCAAGTGTCTATATTAGCTATATTAGCCTACTATCAAAGGCCGACGCAAATCTTTGTTGACAGAAATGTTGTATTTTAATTTTTATTCTACACAATTTTGCAACATTGGAAATCATTAGTAAAATGGAGGATTCTCACATGATGAGATAACTCCTGGAAATTACTGGCTTAGAATGGCCAAAGGTATAAACTTGTGTGTCCAAGTTTAAGGAAACGGCAGGCGGTCTTCTTCTAATGGGTTTACTACAATCTTTGCAAGCTGGGTAACGTTTGCTGTGGTCTGGAACAACATGGCACACAAACAACTATGAGAAATGCAGCCGATATTACATACAGATAATATGTCATGAGACATGCAAATATAAATTAAATACACAGGGGACATATTGTAAGTAAAGGAAAATAAATTAGCTCAAATATACCTACAAACGTACAGCTAGCCTAAATAGCATGTTAGCATCGATTAGATTGCTGTCATGCACTGACCAAATATACCTGATTAGCACTCCAATAAGTCAATAACGTCAACAAAGCTCACCTTTGTGCATTCACGCACAGCATTACACGTTTGGTGGACAAAATGAGACAAAAAGGAGTGGTATAAAACACGTCTTTCTGTGGCAGTTGTACATGTAAACAAACTACGATGAGTTCAAGGATCGCTGAAATTAGTAGGACAAAACGGTGCTTGCCAAATACTCTCATCAGTGAAGCATGTATAAACCCCGTTTCCATATGAATTGGGAAATTGTGTTAGATGTAAATATAAACGGGATACAATGATTTGCAAATCATTTTCAACCCATATTCAGTTGAATATGCTACAAAGACAACATATTTGATGTTCAAACTCATAAACATTTTTTTTTTGCAAATAATCATTAACTTTAGAATTTGATGCCAGCAACACGTGACAAAGAAGTTGGGAAAGGTGGCAATAAATACTGATAAAGTTGAGGAATGCTCATCAAACACTTATTTGGAACATCCCACAGGTGAACAGGCAAACTGGGAACAGGTGGGTGCCATGATTGGGTATAAAAGTAGATTCCATGAAATGCTCAGTCATTCACAAACAAGGATGGGGCGAGGGTCACCACATTGTCAACAAATGCGTGAGCAAATTGTTGAACAGTTTAAGAAAAAACTTTCTCAACCAGCTATTGCAAGGAATTTAGGGATTTCACCATCTACGGTCCGTAATATCATCAAAGGGTTCAGAGAATCTGGAGAAATCACTGCATGTAAGCAGCTAAGCCCGTGACCTTCGATCCCTCAGGCTGTACTGCATCAACAAGCGACATCAGTGTGTAAAGGATATCACCAAATGGGCTCAGGAACACTTCAGAAACCCACTGTCAGTAACTACAGTTGGTCGCTACATCTGTAAGTGCAAGTTAAAACTCTCCTATGCAAGGCAAAAACCGTTTATCAACAACACCCAGAAACACCGTCGGCTTCGCTGGGCCTGACCTCATCTAAGATGGACTGATACAAAGTGGAAAAGTGTTCTGTGGTCTGACGAGTCCACATTTCAAATTGTTTTTGGAAACTGTGGACGTTGTGTCCTCCGGACCAAAGAGGAAAAAAAAACATCCGGATTGTTATAGGCGCAAAGTTGAAAAGCCAGCATCTGTGATGGTATGGGGGTGTATTAGTGCCCAAGACATGGGTAACTTACACATCTGTGAAGGCGCCATTAATGCTGAAAGGTAAATACAGGTTTTGGAGCAACATATGTTGCCATCCAAGCAACGTTACCATGGACGCCCCTGCTTATTTCAGCAAGACAATGCCAAGCCACGTGTTACATCAACATGGCTTCATAGTAAAAGAGTGCGGGTACTAGACTGGCCTGCCTGTAGTTCAGACCTGTCTCCCATTGAAAATGTGTGGCGCATTATGTAGCCTAAAATAGCACAACGGAGACCCCGGACTGTTGAATAACTTAAGCTGTACATCAAGCAAGAATGGGAAAGAATTCCACCTGAGAAGCTTAACAACTGTCTCCTCAGTTCCCAAACGTTCACTGAGTGTTGTTAAAAGGAAAGGCCATGTAACACAGTGGTGAACATTCCCTTTCCCAACTACTTTGGCACGTGTTGCAGCCATGAAATTCTAAGTTAATTATTATTTGAAAAAAAAAAAGAAAGTTTATGAGTTTGATCAAATATGTTGTCTTTGTAGTGCATTCAATTGAATAGGGGTTGAAAATGATTTGCAAGTCATTGTATTCCGTTTATATTTACATCTAACACAATTTCCCAACTCATATGGAAACGGGGTTTGTATAACATAAACAGTGGGTTTTCTTACAATTAGGAAGGTTTGTGTCATGTTTGTTCTCCTATAGAAAATATATTATAACAAAAAATTAAAAATGTTCTTCATCTTTTTCCATTTTCACACATCTCGGAAAGAGGTCCAGGTGGCCACTAGGGCGGCGCTAAAGATGCGGCTCTAGAGCCACGGGTTGCTGACCCCCGATCTAGGTTGTTAACTTCCTACTTCACATGCGAAAGATGGAATAGGGATTGGGAGTGTTATTGCAGCTGGACCTAATTATTATTAAACTGACCAATCCCAACCTTTACTGCTCGTGAGGTTAGGTTTTTTTTAGGAGGTGCACGTCACGTTATGAGAAAGGGTTTGCAGGGGGAGGTGCGAGCTGGTGTAGTGACACAGGAGCATAATCCAGGTCCATAAACCGTCAACATTGCAACAAAATATGTCCCAGGAGAGCAGCGAAGCCTAAAAACGTATTCAAAGGGTAAAATCACTGTCCGATACAAAAAGTGTGCACTGGTTGGGTGGCAATGTTGGCAGGTCAGCATTGAGCCAGCATGAGGGTGTAAATCGGGACTCCCAACAAAGTCAGATTATCAGCCCTGTACTGACAATAACACTATTGTGTAATACAATGAAATCTGTTTGGAAGGAGGATCAGCATTTAAAAAAATTTAAAAAAATCAGAGATGATCCCTACTATGAAAAGCTAGTCTCTGACTGGTCGCATCAGCGTAGCAAAGCCGGCTTTATAATAGCATTCTTTAGCAGCTTAATGAGCGCCATAGCCTTAAGATGTTGATTTGGCGTATGGCCTCTGTTAGCAAAGCTATCAGGGAGGGAGATAGGATGCACGAAAAGACACAGATTGTAAAAGTGTATCCGAGTAATACTTTTTACAGCGATGGCCTCATGAAGTGACATTGAACTGTTCTCCAATGAACAGGATGTTTCTACAAAGATAAATATTGTAGCGACTGCTATCAATAAAAAGGCCACTGAGTGTGCTTGCATCTGTGGCTCGTTCCCTCATTGAATCAGTCCACTTTACAGTTGTATTCTTGCAAGCGAAATAAGACTACAAAGCAATGATTCAATGTGACGGAAACAACAGAAAATATCAGAGGCCAGCTGGCTTAAATGACCAATTGGATAACTTCAACCACACCCATGTGTCAACCACCTGATGTGACATACCTGTACATTAAAGTTGTCCGGATACCAATATTTTGGTACCGGGACCAAAATTATTTTGATACTTTTCGGTACTTTTCTAAATTAAGAGGACCACAAAAAATTGCATTATTGACTTTATATTAACAAAAAATCTTAGGGTACATTTAACATATGTTTCTTATTGCAAGTTTGTACTGAAATAAAATAGTGAACATACAAGACAACTTGTCTTTTAGTAGTAAGTAAACAAACAAAGGCTCCTAATTTAGTCTGCTGACATATGCAGAACATATTGAGTCATTTTCCATTCTATTATTTTGTCAAAATTATTAAGGACAAGCGGTAGAAAATGAATTATTAATCTACTTGTTCATTTACTGTTAATATCTGCTTACTTTCTCTTTTTTCTACACCTTTGTTAAAATGTAATAATTTGTATTATTCTTCTGTTGTTTGGATGCTTTACATTAGTTTTGGATTATAGCACAAATTTGGGTATCAATCCGATACCAAGTAGTTACAGGATCATACATTGGTCATATTCAAAGTCCTCATGTGTCCAAGGACATATTACCTTTAAAAAAACGGAGGAAGATGTTGTGATGCCAAAAAATATTGACGTAATCATAGTATTATTGACTACATACGTTCCTGTACTTGGTATCATTACAGCCAATGGCGTTTGTTTACATTTTGAAGTAAAGCATGTTTAGCTATTCCTCATCCTGCAGGGATGATACTTGTAAGAAACTTACTTTATTTAGGCTAGCTAGCCATGTCTTAAAGCACCTCTTCCTGAGGGCGTTTCAGTGTTATAACTTCACCTTTATCGTTAGTTTTTAAGCCAAAATGCGTCCGTTCTCCCTTTTCTGTCCACACAGTGTGTCGGCTTGCAAGTACTCCGTGATTGTGCGCTGCCGAACATGCTCCTCTGCTCGTAAACCAGCAATGACACGACGTGACGACGACGGTCATTTTCAGGGGGGACCGGGACTTTTTAGAGGCTGTATTGTACCGAATATGATTCATTAGTATCGCCGAAATATACTAATACCCGTATACCGTACAACCCTACTGTGCATACATACAAATAAACAATAAACATAAGCTATATATAATTTTTGGCCTTCACAATAATTATCATGAGGTCTGAGACAAAATACTAGTGTCTCCCTCTCACTGCATAATAAAATCAGATCCTTCCAAATTTCAAAGTAACACAATTGAAATTCCAAAAACAAAGAGTAGTAAAAGCGCCATTAAAATGCTATATATGTTAGTCATCAATGCGATGGAAAGATCAGTGTGGTTTCAAACATGACCTCACCTTGACGTTGGCTTTGGTCTTGTTGCTGCTGCTGCTACTGCTGTTGTTGTTGTTTGGGTTTTTGGCATCCTCATGAACTCTGTCCAACAGCCAGAGGAGAAATTCCAGGGCGTCGTGCTGAGAGTTGCCCCGAAACTGCGACCCATATTTGGCCACGATGCTCTGAAAGAAAGACAGCATAATGAGCTGGTTGATTTGGGTAATATCAGGTGTCGCCACAGAATGAACAGGCCGGGACCTACATCGCATACTGTAGACTCTGAAAGAACTGGTTAAAGCTACTAGGGAATGTCATCATAATCAAATTGTCTATTGTACTGTATGTTGCCACTAATTAAACCCCCTGGTGGGTTTTTAGTGGTACGCCAAAGAATCACTGAATTAAATATTCAAACACAGTGTTACTGTTCAAACTGTGTGTAATGTTACAGTGGCCAATACTATTGAACGTCCTTGCTTAATAAAACCTCTGCCTTGTTTTTAATGAATACTCAGGCCTACTTTGCTACTGCATTTTAATGTTGGTCATTATGGGGGTACTTGGAGAGCCAAATGTTTTCTTTGGTGGTACTTGGTGAAAAAAAAGGTTGATAACCACCGCTATCGTGGTTGTTAATTAGCTATGGCGCTCATTATTGTTTTTGTTTTTTTTGTCATAAAGAAATACAATCATGTGTGCTTATCGCTGCAGACTGTATTGATATATATTGATATATAATGTAGGAACCAGAAATAATAACAACAGAAAGAAACAACCCTTTTGTGCGAATGAGTGTGAATGAGTGAATGGGGGAGGGAGGTTTTTTGGGTTGGTGCACTAATTGTAAGTGTATCTTGTGTTTTTTATGTTGATTTAATTAAAAAAAAAGATTAAAATAAAAAAATATATATATATATAATTTTTTTCATTTTTATTTATTTTTTTAAATTCTTGTGCGGCCCGGTATCAATCGATCCACGGACCGGTACCGGGCCGCGGCCCGGTGGTTGGGGACCACTGCTTTAACACATCAGATATGGCGGTAGTGCAGTTCCCCTTTATCTACACCTCACCAAGGTAAACACCAGTATTTCCGTCATGCTCTCATGTACAATGACAACAAAAGCGTTCTGTTCTAAAAGGAATGTTGTATCAGTTATTTGGACACACGTTGTCTATAAAACTGTCGTGGACCAAAAAGTAGAGTTGGTTAGTAGTTGAGAGTGTGGACAATCGTGCATCAACCGAAATTGACATGGAAGACTCAATTAATCGTGATTTTGATGTTTGACATAATTGCCCATGACATCCCTACAGAAGAACTTATCAGTGGTATTACGCTGCCTAAACAGTTTGCTCCTTACCACTATTACAGCAAAGGTTCTGTTTTGAAAGACTCCTGGAAATAAATTACCACATGGACAAAGAGAGCTATATATATATATATATATATATATATATATATATATATATATATATATATATATATATATATATATATATATATATATATATATATATATATATATATTCTTCTACTTTCTGAATAGCATTAAAGGGGAACTGCACTTGTTTTGGAATTTTGCCTGTCGTTCACAATCATGAGAGACAAGAAGACAAAAGGTTGTTTTTTTTCCACTTTCTAACTAAAAATCGTCTCGTTCTAAGTAGCTAGCAATGCAGCTGTTGGGAGCAATAAATTATAACTCTAAATCACTTTAAAATGCATTCAAAAATCATCAAAAATACTTAATTTAAGTTCCGTATACTGTATAGTAACCAAGATGTAGCGACATTGTTATTGTAAGAGCGATCACTGAGGAACTATTTTTTTTATCTGTCAGGCTTGTCACTGACAGTTTGGTTATGTTTTGGTTTTTCCTCTGTGTTTGTGTTTTATTTCCTGTGAGCGCTCTTATTTTGGTTCCTTTACCTGCACATCTCCCTGAGAGCTTGTTTCCCTCACCTGTACCTGATTGGCAGTCTGGCATACTTGGTGGCAATTGCCAATCAGGCTACTATTTATACCTGCAGTCAGTTTGCTGTCTCCAGTTCTCCCTGGTTCCTTGTATCCTGTTTCCTGTCTCCAGTTTACCTGTTTCCTGGTTCCTGATTCCTGTTTTCCTGCATTTCCTTTGGACATTAAAATCATGTTTTCATGCATCAAGCCTGCCATCTCTGCATCTTGGGGTTCGTCACCAACACTTCCAGACACTATCGTAGTAACACATCAGCGTATTTCGGTATTAGCCGTACGAGCTAACTACGGCAAGAGATAAGCTAGCTTCTACGATAAAACGAAACGCGTTCGAGTTTGTAATGCACAACACAATGCGATACGTGACGTGTGTGGTTTTGTCTCTCATAATAATTGTGAACGATAGGCACATTTTTTTTTTAAAGTGCAGTTCCCCTTTAAATAGAAATACTCACTGAGAACCAATATGGATACAGAGCTAATGTTTCAACTCCAAAGGCTTTAATTGAAATTATAGAATAAATTACCAATGCAATAGATAGTAAAAAATGTGCGGCAGCAGTGTTGATGGATCTAACTAAAGCATTTGACACAATTAATCACAATATTTTAATCAAAAAACTAGAATAGTATGGCATCAGAGGGTTGGTCTTAAACTGGATTAGAAGTTATTTAACGAACAGGAAACAATACGTGAAGCTAGGCGAACACACGTCTACAACGCTAACTATATCCTGTGGTGTACCCCAGGGATCAATACTAGGACCAAAATTGTTCAATCTTTATATAAATGACATTGGTAAAGTTACAAAAGATTTCAAGTTAGTATTATTTGTGTTTTGTTCAGGAGAGAACACACAGAAGATAATACAAATAATAACAGAAGAAATGAACAAATTAAAAAGATGGTCCGACAAAAACAGACTATCCTTAAATCTCACTAAAACTAAAATAATGCTATTTGGTAACAGTAGAAGAGAAAGTCAAACACAAATACAAATAGACAGAATAGAAATTGAAAGAGTAAAGGAAACTAAATTTCTAGGTATGATTGATAAAAATGTAACTGGAATTTTCATGTAAAAAATATACAACATAAAGTAGCAAGAAACACGTCAATAATGAATAAAGCAAAACATGTTCTTGACCAAAAATCACTTCATATTCTTTACTACACGCTAGTGTTACCATATCTGAGTTATTGTGTAGAAATATGGGGAAACAACTACAAAAGTACACTTCATTCATTAACAGTGTTACAAAAAAGATCAGTTAGAATAATACATAATGCTGGATATAGAGAACATACAAACCCTTTATTTATTGAATAAAAAATACTGAAATTCCACGACATAGTGAATTTGCAAACAGCTAAAATTAATTATACACAAAGCAAACTATAACCTGCTACCCAATAATATTCAACAATTCTTCTCAACAAAAGAGGAGAAATATAATCTTAGAGAACAAATTTATTTAAAACATTTGTACGCACGTACAACACTTAATACCTTTAGAATATCAGTATGTGCAATTAAATTATGGAATGGATTAAGCAAAGAAATCAAACAATATACCGGTACTAATATGATCCACTTCAAGAAACTCTTCAAACTTAAAGTGTTTACAAAGTACAAAGAAGAAGAACCATGATAAACATTCTGAATTTATTTCATCCATCCATTCATTTTCTAGATAATCTTACTCATCTCACTTACTTCACCAGGTATTATGTATTTATTTGTATTGTTATTGCTTATGGAGTACATTGTGAATAAATTGAGAACAGGAAGTGAACAAAGGTTTTAGCAACTGCTATGCAAAGGAAAAAGGGTAGGATTAAATAAGCTCTGCTTCTTCCTACTCCTTTTCAAACATGTTGAATAGAGTAACTAGAAATTGTGTTGTATCATGTTGTATACATGTATGTTCCAATTAAACTCAAACTCAAAAATGTATAAAAACGTAATCCAAACATGGGGAATAGCAGCCACTCTACATGTACTGCCTTCTTCCAATTAGCATCCGGCCCTCATTGGGGTGGCATGTCAGCGTCTTATCCGACTCTAATACCACACCAGCCTGTGATTTGTGATACCGTAATCAGAGGCATGTCATGTCACACAAAAGTGGCGGTGTCAAGTGTGCGACTGTACTGTAATCCCGTGACCATTATGTGACACCGCTACCTCTGTTGCCGGCTTAGTTGCTGAACATTCCGTCCCTTTTTTTCGTCTATCCTCAAGCAATTGATATGGCCGGTGGAGTGTAGCCGCTGCAGGAACCTGCTACATCAACATACGGCTCTCGAACAGGTACAAAGCTGTACTTGCATTAAGTGGCACCCTGTAGCAATTAAAATGGTTGGTTCCTCGGACAAACTTGAGCATCTAAAGAGTGTGTAGTGCTCGCGTTGCGTTGCAGCTGCTGCCTGGCTAAGTGAAACCATCTGCTGTGCTTGTGATAGAACGTTGTGAGTTTTATTTGCCGTATTGAAAAGCAACTAAACAGATGGAAGATGGAATGGTCTTTCATCAAATTAATGCAAACCTAAGGGAAACACACAGAATGAGGGCACCTATTATTGCGCAGGTCGCTTTGTTTTTGTTCAATCCCCTTCGCTTTCTTTCCAAAGTACCAGCGATGTTGGATGATTTGTATGTTCAAGGGTCTGTTCTTAGTTTAATTTGCTTCAGAAAATAATACATACACATATTTGGTCAATGGCTTGAGGGCTGTAGGCACTGATTACTTAGACCAGGGGTCGGCAACCCACGGCTCCGGAGCCGCATGCGGCTCTTTGATCACTCTGATGCGGCTCAGCTGCATACTTGCCGACCCCCCCGATTTTCCCGGGAGACTTCCGGATTTCAGTGCCTCTCGCAGACACCTCCCGGGATTAAAATTCTCCGATTTTCACCCTTACAATAATAATAAGGGCGTGCCATGATGGTACAGCATTTAGCGCCCTCTACAATCTGTATTAACAGCGTGCCAGCCCAGCCTCTTGTTATATGCATCTTCTGCTTGCACACGTAAGCGACAGCAAGGCATACTTGGTCAACAGCCACACAGGTTACACTGACGGTGGCCATATAAAACAACTTTAACACTCTTACTAATAATGCGCCACACTTTGAACCAAAACCAAACAAGAATGACAAACACATTTCGGAGAACATCTGCACCTTAACACAACATAAACACAACAGAACAAATACCCAGAATCCCATGCAGCCCTGACTCTTCCGGGCTACATTATACACCCCTTGCTACCACCAAACCCCGCCCCCACCCCAACCCTGCTCCCTCACACATCAACCCCCCCCCTCTGTAGCGGGGGGTGTATAATGTAGCCCGGAAGAGTTAGGGCTGCATGGGATTCTGGGTATTTGTTCTGTTGTTTTTATTGTGTTACGGTGCAGATGTTCTCCCAAAATGTGTTAGTCATTCTTGTTTGGTGTGGGTTCACAGTGTGGCGCATTATTAGTAAGAGCGTTAAAGTTTTTTATACCGCCACCGTCAGTGTAACCTGTGTGGTTGTTGACCAAGTATGCCTTGCTGTGGCTTAGGTGAGCAAGAAGAAGCACCAAACAACGTGAGGCTGGTCTGGCACGCTGGTAGTAGTGGGCCCTAAATGCTGTACTATTATGGGACGTTCGAGAGAATAGTTGCACTGAAATTCGTAGTCTTTCGGAAAAATAGGGAGGGTTGACAAGTATGACGCTGTCAAGCGCCATTCATATAAAACCCGCCGGCCGCACTAGCATTCAATTTTCATAGTAAGGTGTGGGCCGCGTGTCTGAGACCCCTGGTTTATACATAGCACAAATCAAAAAAAAACTTTGAATGCAGTGTTATTTCATTTTAAGTTTCAAAAGATTTTTGTGGCTCCCATTGTTTTCTTTAATTTGTGAAACTGGTGAAAGTGGCTCTTTGACTGGTAAAGGTTGCCGACCCCTGACTTAGACTTAGACTTCCTTTTTATTGTCATTCAAATTTGAACTTTACAGCACAGATAAGACAAAATTTCGTTACATAAGCTCATGGTAGTGCAGGATAAAAAAGCAATAAGGTGCATATATAAATAAATATAAATAATATATAAATATACATATAAAATAAATAAATATATATAAATAAATAAATCGATTACTGTACAGATAAATATATTGCACTTTTTCACATGCGTCCACGTTTATGGATGTGCAGTGTGTTATATTGTCTTTTTTATTCCAGCGAGTTAATCCATTTTGGGGGGAGTTGAGGGGATAATTTAATTATGATGCGTTCAAGAGTGAAGTGAAGTGAAGTGAAGTATATTTATATAGCGCTTTTCTCTAGTGACTCAAAGCGCTTTACATAGTGAAACCCAATATCTAAGTTACATTTAAAGCAGTGTGGGTGGCACTGGGAGCAGGTGGGTGAAGTGCCTTGCCCAAGGACACAACGGCAGTGACTAGGATGGCGGAGTCAGTAATCTGTCTAGCTTCTCTGGACAATCGTAGGTTTTTCTTTATGAAGTCATTCTGTACTTGCATTCTTACTTATAGTTAGTTCCAAAAGTCACCACCCGTAGTAATCTCCAGTCCGAGATACGGATTTTAGACGTTATTCCTTTTAGCATTGTTGGTCCTATTATGCAAAACCAAGTTTTCTTACCTATTTATATGCATAAGTCCCAAAAATTTGTAAATACAACCATGAAGGCATGATGTTGATGTTTATGAAACAATCTTGCCTACCTTCGTACTTGCTCCAAACGAGCCGTTTGGAATTGAATAGCTGAGGACATATCTGTCGATAGTTAGTAGTCAGCTTTACCTGAAGAGCTTTGCGCTAGTCCGCCATTGTAGACCCAAGTTCTAGTCACAAAGGGCCTGATTTACTAAGATCCAAATACCACGCTCTAGACCAGGGGTGTCAAACATACGGCCCGCAGGCCGGAACAAGCCCCCGAACAGGTTTTACCCGGCCCGTGTGAAGAGTATAAAAATGAGCCGAAATTTTTGAATGAAATAAACTGTTGTTCTAAATGTGTGCATTAGATGTCACAATAGCAATTATTTGTATCTTTGTAGATTTTGCTACATACGTAAAAAAAAAAAAAAACACATAATGGAGTCAAGGAAAATGAGCAAACTACATTAATAACATCCTGTAATTTGATTTTGATATTATTTTTTTTTATCTTGATAGATTGAAAATCAACACCAATGAGTTGACTGATGAACATTATCACATAATTTATTCAGAAAGTATAAATAACAACAAACAAAGATAGAATAATATTAACCGCAACATGTAAGTGTAAAAAAAAAAAACCAAAACATAATGATTTGTACATTTTCAGAATGTGCTTGTTCTATTTCTAAACAAAGAAAATAATCTAAAGTTGTCTTTATTTTTAAGTTGTCGTGCCGTGATTTTACCAGTCCGGGAGTAGATTTTTCTCCGTGTGGCACCCGATCTAAAATGAGTTTGACACCCCTGCTCTAGACAGCTCGAGCCAAAAATGTTAATTGTGTGTATTACAGTATAAGTGGGTGTGATTTACTAACACTGCGTGTGCAATTGTAACGTGGTGAAGACTGCCTAATTTAAATTAAACATTTGCGTGCATATTTGGGGCTTTCACTACAGAAACAATAATTGTTCTGCACATTCATGTTAGCATGCTCCGAACTGTGTGCGATGTGTTGAACCAGCAGCACACATCTATAATCTCTAAAACCTTTTCTGAATCAATGTAGACAACAGAAACATACACACTGGATTGACTCAAACGCAAGAAAATGCATCATGAAAGACGTCTTTTCATGTAGGAGATATATTAGAGTAATATAGTTCCTAAATAAATAAATAAATAACAACAATAAAAAAAAAAACACCAGCAGACACTAAAACACATCACTGAATTTGTTTTAATCAGCCCCTTACCAGTCATCCAGCAGCTATACAATTATAAAAGGAAATTGCTGAATAGACAATATGTCAAATATCTAACCGACAGTTTACCAGGATAAACCTTGTCAAATGATATGGGACCATGTGTTAATCACAAATATTATTATCAAAGCCTTGGTCATGCTGATTATAAAAATAAATACTAATCAAATATACTGCAAAATAAGGGACTCATTAAAACTGTTGAAATATATACAGGTAAAAGCCAGTAAATTAGAATATTTTGAAAAACTTGATTTATTTCAGTAATTGCATTCAAAAGGTGTAACTTGTACATTATATTTATTCATTGCACACAGACTGATGCATTCAAATGTTTATTTCATTTAATTTTGATGATTTGAAGTGGCAACAAATGAAAATCCAAAATTCCGTGTGTCACAAAATTAGAATATTGTGTAAGGGTTACATTTTGAAGACACCTGGTGCCACAAACTAATCAGCTGATTAACTCAAAACACCTGCAAAGGGCTTTAAATGGTCTCTCAGTCCAGTTCTGAAGCCTACACAAACATGGGGAAGACTTCAGATTTGACAGCTGTCCAAAAGGCAACCATCGACACATTGCACAAGGAGGGAAAGACACAAAAGGTTATTGCTGAAGAGGCTGGCTGTTCTCAGAGCTCTGTGTCCAAACACATTAATGGAGAGGCAAAGGGAAGGAAAAACTGTGGTCAGAAAAAGTGTACAAGCGATAGGGATCACCGCGCCCTGGTCAAGATTGTGAAAAAAAACCCATTCAAAAATGTGGGGGAGATTCAGAAGGAGTGGACAGCTGCTGGAGTCAGTGCTTCAAGATCCACCACCAAGAGACGCTTGAAAGACATGGGTTTCAACTGCCGCACACCTCGTGTCAAGCCACTGTTGACCAAGAAACAGCGCGAAAAGCGTCTCACCTGGGCTAAGGAAAAAAAGAGCTGGACTGCTGCTGAGTGGTCCAAAGTCATGTTTTCTGACGAAAGCAAATTTTGCATTTCCTTTGGAAATCGAGGTCCCAGAGTCTGGAGGAAGACAGGAGAGGCACAGGATCCACGTTGCCTGAAGTCTAGTGTAAAGTTTCCACCATCAGTGATGGTTTGGGGTGCCATGTCATCTGCTGGTGTCGGTCCACTCTGTTTCCTGAGATCCAGGGTCAACGCAGCCGTCTACCAGCAAGTTTTAGAGCACTTCATGCTTCCTGCTGCTGACCTGCTCTATGGAGATGGAGATTTCAAGTTCCAACAGGACTTGGCGCCTGCACACAGCGCAAAATCTACCCGTGCCTGGTTTACGGACCATGGTATTTCTGTTCTAAATTGGCCCGCCAACTCCCCTGACCTTAGCCCCATAGAAAATCTGTGGGGTATTGTGAAAAGGAAGATGCAGAATGCCAGACCCAAAAACGCAGAAGAGTTGAAGGCCACTATCAGAGCAACCTGGGCTCTCATAACACCTGAGCAGTGCCAGAAACTCTTCGACTCCATGCCACGCCGCATTAACGCAGTAATTGAGGCAAAAGGAGCTCCAACCAAGTATTGAGTATTGTACATGCTCATATTTTTCATTTTCATACTTTTCAGTTGGCCAACATTTCTAAAAATCCCTTTTTTGTATTAGCCTTAAGTAATATTCTAATTTTGTGACACACGGAATTTTGGATTTTCATTTGTTGCCACTTCAAATCATCAAAATTAAATGAAATAAACATTTGAATGCATCAGTCTGTGTGCAATGAATAAATATAATGTACAAGTTACACCTTTTGAATGCAATTACTGATATAAATCAAGTTTTTCAAAATATTCTAATTTACTGGCTTTTACCTGTATGTACATACAATTGCACAGTGCTGACATATAAATTGTAACTGTTCGTAACGGTGACTGTAATTGTAACTAAATTAACAATAAATAATAATAGTATGTATGTTTGTTAAATAAACTGGCAATAAAATTAAAGTGCAGATGAAAATACAGCTTCACCACTTTAGTTATAATTTCTGCACTTAAGAAACTTCTCTCGGACTTTTGCTCCAGACATCTTCTGTTTGTTTGACATTGTCATTACTGCCACAAGTGGTAGAAAAGTGTATTACAAATGAGTACTGCTACGGCCCTTACGGGTCACAGCTGATCATTTAATTTTTGGTGGCCTTCTAGGGGGCGCCGGCGGGCCAAAAATGGTTACGGAACACTGGCGTAGAGTTCACGCTTGCAGAGCAGAGCAATACAAAGCATATGCTTAGGTCACATTCCAACTGGAAAGCATTTGTAATGTAAAACCTTCAAAAACAAAAGTGCTGTTTGCTTGGTTACATACATCAGTGTTTTTTAACCTTTTTTGAGCCAAGGCACATTTTTTGCGTTGAGAAATTTCGGAGGCACACCACCAGTAGATATCACTAAAAAACGAAACTCAGTTGACAGTAAAAAGTCGTTGTCGCAATTGTTGGATATGAATTTAAAGCATAACCAAGCCATGACTTATTTTGAGTTTTTGCTGTTTTCCTGTGTGTAGTGTTTTAGTTCTTGTCTTGCGCTCCTATTTTGGTGGCTTTTTCCTGTTTTTTTGGTATTTTCCAGCAGCAGTTTCATGTCTTCCTTTGAATGATATTTCTCGCATCTACTTTGTTTTAGCAATCAAGAATATTTCAGTTGTTTTTATCCTTTTTTGTGGGGACATTATTGATTGTCGTGTCATGTTCGGGTGTACATTGGGGATGCCGTCTTTGCTCAGTAAGTCTTTGCTGTTGTCCAGCATTCTGTTTTTGTTTACCTTGCAGCCAGTTCAGTTTTAGTTTTCTTCTGCATAGCCTTCCCTAAGCTCTAATGCCTTTTCTTAGGGGCATTAGAGCTTTGTTTATTTTTGGTTTAAGCATTAGACACCTTTTTACCTGCACACTGCCTCCCGCTGTTTCCAACATCTACAAAGCAATTAGCTACCGGCTGCCACCTACTGATATGGAAGAGTATTACACGGTTACTCTGCCGAGCTCCAGACAGCACCGACACTCAACAACAACACATAATTTGCAGACTATAATTACTGGTTTGCAAAAAATATTTTAACCCAAATAGGTGAATTTAGATAATATCCCACGGCACACCAGACTGTATCTCACGGCACACTAGTGTGCCGCGGCACAGTGGTTGAAAAACACTGACCTACAGTATGTTGGTATGTCACCAGGCTAAAGCTTTTTCTGCATAAACATACTGTAGAAAAATGCATCAGAGCCAAAACAGAAGAGCCAGCTTTATCTCCTGATGCTCTTTGTAAGATACCTAAACAACAATTATTATTGGCCCTCACATCTCCAGACATAACCTTCCAGCTGTAAGAGACTCCTGATTAAACAAACTCCTGAGTTTGTTTAAGGAAACCTTTGCTTCACCTTCATGCCATTACAACCCTCTATGCTACCTAAATGTCATGACATCCATCCAACTACAGTCAAACTCGTTTTCATTGAGGGCCACATTGCAGTTATGGCTGCAATGTGTATAATTCTTAGACAGTCAAAGAACTGTATAAGAATTATACATCAATCATTCAGGTGTGAATGATTGATGGGTTCTACATGTAAAGCGACTTTGGGTACTTAGAAAAGCGCTATATAAATCCCAGTTATTATTATTATGTTATTATTATAATCGCCTTATTATGGTATTACACAATTGATTTGAATATTACAAAGTAGAGATGTCTGATAATATCGGGCTGCCGATATTATCGGTCGATAAATGCTTTAATATGTAATATCGGAAATTATCGGTATCAGTTTCAAAAAGTAAAATGAGCATGTCCCAAATTCCATGCTGCTGTTTTGAGGCATGTTAAAAAAAAATAATGCACTTTGTGACTTCAATAATAAATATGGCAGTGCCATGTTGGCATTTTTTTCCATAACTTGAGTTGATTTATTTTGTAAAACCTTGTTACATTGTTTAATGCATCCAGCGGGGCATCACAACAAAATTAGGCATAATAATGTGTTAATTCCACGACTGTATATATATCGTATCGGTTGATATCGGAATCGGTAATTAACAGTTGGACAATATCGGAATATCGGATATCGGCAAAAAAGCCATTATCGGACCTCTCTATTACAAAGTCATGAATAACGTACTTGCTTTTGAAATCAAAAGCCAAGGTGACAAGCCTTGTATTCAAACAATATTTTTTGGGATGATATGTTTATAATAAATAATGTCCCAACTTTTTCTAACAAGGGTTGCATACTAAAATGTCAAAGTGCGTGGGGCCCATTTTGTTTTATTTTTATTTTGCATCCATCCATTCATTTTCTTCCGCTTATCCGAGGTCGGGTCGCGGGGGAAGCAGCCTAGGCAGAAAAGACCCGACTTCCCTCTCCCCGGCCACTTCGTCCAGCTCCTGCCGGGGGATCCCGAAGCGTTCCCAGGCCAGCCGGCAGACAGGTTTTTATTTTGTAAAAAAAAAAATATGGTAAAAACAGACATTATATAAACTTAAAGACAAGACTTGGTATCAACGTTGTGTCTTAACTATCATTTAGCGCGCGTTAGCGTACTTGTGAGAACGTTAGCATGCTAGCTTGTTTTTTTGCTAGCGTCTCTCAAATTAGCTTGCTAACGTTTGATGCTAGCTTCTTTGCTACTTTTTACGTCTACACCAACAAATACTGCATTTTGGTATTTCTTCTTACACAGTGTGCTAGCTTGTTAACATTAGCATGCTAGTATGCTACCATTAGCATTAGAACTTTTCCAGCTAATATTACACTTTTTTTATATAACTTGGAATGTGACACATGTTAACAGTTAGCGTGCTAGCGTTAGCATGCTAACAACAAAGTGCTAACTTTTTTTTTCTAATTTAACGCTTTTTTGTCTAATTCCGCAGCCATACACCTTACAGTCATATAACTTGGTATTTCAAACATGCTAAGTGTGTGCATGTTTACATTAGCATGCTATCATGCTAACATTAAGGTGCTAGCTTTTTGAGCTAATTTTGCTACCGTTCACCCTAGAGTCATATAACTTGGTATGTGACAGCTGCTAACCTTAGCATGCTAGCACGCTAACAATAAAGTGCTAACTTTTTTTTTTGCTCATTTTAGCTTTTTTGTATTCCGCAGCCATACACCTTACAGTCATATAACCTGATATTTTAAACATGCTAACTGTATGCATGTTTACGTTAGCATGCTAACATTAACGTGCTAGCTTTTTGAGCTAATTTTGCTACCGTTTACCCTACAGTCATATAACTTGGTATGTGACACTTGTTAACTGTTTGCTTTTTTTAAAAACATTATTACTGTTATTTTTTTTATCCAACGATATGCTGCGAGTCAACAAAACTTGCGCTACGGGCCACCCTTTGGACATCCCTGTGTTGATATAATATTTGTGCATGGCGTACATTTAATTTTTTCGTCAAAATTTAAAGAATGAATATGTTCAGTAAGAAAGATGATGGATGCATAATATCTTCATGCTTTCCAGGGCCACATAAAACTATGTGGCGGACCAGATATGGCCCCGGGGCCTTGAGTTTGACACATAGTCTACAGTAATCTTAAAACAATACACAGAATTAGGACCAAACATCCATCAAAAGCACGGTGCAGCATGGATTCCTCAGTGAAAAGCAAGAAAATTGTGAAACATTACGAGCACATCTTGTCACTTTTTTTTCACACAGCATCTCCCTTTTAAGAGGTGTGTCAAAACAGAACGGCGCTGCCACTTCCAGCCACCGTTTCTCACCCTCATACATTACTGAACTATTATTACACCCTCAGCTTTGTAATGATAAACTGATGCATTGCTTTGCAGGGCTTTAATTGAGCCTACAAGAGTCATCCTTCAGTCAAAAATGCGTCCTTGTCCAGGACCTCCATCTTTAAAACGTCTTCAGCCCACTCACTTCATCTTATGTTATCATGACATTTTTCTCTGCAGAAGCTAAAAATAGCCACACATAGTAAAGTCAGGAGTGTGTGTTGTCTTCAAAAGCCATTCATGTTAAATGGAAGCAATTGAAGATGTAATGGATGTAATTTTTTCTTTTTGATTCGGTTTTACGCTCGATTGCAGGACTTTTTCAAGGCAGCAAAGAAGCGTGACAAAAACTTAAAAATAGAGAAAACCGCCCAGGAAGAACATTTCAGGGGATCGGGTGCATCATGTCATCATCTAATGCAGTGGTCCCCAACCCAGTACCGGTCCGTGGATCGATTGGTACCGGGCCGCACAAGAAATAAAATAAATAAATAAATTTAAAAAAATTAAATAAAAAAAATAAATTGTAATTAAATCAACATAAAAAACACAAGATACACCTACAATTAGTGCACCAACCCCAAAAACCTCCCTCCCCCATTTACACTCATTCACACAAAAGGGTTGTTTCTTTCTGTTATTAATATTCTGGTTCCTACATTATATATCAATATATATCAATACAGTCTGCAGGGATACACATGATTGTATTTTTTTATGACAAAAAATAAATAAAATTAAAAAATTAAAAATTTACACCCCCCGGTCCGTGGGACAAAAAGGTTGGGGACCACTGATCTAATGTGCATAATTGGCCATGACGCATTTTTTAAAAGGCAAAAAAACATGCTGTATATTTAAATACAAACATGTTTACTTGACCAGGTGAATATGAAATGTGAGAAGAAGCAGAGTTGATTAAAAAAAATGTTTGTGGCAGTCCAGTTTTTAATCATGGCACACCACCACAAATAAATGTCATTAAAAGGGCCACTCTAACGTTGACAACATTGACACTTATTTCATAGTTCTGGACCCAAAAATGGTATCTACAGGTAAAATGGTCAACAACCCTAAACTAACACCCTCCCCCCACCACATCCCACCTCCCCGGATTGCATACTTGCCAACCTTGAGACCTCCGATTTCGGGAGGTGGGAGGTGGGGGTTGGGGGACGTGGTCGGGGGTGGGCGTGGTTGGGGGCGTGGTTAAGATATATATATATATATATAAAAAATACTTGACTTTCAGGGAATTCTAGCTATATATATACAGTGGGGCAAAAAAGTATTTAGTCAGCAACCGATTGTGCAAGTTCTCCCACTTAAAATGATGACAGAGGTCTGTAATTTTCATCATAGGTACACTTCAACTGTGAGAGACAGAATGTGAAAAAAAATCCAGGAATTCACATTGTAGGAATTTTAAAGAATTTATTTGTAAATTATGGTGGAAAATAAGTATTTGGTCACTTCAAACAAGTTAGATCTCTGGCTCTCACAGACCTGTAACTTCTTCTTTAAGAAGCTCTTCTGTCCTCCACTCGTTACCTGTATTAATGGCACCTGTTTGAACTGGTTATCTGTATAAAAGACACCTGTCCACTGCCTCAAACAGTCAGACTCCAAACTCTACTATGGCCAAGACCAAAGAGCTGTCGAAGGACACCAGGAAAATAATTGTAGACCTGCACCAGACTGTGAAGAGTGAATCTACAATAGGCAAGCAGCTTGGTGTGAAAAAATTAACTGTGGGAGCAATTATCAGAAAATGGAAGACATACAAGACCACTGATAATCTCCCTCGATCTGGGGCTCCACGCAAGATCTCATCCCGTGGGGTCAAAATGATCATGAGAACGGTGAGCAAAAATCCCAGAACCACACGGGGGGACCTGGTGAATGACCTGCAGAGAGCTGGGACCAAAGTAACAAAGGTTACCATCAGTAACACACTACGCCGACAGGGAATCAAATCCTGCAGTGCCAGACGTGTCCCCCTGCTTAAGCCAGTGCATGTCCAGGCCCGTCTGAAGTTTGCCAGAGAGCACATGGATGATACAGCAAAGATTGGGAGAATGTCATGTGGTCAGATGAAACCAAAATAGAACTTTTTGGTATAAACTCAACTCATCGTGTTTAGAGGAAGAAGAATACTGAGTTGCATCCCAAGAACACCATACCTACTGTGAAGCATGGGGGTGGAAACATCATGCTTTGGGGCTGTTTTTCTGCTAAGGGGACAGGCCGACTGATCCATGTTAAGGAAAGAATGAATGGGGCCATGTATCGTGAGATTTTGAGCCAAAACCTCCTTCCATCAGTGAGAGCTTTGAAGATGAAACGTGGCTGGGTCTTCCAGCATGACAATGATCCCAAACACACCGCCCGGGCAACAAAGGAGTGGCTCCTTAAGAAGCATTTGAAAGTCCTGGAGTGGCCTAGCCAGTCTCCAGACCTCAACCCCATAAAAAATCTGTGGAGGGAGTTGAAAATCCGTGTTGTTCGGCGTCAGCCCCAAAACATCACTGCTCTCGAGAAGATCTGCATGGAGGAATGGGCCAAAATACCAGCTACTGTGTGTGCAAACCTGGTAAAGACCTATAGTAATCGTTTGACCTCTGTTATTGCCAACAAAGGTTATATTACAAAGTATTGAGTTGAATTTTTGTTATTGACCAAATACTTATTTTCCACCATAATTTACAAATAAATTATTTAAAAATCCTACAATGTGAATTCCTGGATTTTTTTTTCACATTCTGTCTCTCACAGTTGAAGTGTACCTATGATGACAATTACAGACCTCTGTCATCATTTTAAGTGGGAGAACTTGCACAATTGGTGGCTGACTAAATACTTTTTTGCCCCACTGTATATATATATATATATTTTATTTTTTAATTTATTTTTTTTAATTACATATATATATATATATATATATATATATATATATATATATATATATATATATATATATATATATATATATATATAAATATACATATATATATGTGTGCGTATATATATAAATAAAAGAAATACTTGAATATCAGTGTTCATTTATGTACACATATACACACACATAACACTCATTTACTCATTGTTGAGTTAAGGGTTGAATTGTCCATCCTTGTTCTATTCTCTGTCACTATTTCAGAACACACACATTATACAAATATACATTATAAAATCAATAAGAAAACGGGAGCTCTAATTTGGGAGTCTGAATTAGGATCAGAAGTTCCTATATAAACATTGCGTACTCACGTCGCCTTTTTGTATTGATTACTGCAGCTGTGCACTGGATTCATTCACAAATACAAACTACAACTCACAAACACTTTAGAGTTAGGCTCCTCCATCAGAATGTGTACTTAAACTTATAAAGATCACATGGATATTATTCAGTGAGTTGATTCACCAAAACTAACCTGTTATACAAGAGGAAAAAGCACACAGGACGTTTCAATTGTTCACAGACTGGTCGCTCTCATCAGAATGACAAGACACTTCCGGTCTGCAGGTGATAGCATTCAATTGGGAAGAAACGCCCTACTGCCCCCTACTGACCAATGTGAATACTGATAAATGTGTAATGACAGCTCCAAAAACGAATTCAAACCACAAAATAAAATAAATAAATCAACACAAAAATGTGACACATTATGGGTGGGTCACATATGCATGTACAGTAGATGGCAGTATTGTCCTGTTTAAAAGTGTCACAACATTGCTGTTTACGGCAGACGAACTGCTTTACGGCAGACGAACACTTGACTGCTGTTGTTGTGTGTTGTTGCCACGCTGGGAGGACGTTAATGAAACTGCCTAACAATAAACCCACATAAGAAACCAAGAACTCGCCCTCCATCATTAGCTGTTTATATTGTGGGAAAGCGGACGTGTGAACAGGCTGTCAACACGTCACTCAGGTCCGCATGGAGCTGGAGGGGGCGTGGCCTCCAGCTCCGCCTGAATTTCGGGAGATTTTCGGGAGAAAATTTGTCCCGGGAGGTTTTCGGGAGAGGCGCTGAATTTCGGGAGTCTCCCGGAAAATCCGGGAGGGTTGGCAAGTATGCCGGATTGTAAATAATCAAATGTAAATAATCAAATGTAAATAATCAAATGTATTTACGTGTTCTTATGCTTTCTTAGCTCACTATGTTCACTGCTCGCTGTACATATCCTACGAAGTCAGATCTACACTGTTTCAATGTCCATTTCTCAGATGATATAATTGCTGATGACTGAAGTCCTGATATCAACCAAAGCAAACCCCCCGCCCCAACCCCCTCCACAACCCACCCCCCGGATTGTAAATAATGTAAATAATTCAATGTATATACTCTGATGATTAACTTGTGTAATGACTGTATTATGATGATAGTATATATTTGTACCATGAATTGATTAACGTGGACCCCGACTTAAACAAGTTGAAAACTTATTCGGGTGTTACCATTTAGTGGTCAATTGTACGGAATATGTGGTGTTACCATTTAGTGGTCAATTGTACGGAATATGTACTGTACTGTGCAATCTACTAATAAAAGTCTCAATCAATCTAGTGATTTTAGGCTTGCTTTTCAACGATTTTCAGCACATTTTGGAACGCCCACTTTTAGCTCCAAAATTGTACATCAGCCTGCAGAAGACTGGCGGCATTTTTATATCGTGTAGTGTGTGTTTTTTGTAGCATCTTCATCCCAAATATTTTCACGCAGAATTTGAAGGAATGATCAAATATGGCTGCTCACTGCATCGTTGCAGGTTGCAGCAATACAACTTAAGAACGCGTCAACCTGCAAACATTTCCAAATGATTGCAACATGAGGAAAGTACGGACCTCTCCAATCAAAATTACCTAAACAAAATGGGACAGATCAAGCAAGAGGAGTAGGGATGGGAATTAATACGATTTTTCCGGTTCCGATTCCACTTTTGATTCTGTTTAACGATTCGGTTCTTTCTCTTATCAAGTCTTATTTGGAAAAAAAAGAGAACGAAAAGGTAGATTAGCGTCAATTTTGTTTAGTTTAGAGGTAGCATGACATTACCAAGCCAATAGTGAGGTCCTAAGGCACATAGCATTGAAAAAAAGTACTTAAAAAATTAATAAATATCAGAAATAAATATTATTTTGGAAAATGTAACAAAGTAAAACATATTCGATAATTACACAAGAAAGTAACGTTTACATTTACTTAAACGGTCTCTGTTTGGGGGGGTTGTACTTCGGGTTGAGAATCTTTGTCATCTCCCTATTAAATATATAAATGGGAATGAGTGAGTGCAAATCTGGTTTGAGGAAAACATGCAACTTTTCTCTTACTACAATTGATCATTAACCTACTGAAAATCAGGAGCATCTACTGTGGCAAATGAGTGCAAGCCTTTGACCACAAACTTAGTCACTGCCCGGTGACATTTGTATTTAAATGAGAAGGCATTCATTTCAATTAAACAGCTAGAGCGGCTCTGATGCAACATATGCTATGACTTCAAGTTTTTAAGCATATTGCTCGTATTCCCTACTTTTGTTGATACAGCAACCTTGCAATAGTTGTAAGTAGCGCTGTTGCAATCTTTTTTCGTAAAATATAGCCAAAATTTGGAGCGTTTCTGACGCCAGGGCGCCATGTTTCTCTCTGTCAGACGTCATTCCCGCCTCAAGGAGTCGTTGAGGTATTCGTTTGAAAATCTGGCAAGCGATTCCAAGGAATTGATACACTGGGAACCACTTCTGAACAGGAACCGGTTCTCACCCTTAGGCCCCTTCTACACTAAGTCGGCTAAGGTTATCCAGGGTAAATCCCACCTAACCTTATCCTTGTCCACACACCAGTGACGTGCGGTGAGGTTTATGACTGGTGAGGCACTGACTTCATCACAATCAGATTTACAAACATATGAACCCTAAAGAGTATCTTATTCACCATTTGATAGGCAGCAATTAACGGGTTATGTTTAAAAGCTCATACCAGCATTCTTCCCTGCTTGGCACTCAGCATCAAGGGTTGGAATTGGGGGTTAAATCACCAACAATTATTCCCGGGCACGGCGCCGCTGCTGCCCACTGCTCCCCTCACCTCCCAGGGGGTGAACAAGAGGATGGGTCAAATGCAGAGGACAAATTTCACCACACCTCGTGTGCATGTGACAATCATTGGTACTTTAACTTAACTTTAACTTTACACATACAAACTGTAGCACACAAAAAACACATTTAATAAAAAAACGTTATTATGGTCTTACCTTTACTAATAAGTGCGGGAACAGTGGTGTTCGTGTTGGAGGAGTTGTGAATGAATGAAATATGAAATCCGTGCTGCAGTCTGCAGGTGTACCTAATGTTGTGTCCCTGTAGTCGTTCACGGCTCCTCCGGCGCGAGCAATGTTGTTTTTGCACTTTTTGGCTTCTTGTTAAGTGACTTTTTTTGGGTGGATTCGGTCTTGCACGTGGAGGGTTTGGGTGTGGGCTTTGGTTGGTGTGGCGCTCCTGTCGGGGAGTGCAGTCTGCGGCGGAGGTGCATTAACCGGCACCAGGAGGAGGGATTACGCGAGCCTCACACAGTGCGTCTTCGCAGCAGTTTTATGATTGCTCAGCACAAGAAATACGTTACACACATACAGTTGTTGACAAAATACACTGTACATTATATACCTCAGCTAACTAAACTGTGGAAATGTATAGTATAATTCATATAGCAATACGGTCTCACTGCACAGCAGACCAGCAGTTAGCCGAGTCCGCAATCCATGTTGAGGCACAATTGAGTGACGTGCCTCAACTGGCTGCTGATCACCGCACAGTCTCTTCCCAGTATTTGAACAGCAAATGTGAAAATTCAGCGATTTTGAATAAAAATAATCTAAAACTGGTGAAGTTAAATGGAAAATAACTTTATAGTATAATCACTGGATACATATAACAACTTAATTTTTTTTTTTTTTTTTTTTACATTGACTTTATATACTCTGGACCTAGACGTTGAGTCTGCAACATACATGTCGGACAATAACTGATACAGTCTGCTTTGCCAGTCCAAATGCAATCGCTGTTTTCCGTAGTCTTCCCTCGACGGCCAGGTAATACAAAACCTTTTTTTTTTTTTTAAATCACATCCACGGAAGCCTGCATTCTCGTTGTCTCTCCTTTGACAAATGGACAAAGTTTTTCGGTAAGTAGAATCACAGCTGACCCGGACATTTGAAAGTTATTTTGCCGTCTGAAATGTGTTGTATCCCAAATAGCTGCAATCGCTTTCTATTAAGGTATTCATGTGTGATTTCCACAAGCGTCTGTACAGACGGAAGGAGAAACATGGGCATGTCAGGATGACTCGCCTTCATATTTCCAGTGGTTAGCTCCAAGTTACGACCCGCTTTATTATGAAGCTGGCTGTGGCGCGTTCTTTCTGACGTCACTTCCTCTCCGAACTCAGTTTGCAAACGATCGATGAGTCCATACAAAGCTAAGAGCCGGAGATTCAAGAAATACACGGCGCACTACTTTTTTACCCGTGTAAAAAATTATCCAAGGAGGGGGACCTTAAACGATGGTTTATTGTGGCTGAAACGGTGCTTAGGCTAAATAATTATTAGTTTAAGGAGTTATCCGGCTTAATGTAGACAGGGCCTTAGGGAGGAGAGTAATTTTCAGCGATCATTTCAATGATTCTGACTTCAAAGAAGAAGGATTTTGGTCTGAGTTTGAATTGAAAAAAATTTAGAATACTCAAGCCAAATGCGATCTTGAAAATTAGGAGCACCTTCATGCATACTTGCCAACCTTGAGACCTCCGAATTTGGGAGGAGGGGGGGGGGGGGGTTTGGTAGTAGCGGGGGTGTATATTGTAGCGTCCCGGAAGAGTTAGTGCTGCAAGGAGTTCTGGGTATTTGTTCTGTTTATGTTATGTTACGGTGCGGATGTTCTCCCGAAATGTGTTTGTAATTCTTGTTTGGTGTGGGTTCACAATGTGGCGCATATTTGTAACAGTGTTAAAGTTGTTTATACGGCCACCCTCAGTGTGACCTGTATGGCTGTTGATCAAGCATGCCTTGCATTCACTTATGTGTGTGTTGAAGCCGCATATTTTATGTGACTGGGCCGGCACGCTGTTTGTATGGAGGAAAAGCGGACGTGACAACAGGATGTAGAGGACGCTAAAGGCAGTGCCTTTAAAGCATGCCCCCAATATTGATGTCCGGGTGGAAATCGAAGAAATTCGGGAGAATGGTTGCCCCGGGAGATTTTCGGGAGGGGCACTGAAATTCGGGAGTCTCCTGGGAAAATCGGGAGGGTTAGCAAGTATGCCTTCATGGGGAGAAAGACTGAGTGAGAACCTGCAGAAAAACGGAGATAGAAGAGCAGACCCAGCGATCAAAACGAGAAAAAAAAGAATGTAAGGCACTCGTATTCTATTTTGTGTCCTCTTCTCCTGATGATTCAAGATGCTTAAATAAATGCTGAAAGAACATAGGGAAACACAGTCTCTGGTGTCTATGGAAGATAACATTTTACATTTCTTTTTAGCTCATAATGTTAACCATATCGGCTTTGATACAGTGTATCTTTTTTAAGGCGTGCTCTTCTCCCGCAGATATCTTCTGCCGTGACCCTCTAACCCTCTCACGGTTGCCCGGCTGTTTAATGAGCCACGGACAGCATGTTAAGTCCGCACTGAATGTCCTCCCCCTCCTGCTCAAATTGACAAAGTCACTCAAAACACAGCGAATGAGTAGCACAGACGAGAATGTGAGGTGCGTTCACAGACATCGGGGCGTCACATTAAATGCATGTCATTTTTTTGCTTACGTTTTTTTCACTAAAAACAGGTCCCCGCCAGTCGGGGAATCACAGTACTCGACTACAAACAAGTTGAGACAGAATCAACAGTGCCTCTACTGGGTGTAGTCAGTAGTGCACTCCAGTGACGTGCGGTCACTAGAGGCAGGTGAGGCAGGGCCTCACCTGCCATCATGGAAAGAAAAAAAATGTAAAAAGAAAACAAATTAATTAAATTGTTATATGTATTCAGTGATTATACTATAAAGTTATTTTCCATTTAACTTCACCAGTTTTAGATTATTTTTATTCAAAATTGCTGAATTTTCACATTTGCCGTTCAAATACTGAGACGAGACGGTGCGGTGATCAGCAGCCAGTTGAGGCACGTCACTCAGTTGTGCCTCAACGTGGATTGCGGACTCGGCTAACTGCTGGTCTGCTGTGCAGTGAGACCGTATTGCTATATGAACTATATTATACATTTCCATAGTTTAGTTAGCTGAGGTATATAATGTACAGTGTATTTTGTCAACAACTGTATGTGTGTAACTTATTTCTTTGCTGAGCAATCATAAAACTGCTGCGAAGACGCACTGTGTGAGGCTCGCAGTAATCCCGCCTCCTGGTGACGGTTAATGCACCCCCGCGCAGAGTGCACCCCCCGACGGGAGCGCCACACCAACCAAAGCTCACACCCAAACCCTCCACGTGCAAGACCGAATCCACCCAAAAAAAGTTAACAAGAAGCCAAAAAGTGCAAAAACAACATTGCTCGCGCCGGAGGAGCCGTGACCGACTGCAGGGACACAACATTAGGTACACCTGCAGACTGCAGCACGGATTTCATATTTCATTCATTCACAACTCCTCCAACACGAACACCACTGTTCCCGCACTTATAAGTAAAGGTAAGACCATAATAAGGTTTTTTTAATTAAATGTGCTTTTTTGTGTGCTACAGTTTGTATGTGTAAAGTTAAAGTTAAGTTAAAGTAGCAATGATTGTCACATGCACACTAGGTGTGGTGAAATTTGTCCTCTGCATTTGACCCATCCCCTTGATCACCCCCTGGGAGGTGAGGGGAGAAGTGGGCAGCAGCGGCGCCGCGCCCGGGAATAATTTTTGGTGATTTAACCCCCAATTCCAACCCTTGATGCTGAGTGCCAAGCAGGGAAGAATGCTGGTATGAGCTTTTAAACATAACCCGTTAACTGCTGCCAATCAAATGGTGAATAAGATACTCTTTAGGGTTCATATGTTTGTAAATCTGACTGTGATGAAGTCAGTGCCTCACCAGCCATCAACCTCACCGCACGTCACTGGTGCACTCCAATTTACCTCAAAATAAGTAAATCAATGGAGTTCTTATTAAGTATCCCGTAACTTAGTCTCACAGAAACAAAATTTTTATCATCAAATGCAGAATGCTTGCTACTTTTGGTTCTTAATCTCATTGGGTGTACCTAATGTTGTGTCCTTAAGCGTAACCCCACAATTTGGACGTCACACATTTATGTGCGCTCATTAAAATATGAGTAAATATATTGCTAACATCTCTCCCAGCACCATCTGCTCTGTTAAAAAAAAAAATTTAAAAAAAAGCAATCACGCTTCATGGTCCAGGTGGCGTGTTTCCACCACAAAGATTTGTGTGCAAACAATGTAAACATCTTCAGCGGCGAGAGACCCTTGAAAGAGAGCAGGAGACACTCCATCAGTGTTGCCCTGTGCCATTGTCACACACCTCCGGTGCACCTCTGAACAAAGTAGACCACTTCAAACGCCCCGCCTCATCCCGTCTCCTGAGCTCCTCGAGCCTCACGGAGCCATGGCACTTCAAGCGTGGAAAAAAAAAAAAAAAAAGATAAATACGCAGCCCCTCACTCAAAAACTCTCGCACAAAGTGCCTGTGTTATTAAAAAGCTTAAGGCCGCAGGCGTTAAGCCCCTCGCTGTTTTCCAGTCAAATGAATGTGCACCAACACTGCACTAATAGAAGGACACCTCCAGATTTAATCAGCTTTAAGCCATGTGGTGAATCAGCAATAGCCACATGGAACATTTTGATCTTGGATCCTAACTGGACTTATTAGTAAGCATTGTTTATAAGAGTGACTTAGAATTACTTACTACAATATAAAGTTGGGATGGGTCAGAATTGTGTCACTTTATATCAACAATGTAATTATGATATGTAGGAAGCCCTATTTTCAACTTGATTTTACTGCATAGGGGGTATAGGAAAGCGAAGTACAGTACCGTAGGGCAGTGGTTCTCAACCTTTTTTCAGTGATGTACCCCCTGTGAAATTGTTTTTAATTCAAGTACCCCTTAATCAGAGCAAAACATTTTTGGTTGAAAAAAAAGAGATAAATAAGTAAAATACAGCACTATGTCATCAGTTTCTGATTCATTAAATTGTATAACAATGCAAAATATTGCTCATTTATAGTGGTCTTTCTTGAACTATTTGGAAAAAAGATATACAAATAACTAAAAACTTGTTGAAAAATAAACAAGTGATTCAATTATAAATAAAGATTTCTACACATAGAAGTAATCATCAACTTAAAGTGCCCTCTTTGGGGATTGTAATAGAGATCCATCTGGATTCATGAACTTAATTCTAAACATTTCTTCACAAAAAAATAAATCTTTAACATCAATATTTATGGAACATGTCCACAAAAAATCTAGCTGTCAACACTGAATATTGCATTGTTGCATTGTAATGAATGGAATAGCCTACTTGACTTGATGTTCAGTTTATGAACTTACATTCATATTTTGTTGAAGTATTATTCAATAAATATATTTATAAAGGATTTTTGAATTGTTGCTATTTTTAGAATATTTTAAAAAAATCTCACGTACCCCTTGGCATACCTTCAAGTACTCCCAGGGGTACGCGTACCCCCATTTGAGAACCACTGCCGTAGGGTGTACCGGATTATAAAGCGAAACTGCCGATGAGCGGGTCTCTTCAGGTCTATTTTCATACAAAAGGTGCATCAAAAGGGTAATATTCTGATTTTTTTTTCCTACATTTTACACTCTTTCTTGTTTGAGTTTGAGTTTATTTGGAACATGCAAGCATACAACATGATACATCACAATTTCCAGTTTCTCTTTTCAACATGTTCGAAAAGGAGTAGGAAGAAGCAGAGCTTATTTAATCCTACCCCTTTTCTTTTACATAACAGTTGCTAAAACTTTTGTTCACTTCCTGTTCTCAATTTATTCACAATACAGTATAGTGCATAAGTAATCACAATAAAAATAAATAAATAATACTCGGTGAAGTAAATTGCATTTCAAATGGTGAGATGAGTAAGATTATTTTGAGAATGAATGAATGGATGGATGAAATAAATTCAGAATGTTTATCATGGTTCTTCTTCTTTGTACTTTGTAAACACTAATTTTGAAGAGTTTCTTGAAGTGGATCATATTAGTACATTGTTTGATTGCTTTGCTTAATCCATTCCATAATTTAATTCCACATACTGATATACTGAAGGTCTTAAGTGTTGTACGTGCGTACAAATGTTTTAAATTACATTTTTCGCTAAGATAATATTTCTCCTCTTTTTTTGAGAAGAATTGTTGTATATTCTTGGGTAGCAGGTTATAGTTTGTTTTGTGTATAATTTTAGCTGTTTGCAAATTCACTATGTCGTGGAATTTCAGTATATATGATTCAATAAATAAAGGGTTTGTATGTTCTCTATATCCAACATTATATATTATTCTAACTGATCTTTTTTGTAACACCGTTAATGAATGAAGTGTACTTTTGTAGTTATTTCCCCATTTTTCTACACAATAACTCAGATATGGTAACACTAGTCCACAGGTCTGCATAACATGTAATGGTGGTTCGTTGGTCAAAATGTTGCATAGATTATGTTTTACAGACCATCTTCAAGTCGCTTTCTGACCGTCTCTTTCGGATGCTCTGTTTTGTGGGCGGTTCCACTTCTCCCCATCATCTTTGTTGTACTGGTACTTTTTAGCATTTCCATAGCGATTCTACTGACAGGTATAAGTACACTACTTTGTATTAGAAATGGCAACAGCAAGAGGATAAAGAAGAAAAAAAAGGAGCTTATTGACTACGGCGTGGACTACAATGGCAAATCCCAAATACACATCAGCAGCACGGTGGTGCAGGGGTTAGTACGTGTGCCTCACAATACAAAGGTGCTGTGTTCAATTCTGGTCTCGGGATCTTTCTGTGTGGAGTTTGCATGTTCTCCCTGTGACTGCATGGGCATCCTCCCACCTCCAAAAACATGCACCTGGGGATAGGTTGATTGGCAAGACTAAATTGGCCCTAGTGTGTGAATGTGAGTGTGAATGTTGTCTGTCTATCTGTGTTGGCCCTGTGATGAGGTGGCGACTTGTCCAGGGAGTACCCCGCCTTCAGAGGGGACGTAAACTACGTGACGCAAGATTATATTCCAGCCTTCACTCATACCAATGCTGATACTTCAAATTTTCAAGATCATTGAATTATTAGATTTTTGATCACATCAGACAAAAACACATGTTCAATAAATATTAAAAAATATTTCCTTAAACATTTTTAGCATATTCGCTTCAATTGTTTAGCAAAAATAAATTCAATAGTGCAAAATCACTAAACATGAGCAAAGATTTTTAAAAAATGGTTGTATATATATATATATATATATATATATATATATATATATATATATATATATATATATATATATATATATATATATATATATATATATATATATATATATATATAGTCGAGGTTTCTGTGGTTTACCCGTTATACAGTGCTCAATACCGGGGTAGAGCGGAATATACGTTAGGTCAGGAAAAAACACAGAGGCTATTTCATCCCTACAAGCCTGTTTCGCAGGTTTCTCTGCTCTGAAGATATATATACATATATACATATGTATACACACACATATGTATGTACAGTATATACACATGTATATATGTGTATATATGTGTTTGTATATATGTATGTATATACATATATACACATACATATATGTACACATACATATGTGTATATATATGCACATATGTATATATGTACGTATATATATATATAAATACATATGTATATATGTACATATATACTAATATATATATATATATATATATATATATATATATATATATATATATATATATATATATAAATAATACAAGCCCATCCTTACCTAGTTTTGTCACTTTTTTGACGCAGCATGTGAATGTGAAGAAGTTTAACTTGGAGCTCAGGCAAGGCAGCTTTACCAGTAGATGCCTCCAACATTTGTAATAGTTATTGACTCTTTATCATGAGCTATGCCTGCTCATTAGCCTCTGTATTCTAGTGGGGAGATGCAGAGGTGCTTGTTATAGCCCTTGCTAATAGCTTTTGTTGCACTCTGAGGTGCGGACAGTTAGTGAGACACATGGCCTGGTTGAATTAGGAGAGTTGTGGTAGTTATTTGCACACCGTACTTTGCTGCTGACAACAAACGCATCACTTTCACAAAACTAACTAAAATGCTGACTGGCTAAATCTAAGATGCATTTAGGTCTCTTTTTTCTTTTGCTATGAAGTACTGTGTTGCACTGCAAAAACCACGCCACAATGAACACAAGAGTCGGTCGGACAGAGACATAGTAATGAAAAACTAAAATGGTCAAAAACGCCGAACTCCTGCATTTACTTCTTCTCATGAGGCCGCGATAAAAAGACACATTTTATCCGAAGGGAGAATGGAGCAGAAAGAAAATGCCCAACTGCAGAGAAATAGAAGAAGAGTGGAGTATTACTTATCCAGTGAAATAGTTCTGGAGTTGTGGTTATCAGGCTAAAAAGACAGCTGTTTAAGGACACATCAGCAAGGAAACTGAAGGTTGCTGCAAAATGAAGACTGTGGAGTATGCGTCAAGAACCAAGGAACACACGCTAGCATCTGCGTTTATTTTGATCATTTTTTTTAACCATGAGGCGTCAAATGTGTGGTCATCCCTATGGTGTCGGCTCGGTTCTATTAGAATTCTGGTACCTGATTTTGCCAATGGAAAAAGAGTCAATGGGGAATATAGTTGAGTCTGGCAGCTACTTTTGTGGTGCGTCTTAACATAGTCGACTATTCGATTATGAGGAATCTAAGGCTATGTCTACACTAAGCCGGATAACCCCTTAAAGGAATAATTATTTAGCCTAAGCCTCGCTTCAGCCACACTGAATCACCGTTTAAGGTTCCCCTCCTCTGACAATTTTTTACACGGGTAAGTGCGCCGTCTAATTCTTGAATCTTTGGCTCTTAGCTTTGTATGGACTCATCGATCGTTTACAAACTGAGTTCGGAGAAGAAGTGACGCCAGAAAGACCGCACCCCACACAGGAAGTGACATCAGAAAGAACGCGCCACAGCCAGCTTCATAACAACCCATTCGGTAACTCTGCGACAACCACTAGAAAGATGAGTGTGAGTGAAGGAATTATATTTATATAGCGCTTTTCTCTAGTGACTCAAAGCGCTTTTACATAGTGAAACCCAACATCTAAGTTACATTTAAACCAGTGTGGGTGGCACTGGGAGCAGGTGGGTAAAGTGTCTTGCCCAAGGACACAACGGCAGTGACGAGGATTGGTGGAAGCGGGGATCGAACCTGGAACCCTCAAGTTGCTTGCACGGCCACTCTACCAACCGAGCTATACTGCCCTATATACCATGCTATAAGATGGAGGCGAATCATCCAGACATGCCAGTGTTTCTCCTTCTTCTACATGTACAGACGCTTTTGGAAATCACACATGAATACCTTAAGAGAAGGAAACGGGCGATTGCAGCTCTTTATAGACGGCAACATGGCAATGTTGAGCGACTGTTTTGGATAAGAAGAACGAAAGCCTGGTGGGATATGTTTGTCACAGAATGTGTTGTGTCAGAGGAACGGCAAGAGAACTCTCAAATATCCAGGTCAGCTGTGATTCTACTTCATGAAAAACTTTGTCCATTTGTCCAAGGAGAGACAACGACAATGCGGGCTCCCGTGGACAAGGGAAGACTACGAAAAATAGTGAATGCATTTGGACTAACAAAGCAGACTATCAGTTATTGTCCGCGATGTATGTCGAGCGATTACTCAACGTCTAGTTTGTACTCCGTAACTATTGTGAAGCCATAAAGTGGTTGCGACCGTCAAATACGACCGCCAATTTCAGCCTACAAGCACGGTGTCCTGTTGTTGGTTGTTGTAAAATGTTCTTTATCACATTGTTCTCATGTCTGTGTGATCATGTTTTGTTTTGGTTTGGTTTTTGGACCCTTTGTGCACTCTTCTTTTGTTTCCATGACAACCCATTAGTTTTCACCTGTCCTCATGTTACGCACCTGTCTCACGTTTTGCACTCGCGCACCTGTCACTAATCATGTCACTGTTATTTAAGCCTGTCTTTTTCTGTTGATCGTCCTGGTGACATTATCCATACTACCCCTGTTACGCCATTGATCACGTGTTCCATGCCATAGATTCCTGCTCTGTCAAGTAAGTTTTTGTTATTAATGCCACAGTTAGTTATTTTAGTTTCATGTTCATAGTTTTTGCCTTTGTGCTAGATTTGTTTTCATTGGCCAAGTTTGTACTTCCGCCCTTTTTGTTTATTCCTTTTGTTAGTGTTAAAATAAAGATGTCCTTACCCTCACGCCATGTCCGATCCAGCTTTACTTGAATCTCGGGAAAACAAAACCCTCACAGTCCACGCACTGACAATTGTTTACTTTCAAACGTCCATTAAAGATATGATTCATGTATGATGGCTCAGGAGTGATTCACTACAATAGTTTAACAGCTGCTGATGGTGAGGCAAGCAAGGTTTACTGTTAAAAGAAATGTGGCAATAGGCTACTTTGAAACATAGGGTAAGGATACACTTCCAAGTCAGAGGTGAGAGCAGAGAAGCAGCTGGAAGGCGATACTGTAAAAGCCTATTCTCCAAAGTAAATGCTGCACAATATTATTACATTACTTCAGAAACTACTGTTGTTGTTGATCTGAGTTTGTGTTTGAGTTTATTTGGAACATGCATGCATACAACATGATACATCACAATTTCCAGTTTCTCTATTCAACATGTTCGAAAAGGAGTAGGAAGAAGCAGAGCTTATTTAATCCTACTCCTTTTCCTTTACATAGCATTTGCTAAAACTTTTGTTCACTTCCTGTTCTCAATTTATTCACACTATACTCCATAAGTAATAACAATACAAATAAATACATAAATAAATAAATAAATAAATAATAATTGGTGAAGTAAGTTATATTTCATATGGTGAGATAAGTAAGATTATCTAGAAAATGAATGGATGGATAAAATAAATTCAGAATGTTCATTGTGGTTCTTCTTCTTTGTACTTTGTAAACACTTTAAGTTTGAAGAGTTTCTTGAAGTGGATTACATTAGTACATTGTTTGATTTCTTTGCTTAATCCATTCCGTAATTTAATTCCATATACTGATATACTCAAGGTCTTAAGTGTTGTACGTGCGTACAAATGTTTTAAAATACATTTTTCTCTAAGATTATATTTTCTCCTCTTTTGTTGAGAAGAATTGTTGTATATTCTTGGGTAGCAGACAATAGTTTGCTTTGTGTATAATTTTAGCTGTTTGCAAATTCACTATGTTGTGGAATTTTAGTATTTTCGAGTCTTTGTTAGCGGTACATTCTATGTCTTATCTAAAAGTTTGTTTTTTTCTTTTTAAAAGCCATGTTACATGTTAAAAAGGGACAAGCACCAATTAAATTGATTTCGATTCATTTCAATAGGAGACATTGATTTGTGGTACAAGTGTTTTGAGTTAACAAAAACATTGGTGGGTCGTGAGTTCAAACCCCGGCCGAGTCATACCAAGGATTATAAAAATGTGACCCATTACCTCCCTGCTTGACACTCAGCATCAAGGGTTGGAGTTGGGGTTCAAATCACCAAAAATGATTCCCGGGCGCGGCCACCGCTGCTGCTCACTGCTCCCCTCACCTTCCAGTTGGTGATCAAGAGTGATGGGTCAAATGCAAAGAATAATTTCACCACACCTAGTGTGTGTGTGAGACAATCATTGGTACTTTAAAACCCCAAAAGCTCGTAAGTTGAGGTACTAGTGTCAGAGTTTGTTGGTGACGAACCCCAAGATGCAGAGATGACGGCAGGCATTGAGCGGGAAAACATGATTTAATTTAGCACTATAACAAAAAAACAAAAACAAAAGGGTAACAACAAAAGGTGCGCACAAGGCGGAGAACAAACTTGGCTATGAACTAAAATAGCACAAAGGCTAACTGTGGACAAGAAACAAAAACACTTACTGTGACACGAAGGAACTATGACATGAGCAGAGTGAACAAAAGTAGACAGAAGTACAACGACAAGTATTATGACAGGTAGTAGTGACAACAAGTATTAGCGACAATGACAATAATCCAGCACTGACTGGAGGGGAAGGCAGGTTTAAATAGCAGCTGGCTGATTGACACCAGGTGTGGCCAGGTGCCAATCAGCCACAGCTGAGGGGACACAGCACTCAGGGAGACAAACAGGAAACAGAACCAAAACAAGAGCGCTGACAGGAAATACTACACACAGAGGAAAAACTAAAACACAACCAAACTGTCAGGGGCAAGCCTGACAACTAGTACCTGCTTTTGCCGATGCCATCAGTAGAGTAGACTCTAACTATGCGGGTAGATAAAAGCATTATAGCGATAACTATAGTTTCGGCTATCAGGCTGAAAAGAACACAAAAAACTACCCGTTGTTGAGGTTTGTCAGGTAAGAACAGCACGATAAGGTATTAAAAGTTTAAAAAAATATAGCAAATGCTTGCAAAAAAGTACTTGAGGAATTAGGTGGGATTTTGCAGTAACAAGCAGCTTTCACGGATGCCTGTCCTTTTCACTGGGAGACAGGACAGGGAGGACCATGGCTTTATTTACAAGCAATGCCCGCCCCCCCGCCTAGTCCCGCAAATCCTCCCTAGCTCTTAGTACACACCACTGGAGACATCTCAGCAGGGGGGCCTCCCCCTCCTCCTCCTCCTCCTCTTCTTCTTCTTCCAGGCCGAGGGTGCACTTGCTCCAGTAACGCTCCCTCCAGCTTTAACCAGCGTGTGAGCAGACACACACAAATCACTGCGTCCATGCAATCGGGCCAGGCCAGGCGGGGAAAGGGGAAATGAAGGACATGTTTTTCTTTGCTATTCAGAAAGAAGAGCGGCCCAGTGGGTGCAACGGCCATCCAGCCAAAATATGCATCTTGGTCCGGGACAAGGCGTGACTCATGCCGCACACAGTTAAGCTTAAATCATCTCGTTATCTCTCTAACGAGGCAAAAATTCCATGAGGGAAATCTTCCTCATCCTTGGTCATCCTTTTACTGCAGCCGGTGGTAATGAGAGGATCAAGTACGTGCCTCATTTGGAGCAATAAGTAATAGAACGGACTGATCGTTAACCATCGTTTTTGTCCTATCCCTTTAAATGAGGCCCACCAAGGTGACCGGCTTTGAAGCAACCGTTTCTTTATATAAGGGACCTTCAAAAAGGTAAATCTCTAATTTCACAGTATTTGGAAATAATATCTCTCAAAGAAAATGATAGAAACAAAAATAATCCATTCCAGGCTCCCACTGTCACCGTGATAAAAACTGTAAAGGGAATAAGTGATTTTATATTACGATGTAACACTGTCTTCAAGGCCAGATCGTGGCATAAACTCTCGCCAGGGTTGTCAAACTCAATTTCATTGAGAGCCAAATCGACTTTATGGCTGCCCTCAAAAGGCCACTTGTGCCAGTGAATATATACACATATGAAAATTCATTTATAATCGCCTCATGATGTTTAGTGCCTAATAGGTACCGGTATCGGTACCAAAATAATTTCGGTACTTTTCTAAATAAAAGGGACCACAAAAAAATGGCATTATTGGCTTTATTTTACCAAAAAATCTTAGGGTACATTAAACATATGTTTCTTATTGCTAGTTTGTCCTTAAATAAAATAGTGAACATACAAGACAACTTGTCTTTTATTAGTAAGTAAGCACACAAAGGCTCCTAATTTATCTGCCGACGTATGCAGTAACATATTGTGTCATTTTCCATTCTATTATTTTGTCAACATAATTAAGGACAAAAGGTAGAAAATGAATTATTAATCTACTTGTTCATTTACTGTTAATATCTGCTTACTTTCTCTTTTAACATGTTCTATCTACACTTCTGTTAAAATGTAATAATCGCTTATTTTGTTGTTGTTTGATACTTTACATTAGTTTTGGATGATAACACAAATTTGGGTAAAAATCCGATACCAAGTCGTTACAGGATCATACATTGGTCGTATCCAAAGTCCTCATGTGTCCAGGGACATATTTCCTGAGTTCCCGGACTGGTACTTTTCAGAGGCAGTATAGTACCGAATATGGTTCATTAGTATCACGGTACTGTATTACAAACCCCGTTTCCATATGAGTTGGGAAATTGTGTTAGATGTAAATATAAACGGAATACAATGATTTGCAAATCATTTTCAACCCATATTCAATTGAATGCACTCCAAAGACAAGATATTTGATGTTCAAACTCATAAACTTTCTTTTTTTTTTGCAAATAATAATTAACTTATAATTTCATGGCTGCAACACGTGCCAAAGTAGTTGGGAAAGGGCATGTTCACCCCTGTGTTACATGGCCTTTCCTTTTAACAACACTCAGTAAACGTTTGGGAACTGAGGAGACACATTTTTTAAGCTTCTCAAGTGGAATTCTTTCCCATTCTTGCTTGATGTACAGCTTAAGTTGTTCAACAGTCCGTTGTAGTATTTTAGGCTTCATAATGCGCCACACATTTTCAATGGGAGACAGGTCTGGACTACAGGCAGGTCAGTCTAGTACCTGCACTCTTTTACTATGAAGCCACGTTGATGTAACACGTGGCTTGGCATTGTCTTGCTGAAATAAGCAGGGGCGTCCATGGTAACGTTGCTTGGATGGCAACATATGTTGCTCCAAAACCTGTATGTACCTTTCAGCATTAATGGTGCCTTCACAGATGTGTAAGTTACCCATGTCTTGGGCACTAATACACCCCCATACCATCACAATGCTGGCTTTTCAACTTTGCGCCTATAACAATCTGGATGGTTCTTTTCCTCTTTGGTCCAGAGGACACGACGTCCACAGTTTCCAAAAACAATTTGAAATGTGGACTCGTCAGACCACAGAACACTTTTCCACTTTGTATCAGTCCATCTTAGATGACCTCAGGCCCAGCAAAGCCGACGGCGTTTCTGGGTGTTGTTGATAAACGGTTTTGTCTTTGTAGCGTATTCCGTTTATATTTACATCTAACACAATTTCCCAACTCATATGGAAACGGGGTTTGTAATACCGGTATATCGTACAACCCTAGTGCCTAAGCATTTACTGTATTATCCGGGCTATAGAGCCAGGGCTGTACAGTGCAAGCATTTTAGTCGCATTTGCGACTATTAATAGATATTGTGAGTATTGGTATAAAAAAAGGGCACACGTGCGAATACCGATTTTAGCCCTTGAATTAACCTTTGGCTTCCAAAATAAATTCATCCAAATTTGATCAAAATAGAGTAAAATGTTGCCCATCTGTATAGCATGTTTGAATGAACTTAAACCATACCAACAAATGCTTAGCATGCTTTTTGCATGATCAGACAATATTAAAGTTAGAAGACATGCCGTACATGCATTTTTTCTTTTAATATTGAAAGAACAATTGCATTAAGTAAGAAAGATGAATTACTGCATTTATGCACATTATTCCCAGCATTTCGCGGCCCATATAAAAAAGTGTGGCTCGCGGGCCTTGAGTTTGACTCATGTGCTCTGTGCGGTTGTTTAGGACCACAACCACGAGGGGCGTCACATGATCATAGCCTGGGCTTCTGTAAATAATTAAAGATGTTTTTTTTATTTATTTCATTTCTAAATCTGTTCATTATAAAAGACAACATTATATATTAAGATACAATCCGTTTTGCTGTCAAAGTTCAATAATAAAGTTGTTTGAATCAAATTAGGAATGTGTAACAGTACTTTCACTTTCACCCCTTGCAAAAATGCAAAATGGTTGATTACTTCTGGTAGCAGCAAACCCAGTATGGAACACTTCACTGTTCACTCAACACAGACGTCATGACGTCGTCAAAGCTCACATTTATGCATTCACACACCGCGGCAACATTTAGGAAACAGGATGAGTTGATAAAAGAAAGGTAAAAATAAAATAAATCTATTTGTAGCATGTTTAAGTTACACTTTTGCATCTCATAGCAAAACAACTATGGTGCGTTCAAGGAACCTTGATAAAAGTTCGAAACAGAGGCATCACTAGTTTTTAAAGACTTAACACCCAGTTGATGCACTAACAGTAATATAATAATCATTATAATTATGATGTATGATTATAATTATTGCTATCCACTGTTGTCTACCTTACACTACAAAGTAAAGGGAAACTTTTAGTGCATGTAAACATACTTTGTGTGTGTTAAAGTAGCAATGATTGTCACAAACACACGAGGTGTGGCGAAATTATTCTCTGCATTTGACCCATCACCCTTGATCACCCCCTGGGAGGTGAGGGGAGCAGTGAGCAGCAGCAGTGGCCGCGCCCGGGAATCATTTTTGGTGATTCAACCCCCAATTCCAACCTTTGATGCTGAGTGCCAAGCAGGGAGGCAATGGTCCCATTTTTATAGTCTTTGGTATGACTCGGCCGGGGTTTAAACTCACAACCTACCGATCTCAGGACGGACACTCTAACCATAAGGCCACTGAGTCGGTGTGTATGTGGGTGGTAACATTTAGGGTGGAGTAGGGGCCTTTCAGGAGTCTAATGATAACAAAAAATAAGTAATATTAAAGACCAAAATTGGGCCACAAACACAATGTTGTTTAGGGCCACACAAAGCTCAGGACTGGCTCTAACTGTCTTTAATGATGAATGACAAAGATGTTACATCAAGGTGACTCTGTCTCAGTCTCTTACGTCTAGTTTTTTTAACATTCGCACTTGTCCTACAAATGTAAAAAAAAAAAAGGGAAAAATAATAATAAAAAGCAAAGGAGGAGGTAAGTGGTATACAACGTGTGTAATGTCATCAATGACTGTAGTTCATCTATTTGGAATAAGTGCAGGGGAAAAAGCCAAAAAGCAATGTACCACTGGACGTTTGGAACTGAGCTACGGTACGACGCGTGACTACTGACAGATATAAGTTCGGACTATACGCTTCTTTGTATTAGAAATGGCATCAGCGGAGGATGCATGGGCATGTACGAGCCAGTCTGCAAATACAACAAGAGGATAGCGAAAGAGAAGACGCTTATTGATTACAGCGCGCAATACATTGAAAAACTAGCACAAAGCACTTTGGGTTACTGTATACCATATATGGAGATAACCACTGACATCACAGGGCAGGAAACGTCACAGATAAGAGCAAATTCCAAACGGCCCATTTGGAGGAAGTAGGAAGGAAGGCAAGATTATTTTCTAAATATCACCGCAATACCTCCTTGGTTTGATTTTAAATTTTCGGGACTGCAGATCCGAATACACAACAACAGGTACCAATAGGTAAGAGAAGTTAGTTTTGCATTATAGGACCACTTTAAACAGTTAACATGCTAAAAAAAAATATCCGTCTCAAAATACAAATGTTCTTTGTTTTTTTCTCTTCACATTAAACTACATTGGACAGTTTCAACTTTCTTAAAAGGAACGGAACTCATTACTTTGTATGTTTTCGCCAGGGTTAGTTAGTTAGTCTGTCAGTTAGCTAAAAATAAACCAAAAAGTTATAAGCGGATGTTGATTAAACTTTCAAGAAATGTCAGAAATGGGATAAAGAACAACTAAATGATTGGAGAGAGTTTGGGGGTGACCCAGAACATTTCTACAACATTAAAATTAAACGTTAAAGTTACGAGGCTGAACTTCATTGTACATCTATGCTAGCAGTCCCACATCCCCCTAAACAGACAAAAGAGAGTGGATGACTGACAAGAAAACAAAACAAACACACATAGTAATGGAAATGTTGTTTATCCTTCGATTCGTTGGGGTTTGTTTGTCTGCTTGTTAGATAGCAACATATCTAAAAAAAATTATGGGAAGGTTTTAATTAAACATTTAGGAAATGTCAGAAATGAGACACGGAACAGGTGTTTACATTTTCGGGCTGATATGAATATATACGTCTAGATTCAGGATTTTTTTTAAGGATTCTTTACTAATGGGCGGCTTTTTTAGTTGTTGTACTTGAAGCTTTCAATGGTCAAATCTTGTGGAATTTGACCTAAAACACAATATACACAAACTATCAAACCAATTCATCCAAAAATATGGTGAAATAGGATCAGGACACAAATAGATCAACACCTGTCAGCTATATTTTCAAAGTTGTTAGCATTCTGTGTAGGCTTATGTACATTATATATGTACTAGGGATGAACACTAGACTACATTTCCATTTACTAACTGGGATTCATATGGCCCCATTCTTGGGGGGATCTCACGCAAAAGAAAAAGTGGGAGTTAATAATTTTGCAATGGAATCTGCAGAAAATGATGGAAAGTGCCATTCTACATAGCAATTGAAGCTTTGGTTGAATTTGGAATTGCCACAAAACACCTTTTATAAATATTCAACCTTCTACAGCCATTTGGTCGCTAAAGTGGATGGTGCACCCCCAATTTGTCATGTTTCATGTGTCATGTAAACAACGACAAATGGGCCCATATAAATTCCTACTGTATTGGCACAAATTGACAGTCAACCGAACGATGGACGGATGTATTGTACATATTACTTTTAATGTAGAGACGCAAGAGTTTCCATAATGATCAGGCCAAAGAAGAAAACTTGGGATTTTTAAAAAGGTATGGCTGTGTAATAGAGAACATTTGATGCCGAAATGGATCAAGTCTACTTCTGTTTTTTTCTTATCGGGCCTTTAAAAACAGATTGACGACAACTAGAGCAGCTAGCAGTAAGATAACTAGTTTGGTGTCATACATGATGCCCAGAGAATGTACAACTGAGGCTCACAACCCAATAAACACAACTTATTTGCGGTTGACCACGTCTATACTGGCTCACCTGCACTGGCTTCCTGTGCATTTAAGATGTGACTATAAGGTTTTACTTAGGGCTGGGCGATATATCGATATACTCGATATATCGCGGGTTTGTCTCTGTGCAATATAGAAAATGACTATGTCGTGATATTCGAGTGTACGTTCTCACGCAGTTGCTTTTAGCTGCGGGCATTACACGACAGGCTCTTCCCACTCCTTCTTGTGTCTCCTTCTCACAGACAGCAAGCGCACCTTCTTACACATGTCACATACTGTCACGTCATACGTCACATACGTATTCGCCCTCGCGGAGCAGAGAGGTAGCAGCATGGGTAACGTTAGCTGTGATGCTAGCGGTAATACGAGAGAAAGAAGGTGCGAATCTGGTAACAAATGAAGGAAGAATTAATTCCCAAGAAAAACAGCACAGGGTCCATCGCCTGGCGGTGGTTTGGCTTCAAGTGGGAATATGTCGAACAGACAACCGTAATTTGTCAAGTGTGGGGCAAAAGTGTTGCTACAAAAAGTAGCATTACTGCTAATATGTAGCATCATTTGAAAAGTCCCCTGCTCGAGAATGAGGAGTGCTTGTCAACATCTCCATTCGGTGCCACACACCCACACCATCAAAATGCCGAGGCAAACATTTCCAGATCAACACCGTATGAAAAAAATAGTCAATAAAAGGAGATAATGTCCGCAGGAACCTACCACATAGCGAAGGACGAACATTATTTGATTTCCTATTATGTAGCTCATTTTTATTTGAGTTATATATTGTGTGACATCGTGCACAAAAGTGCACTTTATTTGTTTTAAACTATTGTAGTGGTGTTCTGTACAGAAAGTGCACTTTAATTTAGTGTTGTTTTGATATGTCATCTTAGTGACATCATGCACAAAAGTGCACTCATAGCTTGTTTTAAAATGTCTCTGACAATCTTGCACTTTCTGTTTTGAAAATGACATGAATGTTTGTGCCACTGCTTAATAACTGTTTAATAAATACACTTTTGGTCAATTGACTTAGTTGTGATTTCCCTCTCTGCATGAAAGTTTAAAATGAGCATATATTAATGCAGTATGAAGAAGAATGTTTTAATGTAGACACATAGAATCATCATACTGCTGTGATTATATGCATCAAGTGTTCATTCAAGGCTAAGGCGAAATATAGAGATATATATCGTGTATCGCGATATGGCCTAAAAATATAAAGACATTAAAAAAAAAGTCATATCGCCCAGCCCTAGTTGTACTACTTACGTATAAAATACTACACGGACTAGCTCCATCCTATCTTGCCGATTGTATTGTACCATATGTCCCGGCAAGAAATCTGCGTTCAAAGAACTCCAGCTTATTAGTGATTCCCAGAGCCCAAAAAAAAGTCTGCGGGCTATAGAGCGTTTTCTATTCGGGCTCAAGTACTCTGGAATGCCCTCCCAGTAACAGTTAGAGATGCTACCTCAGTAGAAGCATTTAAGTCCCATCTTAAAACTCATTTGTATTCTCTAGCCTTTAAATAGACCCCCTTTTAGACCAGTTGATCTGCCGTTTCTTTTCTGCTCTGCCCCCCTCTCCTTCGTGGAGGGAGCGGCACAGGTTCGGTGTCCACAGATGAAGCGCTGGCTGTCCAAAGTTGGGACGCGGGGTGGACCGCTCGTCTGTGCATCGGTTGGGGACATCTCTGCGCTGCTGACCTGTCTCCGCTCGGGATGGTCTCCTGCTGGCCCCACTATGGACTGGACTCTCACTATTATGTTAGATCCACTATGGCCTGGACTCTCACAATGCTAGATCCACTCGACGTCCATTCAGTCGCCCAGGGGGGGGTCCCCACATCTGCGGTCCCCTCCAAGGTTTCTCATTGTCCCTTTGGGTTGAGTTTTTCCTTGCCCTGATGTGGGATCTGAGCCGAGGATGATGATGTGGCTTGAGCAGCCCTTTGAGACACTCGTGATTTAGGGCTATACAAGTAAACATTGATTGATTGATTGATTGATTAAATGGTCTTCAATTTTAAAAAGGGTCTGTCCTGTTGGTTTATGCTGTCTAAGCCCTGTGTGGTGGAGTCTAGGGCTGCAAGTAACGATTAATTTGATAATCGATTAATCTGTCGATTATTACTTCGATTAATAATCGGATAAAAGAGACAAACTACATTTCTATCCTTTCCAGTATTTTATTGGAAAAAAAACAGCATACTGGCGCCATGTTCTTTCAACTTGCCAAACAAAACAAGGAAAATGTTACAAAAATGCACACTTTTGACACCCCTGCTATAGATAATAAAAAATGTAATCTGATAAATCTATCGATAAAAAGCAGACCCTGGTGACGCATGCGTGATTATCATAACTCTCTCGCTCTCTGTCTCTGCCCCTCCCTCACGAATGCTGCTGCGCGCACAATTTGTTTAGTTTTTAACCCCTTCTTAACCCTGAACGTACATTGTTAATATATTTGCGGAGCTGTCAGGGCGGAGTTTCTTAAATGCCTCAAATGTCCGGCATTTTGAGTATTGTTTACACAATGTGCAGTACGCTACTTAATATGTCTGTGTGGAAACTCGTTCGGTACACCTCAGCACCAAACCGAAACGGCTCGATACAAATACACGTATCGTTACACCCCTATTATTTTGATTATTGTTTCTCAGCTGTTTGTAAACGTTGCAGTTTATAAATAAAGGTTAAAAAAAATTAGAAAATTAAAAAAATTAAAACGTAGCCTCAGCGCATGCGCATAGCATAGATCCAACGAATCGATGACTACATTAATCGCCAACTATTTTTATAATCGATTTTAATCGATTTAATCCATTAGTTGTTGCAGCCCTTGTGGAGTCGGTGTCAAAGTGTCATCTCCATCCACATGACTGCCAAGGAATGTAGACAAACTACCTCAGGATGCCTGTTAGTCGTAGGTAGTAGGTGAGTCAGGTCAGGCAGGAACGAAACCCAAACCAAAGTGTAATCAGTAACTGCGAGCAATACAAACTGCCTCCAGTCCAACACACGACCATAAAACATGTCAACTACATCACATGACTGATATACGGCTTGTGTACTTTGGTGCGAGGGCACAGGAAGTTTGACTTTTAACAATGACAAAAGCAAACTTTGCTTAGCTTGTTTGTTTTTGGAGCACATCCCTGACGTGCTGGTCACAGCCAATTAAGGCTTTTTGCTTAGGTATAGACATTTTTTGGCCTGCTAGTGGCCAACTTGGGAGTTTGAACAGGAGGCGTGTATATATATTTTTGAAAATAATGACCAGCTCATTTGCTATGCATGCTGGAAGTAACCTGGAGGGACCCTGTGCTTTGTGTCCCTAATGATGTTGTCATATACAGCCTCATTCCCTCCTCCCAGAGCGTAACATAGTTTAATGGTATAAACTGCAAAGCCCCATAAACCTTTTGATAAAGTTGAAATTAGATTGTGACACTGCTGTTAACCGCCTTATGTGTTTGTAATTGACTGGTTGCAACTGTGCACACAAACAGGACAATGAATCACTTAATGGCAACACTACTGACAAGCAGTGAAGTGTAGCTTGCTTTGCACAAATGGTCGGCTGCCCTTTAAGGGTTAGAAAACAATGAACGCTAATAAATATTTAAGGGTAAGGGCTATTCGAGACAAAAACAACAATAACACATTTATCGCGGTCTAATTGGAAATTATATTGCATTCCTAAGACGGGTAATGTTTTCACATTCTTCTAAATGAAGGTCTCATTGATTTTTTCTTTTGGAATAACTTAAATGCAACTTGGCCGAAGTTACAATTTCTAAACCAAAAAATACAACAACACCACCACTTATGTTGCCATCGATCAGCATCGGACGATTTTCGTGTTAAGTATGTGATCGCTTTTGCTGAGTTATACCTTTCATTTTTTTGTCCCCCGGCTGACAAGCGGCTAGCAGCTAATTATGTGTTTCAGGGTTGAGCCACTACCCTAATATGATAATCATCACATTCATTACAGCAAATAAACGGCATTTGTAGTATCTTAAGTGTCACGATCAAGTATCATTATTACTGGAGAACAAGGCTAAACATGTTACACATTGAGAACAAGCCGGAAGCAGCTCGAAACAAAAGAAATTAAAGCTGCAAGCAGCGATGGACGGGACCAACTTTGACGGCACATAAAATCCAAACTGGAGCAGTAATTAAAACTCTTTTGTCAACTTTTAATCAGAAGGGTTCAATCTCTCTCCTGTGCTAGTTTGAAGCCGACACGACAAACGCGCTCAGAGGAGATCATTTTTGAAAAAAGGGGACCGGTTTTTACAAAACTTTTGTTTTGAAGGGGGAATTGCAAACTTCCTGTTGATTTTAGCTGGGGGTTGTCAATACATGAAATGTAGGTCTAAGTGAGACCTACATAGAAGTTTTTGTTTCATGTCTCTACAACATTCCTACTGGACGTTACAGGCAGTTTTGTCTGAGTTTTCTTCCTAGGAGCAGTTGTGTCTGTGTTTTCTTCCTAGGGGGCGCTAGAGCGCAATTTTGAGTTTTGGGGTTGTTTTTTTTTTTTTTTATTAGATCGCAATTTTTGCCAGTCCTGATGTGTGTGTCCTGTTTGGTGAGTTTTGAAGCATGTTAAGGGGGTCAAATTACAGCTCAAAGAGGCAAAAGTGACTGTTTTTACTAAAATTTTGTTTAGATGGGGGAATTGCAAACTTTCTGTAGATTTTTGCTGAAGGATGTCATACATAGAGGTTTTTGTTTTATGTCTCTACGACATTCCTACCGGAAGTTACGAGCAGTTTTGTCTGTGTTTTTTCCTAGGGAGCGCTAGAGCGCAATTTTGAGTTTTAGGGTTTGGTTTTTTGATTAGATCGCAATTTTCGCCAGTTCTGATGTGTGTGTCAAATATGGTGAGTTTTGAAGCATGTTAAGGGTGTCAAATTACAGCTGAAAGACACGGCGGTATAATAAGAAAGAAAGAAAGAATAAAACGCACAAAATACAATAGGGTCCTCTGTCCCAAATGGACATTGCGGTCCCTAATAAGTGCCTATTTCAGAGTCTGTGAAAAGTAAGCAGTTATTAACAGGAAATTAACAAGTAGATTAATAATAGTCTACAGCGGGGGTCTGCAATCCGCAGTTCAAGAGCCGCATGCAGCTCTTAAGCGACGCCCTAGTTTTACCCTAGAACTTTTTTCAAAAATGTATGAAAATGAAAAAAAAGGGGTGGAAAAATATTATTTTTTGTTTTAATATGGTTTCTGTAGGAGGACAAACATGACACAAACCTTCCTAATTGTTAAAAAGCCCACTGTTATATCTTTGTGTTTAAATTTTCACTGACGAGAATATTTGGCTAGCACCATTTTGTCCTACTAATTTTGGCGGTCCTTGAACTCACCCTTGTTATATGGACTGTGACGCAACAGTTTGTTCACATGTATACATTTCTCCGACGCTGCCACAGAAATATGTGTTTAATGCCACTCCTTCTTTGTCTCATTTTGTCCACCAAACGTTTTATGCTGTGCGTGAATGCACAAAGGTGAGCTTTGTTGATGTTGTTGACTTGTTGGAGTGCTAATCAGGCATATTTGGCCAGTACATGACTGCAAGCTAATCGAGGCTAACATGCTATTTAGGCTAGCTGTATGTACATATTGCATCATTATGCCTCATTTGTTGGTATATTTGAGCTAATTTAATTTCCTTTACTTATTGTCCTCTTTGTATTTAAATGATATTTGTATGTCTCATGACACATTATCTGTATGTCGCGATCAAAATTTTACATACACTTGTAAAGAACATAATGTCATGGCTGTTTTGAGTTTCCAATAATTTCTACAACTCTTATTTTTTAGTGATAGAGTGATTGGAGCATATACTTGTTGGTCACAAAAAACATTCATGAAGTTTGGTTCTTTTATGAATTTTTCATGGGTCTACTGAAAATGTGACCAAATCTGCTGGGTCAAAAGTATACATACAGCAATGTTAATATTTGGTTACATGTCCCTTGGCAAGTTTCACTGCAATAAGGCGCTTTTTGTAGCCATCCACAAGCTTCTGGCAAGCTTCTGGTTCAATTTTTGACCACTCCTCTTGACAAAATTGGTGCAGTTCAGCTAAATTTGTTGGTTTTCTGACATGGACTTGTTTCTTCAGCATTGTCCACACGTCAGGACTTTGGGAAGGCCATTCTAAAACCTTAATTCTAGCTATTCCTTTACCACTTTTGACATGTGTTTGGGGTCATTGTCCTGTTGAAACACCCAACTGCGCCCAAGACCCAATGATGATTTTAGGTTATCCTGAAGAATTTGGAGGTAATGCTCATTTTTCATTGTCCCATTTACTCTCTGTAAAGCACCAGTTTCATTGGCAGCAAAACAGACCCAGAGCATAATACTACCACCACCATGCTTGACGGTAGGTTTGGTGTTCCTGGGATTAAAGGCCTCACCTTTTCTCCTCCAAACATATTGCTGGGTATTGTGGCCAAACAGCTCAATTTTTGTTTCATCTGACCACAGAACTTTCCTCCAGAAGGTCTTATATTTGTCCATGTGATGTCAGATGAAACAAAAAATTGAGCTCAAGTATTTTTTTTTTATTATTATTTACTATTTATTTATATTATTGTACTTTATTTTTTATTATTATTATTAATGTATTATTATATATATATATTTATTTTTTTGTACTTGTTTTCTTTATTTAATTGATTTATCTGTAAATATATTTTTTTTTTCTTGCTGTTTCTTTATTTTGGGGGGGTGGCATCGCTGGGATACAAACAAAAAAATATGTTGACATTCAGGACAGACAACAAATGTTATGATGTATGTAAATATGATGTAATGCATAGGAATGTCTGATGCTGGATGTCAATAAAAATTTAATGAAAAAAATAAAAAATAAAAAATAGAAGCTCAAGTCCCAAAAAGGTAATGTGTCAATCTTATTATTTGTATTGATTTAATTGCATTTTCTGATGGCAAAAAAAACCCATTTTATTTTAACCCATTTTCCCAGGAAGATTGACATATTTTGAAATGTCAAAGTTGACACTTATGACTAGGGATTTTAATTAATAGATACCGATACTCAATGGTACCAATTTTCAATAATTTTGTGTGTGTTCCAATATGCTAATAAATGTGATTTTTTTTTTTAAATAATATATATTTTTGTTGTATTTAGAATTCAACAATAAGCTGTGTCGTCCAGTTATTATCTTGTTTTCTTACATTTCTGTGTCTCATTTGCATGTATTGTTCTGTATTATTACAGTAGACTTTGCACGCAGTTGCAATTCCAAGATGGCAGATGGTTGTCATGAAGCAGTCTTAGCCATTAAGTTAAATGTGCCAGTCTTTTCTTTTGTTGAGTCCTACAAAGTGTTTATACTGTAAATATTGTATTCATTCCACACGAGCTGTTTTTAATGAAACATGCATCTTAGTTGTAGTTCTCATTTCTAAATTTGGAGGTGTTGAAATTGCCATTTAAATTGCTAAGGCTAATCAGTACCATTTTTTTAAAAATGGAGTCATACTGTACTTTTGAGCACTTATTTTAGCTTTTTGGAATGGAAAATTGTAATATTACCCAGAAGAAGTCTGATTGAGTTTGCTCTGAGTGCTTGACTGTTTGTTTCCCGGCCAAGTTTGTCTGAGCAACCGGACGTGACGTAATGTGCATTATTGACGTATGGTATTGTTTCATTTTACATGAATCGGTACCGAGACAGAGCCGAGGGACTTTTGCCAGTACCTATAAAAGTACAGAATTCTGTACCCATCCCTACGTAGGATCATTGTAAATCAGGGCTATTCAACGGGCGGACTGGGGGCCAAATCCGGCCTGGGTATCACGCCAGACCACCCCCCTGGGTTCAGTTCAAAGACAGACACGCTAACATTTTTGCAGCATTTTAAATATTTAAAAATAATAAAAACATTTCAGCGCCCCTTTTATAGAGAGGAACTTGTACCATTGTAAACTTGTAAAAAAATACTGTATATTCCGGACTCTAAGGCGCGCCAAAAATCTTTTTTTCTTCCTCAAAACTCGACAGTATTATAACCCGGTGCGCCTAATGTAAGGAATAAGTTTGGTTGAGCTTACCCACCTCGAAGCTATTTTATTTGGTACATGGTGTAATGATAAGTGTGACCAGTAGATGGCAGTCAAACATAAGAGATAATTGTAGGCTGCACTATGATGGCAATATGTCTCAAGTAAACGCCAACATTTTAAATGTTCCATTGAAAATATATAACATTACACATGGCGCTCAAATATCTATCAAAATGTTTTAGTACAACTTTGGTAAGCAAGCCACAACGCTTGAAGGATTGTCGGCGCATTGGCGCGGCACACGGCACGGTTGGGAGAGTGGCGTGCCAGCAACCTGAGGGTTCCTGGTTCGATCCCCACCTTCTACCAACCTTGTTACGTCCGTTGTGTCCTTGAGCAAGACATTTCACCCTTGCTCCTGATGGGTCATGGTTAGGGTCTTGCATGGCAGCTCCCGCCATCAGTGTGTGAATGTGTGTGTGAATGGGTGAATGTGGAAATAGTGTCAAAGCGCTTTGAGTACCTTGAAGGTAGAAAAGCACATACAAGTATAACCCATTTACCATTTATTAAACATACGAGTATTAATATGGTGTGTGTATAAGGTAAGAAATATTATCTGGCGTTTTGTTTCTCAATATTATGCAAAAGCAACTTTTCTTACCTTCTGATCTGTATTTTGGATCTGTATAAATCCTGAAAAATTGTGCATGTCCGCGCCGACGCCATTGTTTATGAGCTTCTTCTTTTTCTCTATCTTCATGTTATGGGACATTCATCCTACGCTGTTGCCATTTCTAATATAAAGTAGTGTATAGTTATTACTTATATCTGCCGGTCTAGTGAGTTTTACATTATTCACCCAAGGAACTTTAGTTATTAGAGGTCCGGTCGGACGGTTTTTCACGGTACCCAATTCAGGTGTTGTTGTTTCCGGATGAGGAGATGGTGTTCCGTAATTGATTTAAGTAAAGTCCGAATGTCATTAAAACAGTTAGCTCCATCTTTTGTCACTTGGTCCACTCCCGTCCTTGCACGCTACACCACTACAACAAAGATGACTGAAAGAAGACGCTGCCGAAGGTGAGCCACGTAAATAAGACCGCCCACAAAACGGCGCATCCGGAAGCGACTGTCAGAAAGCGGCTTGAAGTTGATCTGTAAAACAATCTATGCAACATGTTGACCAAATAACCAAAATTACATGTTATGTAGACCACAAGGAAGTGTTTTCCATTTCGAAAAATAATAATAATAATATGACTCCTATAATGCGCCCTATAGTCCGGTGCGCCTGATGTATGAAAAAAGATAAAAAATAGACCATTCATCGGCAGTGCACCTTATAATCCGGTGCGCCCTATGGTCCGGAAAATACGGTATACTGTATATTTTTAACCTCACAATGGCCAGCGTCCACTGCAATGGACACTTGTAATTGGCAAAACAAGACTATTTTTTCTGAAATGTAAAACGCTGACAAAAGAAAGCAAATGTCCACTCCAGAGAATGTTAGTATTCAAAATTAAATAATAAAGAAGGGTTATCCCAATCCTTAGCTTTGTGTTAATGTGGCCCCTACAACAATTTAGTCCAGTGCTTTTCAACCACTGTGCCGTGGCACACTAGTGTGCCGTGAGATACAGTCTGGTGTGCTGTGGGAGAGTATGTAATTTCACCTAATTGGGTTAAAAATATTTTTTGCAAACCAGTTATTATAATTTGCAAATAATGTGCCGTTGTTAAGTGTCGGTGATGTGTAGAGCAGAGTAACCGTGTAATACTTATCCATATCAGTAGGTGGCAGCAAGTAGCTGATTGCCTCGTCGATGTCGGTAACATGGTTTGTTGTCATGATCACAATATGCATACGATAGCGGGTGAAAAGGTATCTAATGCTTAAACCAAAAGTAAACAAAAGGGGAGTGCCACTTGGAAAAGGCATTGAAGCTTAAGGAAGGCTATGCAAAACAAAAACAAAACTGAACTGGCTGCAGAGTAAACAAACACAGAATGCTGGACGACAGCAAAGACTTGCAGCGTGTGGGGCTGAGAAGGCGTCCACAAACAAGAATAGCAACAACTTAAATAGTCTTGATTGCTAAAACAAAGCAGGTGTGAGGAAAACACTTAAAAGGAAGACATGAAACTGCTACAGGAAAAGCCACCAAAATAGGAGCGCAAGACAAGAACTAAAACACTACACACAAGAAAACACCAAAAAACTCCAAATAAGTCACGGCGTGATGTGACAGGTCGTGACAGTACACCTACTTTGAGACAAGAGAGACAAGAGCTATAGTGATGCATGGTTGGTTATGGTTTAAAGTCATATCCAACACTTGCGAGAACGACTTTTTACTGTCAATATCGGCTGCTGAGTTTAATTTTTTTTGTTTTCTGCTGGTGGTGTGCCTAGGGATTTTTCCAATGAAAAAATGTGACTTGGCTTAAAAAGGTTGAAAAACACTAGTCTAGTTGAATAGAAAAATATTTGTTTTAACTGTCTTGACTTTTTTTAATATTATATCTTGTAAAAAGTCTGATATCATGCATCACTATAAATTAAAACATATTTCCCAGTTTTCTTGGGCGAGATGGCGACGTCATGCTTAAGCCGCGCCTACTTCCGGACCGATACACACCTGTGGAGTCTGGTAACAATTACAAATGTTTAAAGCCAACTAGTGGGATATTCCTCGCTACGTTAAAACGTCACCAAAAAAAACAAAACACGGAAAAGCCAATAAATAAATGTTACCTTGAAGTCCACGGAAAGCTGCGGCGTGTATTCGAGCGTCCACAGGGCTCGAACCAGCGACGCCAGCTTCTCGGTCACTTCCCCCCGGGAGGTGTCGTCTCCCCTCACCTGGACGGCCGTCCTCCGGTGGCACAGGTCCGGCTTGTACTGCTCCAGACCGAGGTACTCGGCCAGAAGGTCGGTGTTGCTGAGGCACTGCACCACGGCGTTCATGAAGCAAGTGTTGCCGTGGTTCTTCAGCCCCAGAGCCCCGGGGGTCTTGTCCCCGTAGCACCACGACAGCCGCTCCTTGACCGAGCCGTGGGAGGACACCGTGGAGCTCTTCTTCACCGTCGCAACTCCCACCGGGGCGTCGTCTGTGAAGCCGCCGTCGTCGTCGTCCTCTCCCCCCGCTTGAGGCTCCGGCGGCCGTCCCTCGCCGAAGTGCGCTAAAGTGCTCAAAGTTTTCAGAATCCTGCCCATGAAATGGCTGAGCGAGCGGAGAGACTTCCGCCTGCTGAACACGCCGCTCCGGTGCTTCTTCTCCTTCCGCTTGCTCGTCTTGGCTTTCATGGGGTTGCGCGTCTTCTTGTCCTTGTTGCGGGGATCCATGGCTGCTGCACCTGACCGGGGAGAGGAAGGCTCGGGACTGAAGAGGCGCACCTGTCTGCCTCTCCGTCTACTCCTCCTCCTCCTCCCGCCTCCCTGTAAACATCACCGCCGCCAAAGTGGCACCGAGACACCGGGCTGCTGTTATGTTGGACTGCGTGCTAGCCTCATCGCCTCCTCGTCCTCCATGCCTCCGTGCTACCGACCAGCCCGTCACCATGACTCCTTCCTCCCGCCCCGAGACTCTGAACAATGCCCAGCCCACCATGCACCCGCCGGCCTCCTCATTAGGTACACCGGATCTGCCTTTTCAAACATAATGATTTGATTTGAATATGTGTCGTCCCGCTCATGTTAATAAATAACCAGAATAAGAGACACACGTTTTAGGATTATGAACTAGGCTGCCGCCTATTGCACTTTTTATTCATGTGAAACATTTTTTTTGTATTGATATCAGCAAAATATCGGCTTGTATCTAAAATCGTGCCCTGTGATGAGTTCGCGACTTGTCTAGGGTGTACCCCGCCTTCCGCCCAAATGCACCCCATGTGACCTCAAAAGGGACAAGCGGTAGAAAATGAATGGATGGATGGATGTAAAATCGTACATGTTAAAGTTAAAGTACCACTGATAGTCACACACACACTAGGTGTTGTGAAAGTATCCTCTGCATTTGACCCATCCCCTTCTTCCACCCCCTGGGCGGTGAGGGGGAGCAGTGAGCAGCAGCGGTGGCCGCGCTCAGGAATCATTTTGGTGATTTAACCCCCAATTCCAACCCTTGATGCTGAGTGCCAAGCAGGGAGATAGTGGGTCCCATTTTTATAGACGTTGGTATGACTCGGCCGCGGTTTGAACTCACGACCTACCGATCTCAGGGCGGACACTCTAACCACATGTTTGTCTCCAACAGTGCGTGTACTTACGTACAGTGCATTATTTTCTCCATATTTTGTTATATTACTGCCTTATTCCAAAATTTAATACATTAATTTTTGTCCTCAAAATGCTACACACAATATCCCAAAATGACAGTGAAACGTTTTTTTTATTTTTTTTATTGCAAATATATAAAGGGTAAAAAAAAAAATCTAAATTACATTAGTATTCACGACTATTCAATACTTTGCATATTAAAATGTATGCAGTAACAAACGTGTTCGCATCATTCAATTTCTATGTCATGAGTTTACCTTCATAAAATGATTGTGGCCACGAGGTGACACCAAAAACAAATTACCATTCTACTTTGACTGAAAGGCAGCAAAAATCGATAGATAAATAACCAGGATTATGAACTAGGCTGCCGCCTCTTGCACTTATTTGTCAAACCATTTTTATATTGATATCAGCAAAATGATCTAAAATCTGAAATCGTACATATTAACCTCCAACAGCGCGTTTACTTACGTACAGTGCATTCTTTTTCACACCTTTTGTTATATTACAGCCTTATTCCAAAATTGAATACATTCATTTTTGTCCTCAAAATTCTACACACAATATTCCAAAATTACAATGTAAAAAGTTTTTTCTAATGCAAATTCATCAAAAATAAAAACAAATCAAATGTACATTAGTATTCAGAGCCTTTGCTCAATACTTTTGCATATTAAAAAATGTATGCAGTAACTTGTCCCATCATTCAATTTCTAGGTCATGAGTTTACCTTCATAAAATTATTGTGGCCACAAGGGGTCCCCAAAAACAAATTACCATTCTACTTCAACTGAAAGGCAGCATAAGTCCATTCCAGATGGCTAATAATAAATAGGTTGCCGTTTTTCATATCTACCATTGTTTTCTGTTTGACTAAATTCACTTGATCAAACCTTTTTTAACATTCCACACAACAAAATAAAGTATGTATGATTACTGCTGATATTGTATTGGATCGATATCGACCAATACGCAAGGCTCCAATATCTATATCGTAATGGAAGTGAAAAAGTTATATCGGGACACACTTAATTTTTGTACTTTTTTCATCAAACTTGAATTCAATTTGATGCATGGTTTGTACTAAAATAAATAGTTAAATATCTAATTTTGTTAGTACAAAATAAAACATGTTACAACTTTGCATACCTTGCTTTTCTGTCCCAAAATAAAGTGATAGGTAAAGGTAATTTGTCCTTTGGACACATTTTCTGTTACTGACTTTTAAAAATGAGGTTATAATAATTAAAGTTATTCAACTTGTTTGGTTGTGTTCCGTATAGTTTCGCTATTTCTTATGCATAACATAAAATGACTCTTGATCATCCTGACCAATTTTCTCAGCAGCAAGTGATAGCTTGCGTTTTCTTCCTGATCGTGGCAGTGACAAAACTGTGCCATGCACTTTATACTTACGAGCAATTGTCTGCACAGTTGCTCTTGGGACCTTAAGCTGCTTTTGAAATGGCTCCAAGTGACTTTCCTGACTTGTTCAAGTCAATGATTTGTTTTTTCAGATCTGTGCTGAGTTCCTTTTACTTTCCCATTGTTGCGTTTGTAACCGAGTCTAATGACTGCATCACATGAGCCCTATTTAAATGGGCTCAGAGAAGTCAACAGGTGTCGTCAATCATAATCACTCACATGAAGTTAAGAGGCCATGCCATGAAGCTAATTTGATTTGATTGTAACGTTTCTACATCACCAAAATTGATCATGTAAGTTGCTGTATGTATACTTTTGACCCAGCAGATTTGGTCACATTTTCAGTAGACCCATAATAAATTCATAAAAGAACCAAACTTCATGAATGTTTTTTGTGACCAACAAGTATGTGCTCCAATCACTCTTTTACAAAAAAATAAGAGTTGTAGAAAGTATTGGAAACTCAAGACAGCCATGACATTATGTTACTTACAAGTGTATATAAACTTTTGACCATGACTGTATTTATATGCACATATACTGTACCATGAAGCTGCCAGTCTTTTGTTGTAAAATCTACCACTTTAAATGTTACAGTAAATATATGGCAACTGAGCTGCCAATGTTTTACCATAAAATCAACAGATTTTTTTTTTCAGTGCAGGAACCAACCTTACTAAAGTACATAAAGTATTGTAATATCGTGCATGGGCATATACCGTATATAAACTAATAATAAAGCACAGCTTGTGGACAAACTGTACTGTAGCAGTCAAATACACTTGCTCATGAAATCAAATGAGAAAATGTGTCCAACCTTAAGACTGCTCCTGTATATAGATGTTTTATATTAAATATATGATGGTGCAGATGGGCAGTAAAACACACAATCTGCATATATGCTATTGTCAGTGTGAAACACCTGTCTCAAACACACAACTACACTATAAATAGCCCAGCCACTGTCTTAAGTAACATTAAGGTTGCTGCCGCACATAAATTGCCTTTTTTTTTTGTGCAGTTGTGATTCTTGTCGACACGGAGCCAGCATCTGCTGCGTTATACTCCAATTCTAATCATTTGAGGCTTGATTTCACAGCTCGCCGCAGCTGAAGATTGAATTTAGTGGGCCCAGATACGCTGATTTATTGGAAAAGATAGTCCGGGAGAGCATTTCCATATTTCCCCTAATGCTCTTATTCCGCTATTGTTGGAAAACGTGTTGACAGCTCATCATAGGCAATAAATGCACTCGCAGGTCATTTTTTAGATTAAGCACAATTTCCAGTAAAAAGTACTCTTCTGAAAAGCCAAAAAAATCTCATAATGTCACATTAGTTTACTAAACTCAGTGAAGTCATTGGTTTATTTTGTGTGTTTTTTTTTTTTTTTTACAAGGGTTTGTACCTGTGTGACAAATAAAGAGAAATGTGATGATAACCACAGAAACAAAAATGTAAGTTATTGCAATGTACAATGAACAAAGCGCCAAATGTCTCTGAGTCTGCAATAATAATACAAGAAACATAATCACTGCATTGATTGTGTTCTGCTTTTTCTCTTGGCTTTTGTGTGTGTTTGGTGAGTCCGCGACAGTCGAGCAAAAGTGTAATCAAAACACCGGAAATTGGAAAGGGTCTGGCTGCTCAGTACAATATTAGCAATGCAAGTATTTAAATATGTTACTGATCACTTGAAAACATGTGAAACACAAGTTGGTGACAGCCTTGCTCGTAAAGGAACTATTAAAGCAGGGTTCTTCGACGGGCGGCCCGGGGCCAAATCAAGTCTGAGATCAGCAGGTAAGAAAAGTTACTTTTGCGTAATATTGCGAAACAAAATGCCAGATAATATGTCTTACCTTATACACACACCATAGTAATACTCGTATGTTGAAGCACAGTACAATCCATCAAGCGGTGCGGCTTCATAGCTTACCAAAGTCGCACTAAAATATTTTGATAGATTTTTCAGCGCCGTGTGTAATGTCTATATTTTCAATGGAACATATAACATTTTGGTGTTGTTTACTTGAGTCTTATTGCAGTCTCCACGTATCTCTTGTGTGTGACTGCCATTATATTGCAGTCTACTCGTATCTCTTATGTTTGACTGCCATCTACTGGTCACCATGTACAAAATGACTGGACTCTCACAATATTATATCAGACCCACTCGACATCCATTGCATTCGGTCTCCCCTAGAGGGGGGGGTTACCCACATATGCGGTCCTCTCCAAGGTTTCTCATAGTCATTCACATCGACGTCCCACTGGGGTGAGTTTTTCCTTGCCCTTATGTGGGCTCTGTACCGAGGATGTCGTTGTGGCTTGTGCAGCCCTTTGAGACACTTGTGATTTAGGGCTATATAAATAAACATTGATTGATTGATTGATTGAAATAAAATAGCTTTGAGGTCGGTAAGCAAAACCAGAGTTATACCGTACATTAAGCGTTATAAGGTGAACTGTCGAGTTTTGAGAGGAAAAAAAAGGATTTCAAGTGTGCCTTATAGTCTGGAAAGTACGATAGATTGGTCAGATCTAGTCTTAGACTTAGATTGGTCAGATCTAGTCTTAGACTTAGATTGGTCAGATTTAGTCTAGCGGCTGGTGCCAAAAAGCCTAGTTTGAATGGTTTCATCAAGCCTATTTGGGTGATGTTTAGCAGGCCAAATGAAAAGCGTTGTGAATACATCAGCTCTACTGTATAAAAAGTGTTTGCGTTGTGTTTTGGATTTTTATTGTTTCATTTTGTTATACTGTTTGGTTTTCACCCGACCTTTTGCAGCGGATTTATAACGAAAACTGATGCACTCCTATATTTAAATTAATGTCTTTGCATGAGAATAGATTCAGATGAGGAAGATACTGTATGTTCTCTCCCGCTTTTAACCACAATTTTTAATGTTAATATATACTGTACATCCGAATATAGTCTGCATGTATTATACTGTACTGCATGGTGCTTACATTGACTGATGTCTGCATTTAATTGTAATGAGAATCATTTCAACGTGAATCTCATTTAACTGAATACTGCATCCCTCGTAATAATATTTGCTCATACTGATTGTTGCTTGCCCAGTTCCACATCAATCCAAAACGGGGTGAGGGAATTTCCAGCGCATGACGGCTCCATCGGCGCTGCTGCTGATCAGAGTGCTGTTGTTGCAACACACCTTAATGCTGGTGATACTTCCGCCGTGAGCGACGCCCACGTGGGTTACCGTGCCCTCCATGTAGTCCCACACCCTCACTATCTTGTCGTCTCCACCTGGCACCAGAAAAGGGATATAAATATTCAGGCAAGGGAAAAGATATTCCCTTTTTTGAAACCTTCACTATGGTTGTTTTATGCAATATGGCAACACGGTTATTTGAAGTCATCTCGCTCACTTTGTCTTCTTGGACAAATCATGAGTAAGCATGCTATTTAAAACATTTGATGAAGTGTGTTTGGCATATACACATTTTTAAAGGTGTATTCCATCATCATTAATTTTATAAAAATGAACCGACATTTTTTAATTTTTTTTATTGTAACTATTTATTTTGATTTAATCTAACTGTCAAATATCTTACCCCATATTTGTTATTTTAATTTATTTCAAAATGTCATTTAATTTCATTAAATTAATTTGTTTATATGTAGAATATAAATGTGCAGCTATTAAAACCATACAGCTCGTGTCCGCCCTGAGATCGGTAGGTTGTGAGTTCAAACCCCGGCCGAGTCATACCAAAGACTATAAAAATGGGAGCCATTACCTCCCTGCTTGGCACTCAGCATCAAGGGTTGGAATTGGGGGTTAAATCACCAAAAATGGTTCCCAGGCGCGGCCACCGCTGCTGCTCACTGCTCCCCTCACCTCCCAGGAGGTGAGAGTGATGGGTCAAATGCAGAGGATAATCTCACCACACCTAGTGTGTGTGTGACAATCATTGGTACTTTTTTTTTTTTTTAATTCACAGGAAAAGTATAACTCTTACCCGAGTTACTTAATCTAACTAACTTTTTTTGTGATTGTTGCAGTTAAAAATGCCTGAATTTGTGGCAGCTTTATCAAAAAGTTGCAATGTTTTTAAACTTTATTTTTTTTACAATAACATTAAATCAATTTGTGATTTTATGAATCGATTATCAATGTTTGAAGTGTTCCCTGTAACCTTGACCTAAAAAAATGCACAGGATTTGAAAAAAATTGGCAAACAAACACTGTATTGATGTTTTACTTGTTTTATACCATACAAACAGTACACTAGTTGGCAGTAGTGATATGCGGATCGATACTGAAATATCGATACCACCAGATCTCTATGCTCTAATATCGATGCTCAAATCAAAATACAGATACTTTTGATACTTAAGTTCAGGGGGGGTCCAAACTTTTGCCACTAAGGGCCGCATACTGAAAAGTCAAAGTAGCCATATTGATATTTGTTTATGGAAAAAAAAATGCTAAAAACAGATATTATACATATTTAAAGACAGAACTTTGTGTCTGCTTTGTATGATTGGCGACTAAGCATATTATTATTAATTATTAGTTAGAACATTTCATCTTTATCTCATTACATACCAATTTCCATTCATACTTACATTTTTACTGTTGTTTTTCCCCCTGTAAGAATATAATAATAATAATAGTAGTAATAATAATAATAATAATATGATTGTGTAACTGCACAACCTAATGTGTCAAAAATTCTGCCTTTACAAAAAAAATAATGTTCAGTTACACATTATGGTTGTTGACATTTTTCAAATAACTAATTCATGAGTTAGTATTTTATTTTTTAATTAACTAACTAAACTTTGTTGTTTTTTTTAAGTATATCTTATTTTTATTTTGAGATCCTCTAATATTTTAGATCAGGGGTGTCTAAACCTTTTCCTCTAATGGTCGCATACTAAAAAGTTAGGTCTGGGGGGGGCGATTTTGATGGATGGATTTTTATTTATTTTTTTAATGCCATAAACAGACTTTATATTTATTTGAAGACAAAACTTTGTGTTATAGGTGACTAAGTTGCTATTATTAATTATGGATTTAAAATGTTCAGCTTTTTCTCATTACATTCCGATTTTTTGCTCCTTTTTTTCTTAAATGTGTTTTTATTTGTATTTTAATAGTAGCTCTTATTAATGTATTTAATGTCTTTATTATTGTATTTATTTACTTGTTTTAAATGGTTTGAAACACTATTTTTGTGTACTTTTTTAGATTTGTGTCCTCTGTTTGGCTCTATTGATAATCACAACACTACCTCAATCTACTTCAGAGTTTAAAATAAATAAGAAAACTCTATATTATAGTATTTGTGCTACGAGATGTTATTTGAAATAGATACCGTTTTTAATTTTAGCAGACATTTGCACAAAGTATCCGTATCGGATCCGTATCGCCGATACCAGTCTGAATTTTACTCGGTATCGGATCAAAAAGAATATCTGTGGTACCGCACATCCCCACATACTCAGATATCATTGTCAAATTACTGTACTGTTTTAAAATAATAACTATTGCAATAGTTAGAGATTCCTTAGATGTCTGCTCTGTTGTCCACAAGTGTGTTTTTCGCTTGAAAAATTTCGACACATTTACCCTCGCACTTTGAGAGCATTTGTGAACTGTCGAGATCCATAATTTTTGTTGGTAAATAAGAGCCAATGAGAGATTATCATCACACTTCAACATCTCTAACAGGTAAATGCTCCCTCTTTGCGAGGTCAGCATTGCAAATTAAAACTTGTTCTTAATTATCTCGCCCTGTAAACTAGGACGCCGTTACTACATTACCCAGAAGGCCTAGCGCTGTAGACAGGGACCGGAAGTAGTAATAAATAGTTGATATATTGTTACAAATGTTTGTTACAACATACGTTTTGATTGGACAGTTGACGTGTGCATAGAAAACAAAATTGATTGGCGAAAATGACGAAAGTGCGGGGAAGTTGCGGGAATTGGACAAAATTCTCCTAATATTTTCAACTAAATAAAACTAAAACACACAATTTTTAGCAGTTATTTTCAGGGGCTTTTTTGTATCATGTCATTATGTGGATTCTAATTTTAAAAAAATAGCAATATCCTTTTTATTAGAAAAAAGAAAAAATCCAAGTTAATAGAATATATAAACAACTGCAGACAGGAAGTTAAAAACACCCCGTGAAATAGGCAACCAGGAGGTTTATGAGTGAATATTGGACTTTTTATACAGTTATTTCAAAGACAGCAGATTCCAAAGAGGATACTGAATGGCTGCGTATTGCATCACTGAAGTGTAACAGAGGGACAGGAGAGTGAGGAACAGACGCGTTATAGTCCATTACCTGTCACAATGTGTCTGCCGTCATGGGTGATGAACATACAGTTGATGGCCGACGTCTGCACGCCCTGCAGTTCTCTGATTGGCGTGGCGTCGTGCACGTCCCAGTAGATGATCTGCACAGATAGCCGACAGTTATCCACCCTATTTTATAGCAGCAATAAGGACCAGAGATGTTTCTGGTGTGGAACGTAGCTTGGCGACACAGCAGACAAAATACTTTCTGACAGTCAAAATGGGCGTTTTAACGCTTTGCATTCATTTCCACTGACAGACGGCACACATCACTCAACATTTCACAAGTGATGCACACTTTTTAGTATGGAGCAGGCACAGTGATGTACAGAAAATTGACAGATTCGCTGGAATGGCCGCTGGAGTCTCTGCAGTGTGTAAAGCATAAAATACACAATAAAAGGAAAGCAATACAGAGTCATCTTGTGACACACTTTGTTTTATATTTTTTACTCATTTACAGAGATTCCTTGTTTATAAAATCAAATCAAACCTTGTTTACAAAACCCAAAACCAGTGAAGTTGGCACGTTGTGTAAATCGTTAATAAAAACAGAATACAATGATTTGCAAATCCTTTTCAACTTATATTCAATTGAATAGACTGCAAAGACAAGATATTTCATGTTTGAACTGAGAAACCTAATTTTTTTGTTGCAAATAATCAATTATTTAATTTAATGGCAGCAACACGTTGCAAAAAAGTTGGCACAGGGGCATTTTTACCACTGTGTTACATGGCCTTTCCTTTTAACAACACTCAGTAAACATTTGGGAACTGAGGAGACCAATTTTTGAAGCTTTTCAGGTGGAATTCTTTCCCATTCTTGCTTGATGTACAGCTTAAGTTGTTCAACAGTCCGGGGTCTCTGTTGTGGTATTTTAGGCTTCATAATGCGCCACACATTTTCAATGGGAGACAGGTCTGGACTACAGGCAGGCCAGTCTAGTACCTGCACTCTTTTACTACGAAGCCACGCTGTTGTAACACGTGCAGAATGTGGCTTGGCATTGTTTTGCAGAAATAAGCAGGGGTGTCCATGAAAAAGAAGTTGCTTGGATGGCACATATGTTGCTCCAAAACCTGTATGTACCTTTCAGCATTAATGGCGCCTTCACAGATGTGTAAGTTACCCATGTCTTGGACACTAATACACCCCCATACCATCACAGATGCTGGCTTTTCAACTTTGCGCCTATAACAATCCGGATGGTTCTCTACCTCTTTGGTTCAGAGGACACGACGTCCAGAGTTTCCCAAAAAAAATTGGAATGTGGACTCGTCAGACCACAGAACACTTTACCACTTTGCATCAGTCCATCTTAGATGAGCTCGGGCCCAGCAAAGCCTGTGGCGTTTCTGGGTGTTGTTGATAAATGGCTTTCGCTTTGCATAGTAGAGTTTTAACTTGCACTTACAGATGTAGCGACCAACTGTAGTTACTGACAGTGGGTTTCTGAAGTGTTTCTGAGCCCATGTGGTGATACCCTTTACACACTGATGTCGCTTTTTGATGCAGTACTGCCTGAGGGATCCAAGGTCACGGGCATTGCCGCTTACGTGCAGTGATTTCTCCAGATTCTCTGAACCCCATCCATCCATCCATTTTCTACCGCTTATTCCCTTTTGAGGTCGCAGGGGGCGCTGGAGCCTATCTCAGCTACAATCGGGCGGAAGGCGGGGTACACCCTGGACAAGTCGCCACCTCATCGCAGGGCCAACACAGATAAACAGACAACATTCACACTCACATTCACACACTAGGGCCAATTTTTTAGTGTTGCCAATCAACCTATCCCCAGGTGCATGTTTTTGGAAGTGGGAGGAAGCCGGAGTACCCGGAGGGAACCCACGCAGTCACGGGGAGAACATGCAAACTCCACACAGAAAGATCCCGAGCCCGGGATTGAACCCAAGACTACTCAGGACCTTCGTATTGTGAGGCAGATGCACTAACCCCTCTTCCACCGTGCTGCCCGATTCTCTGAACCTTTTGATGATATTACGGACCTTAGATGGTGAAATCCCTAGATTCCTTGCAATAGCTCGTTGAGAAATGTTGTTCTTAAACAATTTGCTCACGCATTTGTTCACAAAGTAGTGACCTTCTCCCCATCCTTGTTTGTGAATGACTGAGCATTTCGTGGAAGCTGCTTTTATACCCAATCATGGCACCCACCTGTTCCCAATTAGCCTGTTCACCTTTGGGATGTTCTAAATAAGTGTTTGATGAGCATTCCTCAACTTTCTCAGTCTTTTTTGCCACTTGTGCCAGCAGGCATCAAATTCTGAATGAGCTAATATTTGCAAAAAATTACAACGTGTCTCAGTTCGAACATTAAATGTTGTCTTTGCGGTTTATTCAATTGAATATAGGTTGAAAAGGATTTGCAAATCATTGTATTCTCTTTGTATTTACGATTTACACAACGTGCCAACTTCACTGGTTTTGGGTTTTGTATAAAAATATTTTCATACATAAAAGAAATGCAACGCAAAGTGCTTTCCAGACTTAAAAACAATACCCCGATGACCCAGCTCCCCCATTATCGCACACGCACGCACACAAATACCAAACACAAACACACACACATGCACATATATGAACATATGATTGCATGGCTGAGCACAGAGGAGACAGGTGAGTAAACACAATCACAGGAGCCATCTGCACCAGGAGGTCATCAGACCATGGCCACCAGGACGCTGACACAAAGCGCCCCCACAGCACGGCTGGTAGCCCCTGATGAAGATGGCTTCCTCTGAGGAACGCTGGAAAGTAAAAATACTTAAAACCTGTAAAATAGTAAGAGCCATGAGTAGAGATAAAGGTGAAAATACAAGTAAGACATCCATCCATCCATCCATCCATTTTCTACCACTTGTCCCTTTCGGGGTCACAGGGGGTGCTGGAGCCTATCTCAGCTGCATTTGGGCGGAAGGCGGAGTACACCCTGGACAAGTCGCCACCTCATCGCAGGGCCAACACAGATAGACAGACAACATTCACACACTAGGGCCAATTTAGTGTTGCCAATCAACCTATCCCCAGGTGCATGTCTTTGGAGGTGGGAGGAAGCCGGAGTACCCGGAGGGAACCCTTGCAGTCACGTATGAAGATAAAATGTTTTTAAAATAAATATACAGTAAATATATGATAAATAAATAGAGCTAAATAGAATCTTGCTTAACTATTAAAGTAAAGTAAAGTAAAGTAAAGTACGAATATTCCAATAAAATAATAAATGTTATATATAAATATTGCTTGGAGAAGGTATTCGACCGTTGAGAGTGATAAATGATAAATGATAAATGGGTTATACTTGTATAGCGCTTTTCTACCTTCAAGGTACTCAAAGCGCTTTGACAGTATTACCACATTCACCGATTCACACACACATTCACACACTGATGGCGGGAGCTGCCAAGCAAGGCGCTAACCAGCAGCCATCAGGAGCAAGGGTGAAGTGTCTTGCCCAAGGACACAACAGACGTGACTAGGATGGTAGAAGGTGGGGATTGAACCCCAGTAACCAGCAACACTCCGATTGCTGACACGGCCACTCTACCAACTTCGCCACACCGTGCTCAGAGAATATGGGGTATCGGACTGTCTGATTGTGGCGGTCTGCTCCCTGTATGATCGGTGTCAGAGCTTGGTGCGTATTGCCGTTTCCAGTGAGGGTTGGACTCCGCCAAGGCTGCCCTTTGTCACCGATTCTGTTCATAACTTTTATGGACAGAATTTCTAGGCGCAGTCAAGGCGTTGAGGGGATCCGGTTTGGTGGCTACAGGATTAGGTCTCTGCTTTTTGCAGATGATGTGGTCCTGATGGCTTCATCTGGCCAGGATCTCTAGCTCTCGCTGGGTCGGTTCGCAGCCGAGTGTGACGCGACTGGGATGGGAATCAGCACCTCCAAGTCCGAGTCCATGGTTCTCGCCCGGAAAAGGGTGAAGTGCCATCTCCGGGTTGGGGAAGAGATTGTGCCCCATGTGGAGGAGTTCAAGTACCTCGGAGTCTTGTTCACGAGTGAGGGAAGAGTGGATCGTGAGATCGACAGACGGATCGGTGCGGCGTATTCAGTAATGCGGATGCTGTATCGATCCGTTGTGGTGAAGAAGGAGCTGAGCCGGAAGGCGAAGCTCTCAATTTACCGGTCGATCTACGTTCCCATCCTCACCTATGGTCATGAGCTTTGGGTTATGACCGAAATGAGCTTCCTTGGGGCGGTATAGCTCGGTTGGTAGAGTGGCCGTGCCAGCAACTTGAGGGTTCCAGGTTCGATCCCCGCTTCCGCCATCCTAGTCACTGCCGTTGTGTCCTTGGGCAAGACACTTTACCCAACTGCTCCCAGTGCCACCCACACTGGTTTAAATGTAACTTAGATATTGGGTTTCACTATGTAAAGCGCTTTGAGTCACTGGAGAAAAAGCGCTATATAAATATAATTCACTTCACTTCACTTCACTTCCTCCGCCGGGTGGCGGGTCTCTCCCTTAAAGATAGGGTGAGAAGCTCTGTCATCCGGGAGGAGCTCAAAGTAAAGCCGCTACTCCTCCACATCAAGAGGAGCCAGATGAGGTGGTTCGGGATCTGGTCAGGATGCCACCCGAACGAGGTGTTTAGGGCTTGTCCGACCGGTAGGAGGCCACGAAGAAGACCCAGAACACGTTGGGAAGACTATGTCTCCCGGCTGGCCTGGGAACACCTTGTGATCCCCCGGGAGGAGCTGGGCGAAGTGGCTGGGGAGAGGGAAGTCTGGGCTTCCATGCTTAGGCTGATGCCCCCGCGACCCGACCTCGGATAAGCGGAAGAAAATGGATGTATGGATGGACACTGTTAATTGGTTATAAATCACAAATTTTCATAGCTGGAGCATGAACAACTGTTAACGTCCTTCTAAGTACGTATTTCAACAACAACAGAGCCCTCTAGACATGAAAGAACATCTTTTAGTCACCTTTACACTCTTTTAATCCAACGTACTAATGCTGTCTGAGGCTGAACCAATCAGAGGCCACAACACTGACCATCGGTTTCGAGTGGCCAATGATACTGTAGTAATACTACTACTGTCATTTTGCCATTAGTTACGCTTTAAAATGCTGAATTTAGGGCAAAAATGTTGTAGAATATGCTAAAAAAACAAAAATCTGGGTTGTGGTGAAAGCGCAATATTTTAAGTGTGATGTGACAAGGGAGGACTCTAGTAGTTAATTTATTTGTTTGTTCAGTTTATTTTAGGGCTGTCAAATTCAATGAGTTATTTCATCTGATGAATCACAACAAATAACCACATTAATTGTGTAGAAAAGCAAATTAATAAATCATGCAGTTTATTTTGACCTCACATGTTCCTTTACCTTAACTGAGGATGTTTACCCGAAAGGCGACATTAGCTGCATTATGGTCAGTGATCAGGTCAATTAGGGCTATGGGGGCCCCTCTGTTGCATGAACAAGTGCATGTAAAATGTCAATCAATCAATGACAGGGCACTTCACATAACATTTTACCACAAACATATTCCTAGCTCCTTCCTGCTCCATCACGGATAAAACTTGAATTGCTAATATTACAGAAGAGTCATATTGCTTAGTGCTGGGCTTTTAAAAAAAAAATACTGGGATCAAATTTAAGATGGTCGGAGGTATCTCAAGAAAATATGCAAATGTATGTTTAATTTTAATGTTAAACTTGTCATTTTGCACTAAAACAATTATTGAACTATCTTTCTCCCTTTCTTTGAGTACAAAACATGCATCGAATCAGTTCATGTTTGATTAAAAGAGTAAATAGATAATTTCACATACATGAAAACAAACAATTGGGCCTCCAAATACATTTCTGCTCGGTGGCTAATTTTGCATCCAAATAAACTCGGACATGAATTTAGATAAAACTTTGAGCTAGTTTTGAGCAAATTAACGATTGCATTTAAGTAAATCTTTGGAACATGTCGGTGTAGGACATTAGGACAATAAAACTGCAAATATTGGGGACTTTTTTAAAGTTAATTAAGAATATGCAAGCAAATATTCAACTGTTAAAATTTTAATTTACAAATGTGATTAATTGGATTTTAACAAGAAATTGTCTGACAGCACGAATGTATTTATTACTCAACTGCAAAGAGCACCTGGTATTGATTTAAGTGTTTGCATGTGCATATTTTTTTTTTTTTAAACAACAAAAATTAATTGAGTTAAAATAATAAATACTAAAGTATCATAAATATATGACTTTTATTTGACTTTTATTATTTTTAATTCACAGTTTTTTTTCTCCAGGCAAGGCTTTTGTTCAAGTGAAAACCTCTATTTAAATACAAGTATGGTCTTATGTGATTACACTGGGTGTACACCATTACTTTTACATGTTTGAGCATTCATCCTGACTCTGTTTGCACAACATTTAAGTACAAACAATTTTTTCATAATTGGTATAGACTTGTCCAGGGTGTACCCCGCCTACCGCCCGAATGCAGCTGAATGCAGCACCCCCCGCGACCCCGAAAGGGACAAGCGGTAGAAAACGGATGGATGGTATAGATTAGTATAGACATATAGATATGAGCTCAATGGAAAACTGCTAAGGTTGACATCATGCTCGCTAAACAGCATGAAAAGTTAATCATCCCAGAGGCTTCACAGCCGTCAAAGTAACATCACGTCTCGCACAAAAGCGATTGTAGTCTGTGGTTATTTATAGCGTAGGTGACAGAAACATCACAGAGTCGCACACCAACAGATGTTTTCTTGATATTTAGGGCAATGCTGATTGCATAATAAAAAAGGCCGGTTGTGATATAATCGACAATATTCCATAGAAATGCAAGTTTTGTAGTTTGCCCAAGGATTGTATGTTTCCGTTGTTATGCTCGGACTTTGAAAGCGAAATTGCATTGCGAAAGCTCCCAAGTCCATCCAGCCATCCATTTTCTACCGCTTGTCCATTTCGGGGTCGCGGTGGGTGCTGGAGCCTATCTCAGCTGCATTCGGGCGGAAGTCCACACACTCCAAAGGTTGCCTTTTTATCGGCGGACACATTTTCAGTGCTTAACAATTTAATAGTAAGGAGCATTTTTTTGGCTATATACTGTGTATGTATGTATATATACAGGTAAAAGCCAGTAAATTAGAATATTTTGAAAAACTTGATTTATTTCAGTAATTGCATTCAAAAGGTGTAACTTGAACATTATATTTATTCATTGCACACAGACTGATGCATTCAAATGTTTATTTCATTTAATTTTGATGATTTGAAGTGGCAACAAATGAAAATCCAAAATTCCGTGTGTCACAAAATTAGAATATTGTGTAAGGCTAATACAAAAAAGGGATTTTTAGAAATGTTGGCCAACTGAAAAGTATGAAAATGAAAAATATGAGCATGTACAATACTCAATACTTGGTTGGAGCTCCTTTTGCCTCAATTACTGCGTTAATGCGGCGTGGCATGGAGTCGATGAGTTTCTGGCACTGCTCAGATGTTATGAGAGCCCAGGTTGCTCTGATAGTGGCCTTCAACTCTTCTGCGTTTTTGGGTCTGGCATTCTGCATCTTCCTTTTCACAATACCCCACAGATTTTCTATGGGGCTAAGGTCAGGGGAGTTGGCGGGCCAATTTAGAACAGAAATACCATGGTCCGTAAACCAGGCACGGGTAGATTTTGCGCTGTGTGCAGGCGCCAAGTCCTGTTGGAACTTGAAATCTCCATCTCCATAGAGCAGGTCAGCAGCAGGAAGCATGAAGTGCTCTAAAACTTGCTGGTAGACGGCTGCGTTGACCCTGGATCTCAGGAAACAGAGTGGACCGACACCAGCAGATGACATGGCACCCCAAACCATCACCCAACCATGCAAATTTTGTATTTCCTTTGGAAATCGAGGTCCCAGAGTCTGGAGGAAGACAGGAGAGGCACAGGATCCACGTTGCCTGAAGTCTAGTGTAAAGTTTCCACCATCAGTGATGGTTTGGGGTGCCATGTCATCTGCTGGTGTCGGTCCACTCTGTTTCCTGAGATCCAGGGTCAACGCAGCCGTCTACCAGCAAGTTTTAGAGCACTTCATGCTTCCTGCTGCTGACCTGCTCTATGGAGATGGAGATTTCAAGTTCCAACAGGACTTGGCGCCTGCACACGGCGCAAAATCTACCCGTGGCTGGTTTACGGACTATGGTATTTCTGTTCTAAATTGGCCCGCCAACTCCCCTGACCTTAGCCCCATAGAAAATCTGTGGGGTATTGTGAAAAGGAAGATGCAGAATGCCAGACCCAAAAACGCAGAAGAGTTGAAGGCCACTATCAGAGCAACCTGGGCTCTCATAACACCTGAGCAGTGCCAGAAACTCATCGACTCCATGCCACGCCGCATTAACGCAGTAATTGAGGCAAAAGGAGCTCCAACCAAGTATTGAGTATTGTACATGCTCATATTTTTCATTTTCATACTTTTCAGTTGGCCAACATTTCTAAAAATCCCTTTTTTGTATTAGCCTTAAGTAATATTCTAATTTTGTGACACACGGAATTTTGGATTTCCATTTGTTGCCACTTCAAATCATCAAAATTAAATGAAATAAACATTTGAATGCATCAGTCTGTGTGCAATGAATAAATATAATGTACAAGTTACACCTTTTGAATGCAATTACTGAAATAAATCAAGTTTTTCAAAATATTCTAATTTACTGGCTTTTACCTGTATATATATATGTGGAATTTGCCATGTTATTGAATATTCAACATTATTGTCTTTGAGGTTCCAAATGTGGAACCTCAAAGACAATAATGTTGAATATTCAATAACATGGCAAATTCTTGCATCCAGCACACCTTACAACAGTGGTAATAAAAGATGCAACCTATGCTTAAAAGAGAAACTGTTTATTATATACCGCCCAGACCTGTCATCCCTCAACAAGCACAGCAAAATTGTATCAGCATGCAGTCACAGACGGAAACACCTCCTAGGTAACACATGAGAAAGTAAGCAGATATTAACAGTAAATGAACAACTCAATTAATAATACATTTTACAGCTTGCCCTTTATAATTTTGACAAAATAACAAAATAATAGAATGAAAAATGACACAATATGTTACTGCATACGTCAGCAGAATAATTAGGAGCCTTTGTTTGCTTACTTACAAGCCAAGTTGTCTTGTATGTTCAATATTTTATTTAAGGACAAAATTGTTCTTCGATTGCAATAAGAAAAATATGTTTAATGTACCCTAAGATTTTTTGTTAAAATAAAGCCAATAATGCAATTTTTTTGTGGTCCCCTTTATTTAGAAAAGTATCGAAATACATTTTGGTACCGGTACCAAAATATTGGTATCGAGACAACCCTAGTGTTGTGTGGTAGTTTGCACGTCTTGCAACTCCAACCCAAGTGTAGTTATTTTTGTATAGTAACTTTTGTTCTTATTTTTTTCCACATTGCTCATTTTGTTTTCTCTTTTTCGCACCGTCGCTTTTTGCTATCGCCTGTTTGGATCATTGTTGTGAGTATTTTTCCTTAAGTAAAATAACTGTTTACTCCCAGTCGGTCTGCATCCTTGGGTTCCTCTCTACTGTATTGAATTGAACTGTGACACCGAGACTACTAAAATTGTATTGGCCCTGAAAAAATTTTTCGATCTCAGGAGTTCACAAATAATAGGCTCTTTATAGCTATTCATACAATATATTACTTACATTTCTTTTCACGTGAAAAACCCTCATTTTTAAGTTGTGGCGGCTTTTATTTTGCCGTGGTGGTGGACCACGATCAATTACATGTAGGGGAAACTTTGCTATTTATATTTGCAGGATTTAAGTGAGACTTTAATAAGATGGAAAATGTGTGGAAACACATTTTTCTGCGATAATCCTTTTTTAATTGAAACACAAATTTAAGAAAACATACCCCTAATCGGAAGGAAAAATGGTATCTGTAGAAATGTTCATACAACAGTTACCAAGATCAAGTATTTTAAAATATGATCAAAAAGTGATCACAAGACACCACCTAACATCTTGACTTGTGTTTTGGCTCCTTTCAGTCACGACCTGGTACTCATTGAGTAGCTTATTAGCGATACCGCCTGTGTGACTTTTCTTGGCCCATCTGTGTTCTCGGACGAATCGGGCTGCAGTCCAAAGCTGAGCCGTGCAAGCGGCCAAGTCAAGGCTGTGCTGCTCTGCTGAGATTGGAGTCACCTGAGCTGTGCACAAGCTATTGTCTTCATCATCATCACCTCATGCTTACTGGTACTAGCTTTTTTTAAACACTTTCGCACTGGAGTTGTTCTGTTAAAAAACTTGGGATGGGGCTGGACCCTATCCCAGCTGACTTTGGGGGATAGTGGACTACACCCTGAACCAAACTACGGTCCGTAGGCCAAATGCGGGCCTTGAGACAGACAAGCTTCTGCTATTAAAATGAATAATTGACAATTTGTTATCACACTTAATGTTGCTGTTACATTGTTCACAATGATTACTGATGTGGGTGAAAAAAATAGTATCTGGATCAATATCATTTTCTAAATCCTGGTGTTTGTGATCTTTTTTGCAGAAGTTTTTCAGTTCCATATTTTCTTGATAATATTTGATGTTGTTTCAATCATCTCTATAACTGCAGGTGGATGCACTCCTGAATCTAGGTCTTCTTGTTTAGTGCTCCCTTGGAACATAATAGTGTTGGTGTTGAATTTAGGTGTTTGTTTTTCATCAGACTCCATTATCATCGTCGTTGTGGAAGCAGTGTCAACTTTATGTTTTTGTCCAGGTCCTTGATGTCATGAACAACAAGTACTCTTGGTTCTGGACCTCCATTCAGCTTGATGTAGATTTTACAGTTGACGCTCCAAGTTCCCTGGATTTTTCCCCTGCTTTCTCAAGTCACGTTTTTTTTTTGCCAATTTCAGCATTACGTTTTGTGAGATGCTCATTCATGTACACATTTGTTCTCTTCAGCTTCTTTCCCTGTTTCGGCAGTGCCATTTTAGATTTTCTGTTTACGAGTTTCATGAGGATGACTGGAGTGGTGTTGTTGTTTCTTCTATTCAGTGGGATGCATGTTTCGATGGTATTAATGTCGATTTCAGATTACACCAAAGGTATCGGTATTTGATAGGGATGTCCGATAATGGCTTTTTGCCGATATCCGATATTCCGATATTGTCCAACTCTTTAATTACCGATACCGATGTCAACCGATATATGCAGTCGTAGAATTAACACATTATTATGCCTAATTTGGACAACCAGGTATGGTGAAGATAAGGTACTTCTTAAAAATAATAAAATAAGATAAATACATTTAAAAAAAAATTTGAATAAAAAAGAAAGTAAAACAATATAAAAACAGTTACATAGAAACTAATAATTAATGAAAATTAGTAAAATTAACTCTTAAAGGTTATTACTATTAGTGGACCAGCAGCACGCACAATCATGTGTGCTTACGGACTGTATCCCTTGCAGACTGTATTGATATGTATTGATATATAATGTAGGAACCAGAATATTAATAACAGAAAGAAACAACCCTTTTGTGTGAATGAGTGTGTATGAGTGTAAATGGGGGAGGGAGGTTTTTTGGGTTGGTGCACTAATTGTAAGTGTATCTTGTGTTTGTTATGTTGATTTAATTAAAAAAAAAACAACAACAAAAAAAACGATACCGATAATAAAGAAACCGATACCGATAATTTCCGATATTACATTTTAACGCATTTATCGGCCGATAATATCGGCAGGCCGATATTATCGGACATCCCTAGTATTTGAGTTTTTCTTTTAGTTTTTGACATCGAGGCGGGGCGCCGACGTCAGTGCCTCTTGTATCAGCTCTCTAACGGCAGTTGCTTCTTTAGCGATTTGCGGCACTTTTAACTTGTTTTATTTCAACCATTTCGTACCTTGCGCCGTTCAAAGATCAACTTGAGGTGTCAGCCTGTCAACGTATATCACTCTGTGTCGTCAGAAGCACTTTAAAACAGCTTCAAACTCACTCACTACACAGGGGCCCGGGTACCGCTAAAATATTAACACTGAATTAGTCATCTTACTCTTGATTTGAATCGTATTCGATAATTCAGCTTCACCACTTTAGTCATAATGTTTGCGTTTCAGAAACTTCTCAATTACTTTAGCTTCAGACTTCTTCTGTTTGTTTGATATTGTCATTACTGCCACAAGTGGTGGAAAAGTGTATTACAACCGAGCAACGCTGCAGTCTATACAGACCACAGCTGAGGAACAGATATTTTTTGGCGGCCCTCTAGAGGGCGCACGCGGCCCAACAATGGGCCCAATAGTAAAGAAAAAGCTGGAGTCAATTTATGAATAATGGGCGAGAATAATCCTCTCCCTTCTTTTTGGACATGAAAAACCTAATCATTATGTATTGTTTTAATTATTAAAGCAAATATTTGTTTGTATATCTGTACATTACTGTATTGTTGTTATTATTAACCTTTTTTTTATTTGTCATTATTATTTCTTTTGTTTTTTTACTATTATCATATAGTACTTCTACTACTACTACTACAATTCACACACATCAGTGCATATTTGCCAACCCTCCCGGATTTTCCGGGAAACTCCCGATATTCAGCGTCTCTCCCGAAAACCTCCTGGGACAAATTTTCTCCCGAAAATCTCCCGAAATTCATGCGGAACTGAGTGACGTGTCGACAGCCTGTTTTCACGTCCGCTTTCCCACAATATAAACAGTGTGCCTGCCCAATCACATTATAACTGTAGAATGATCGAGGGCGAGTTTTTGGTTTCTTATGTGGGTTTATTGTTAGGCAGTTTCATTAACGTCCTCCCAGCGCGGTAACAACACACAACAACAGCAGTCACGTTTTTGTCTACCGTAAAGCAGTTCGTCTGCCGTAAACAGCAATGTTGTGACACTCTTAAACAGGACAATACTACCATCTACTGTACATGCATGTGACAATAACATCTACGGCTTTTAGAAAGTGCAGTGCACAACTGCGCACACAACAAGGAGACGAAGCAGAATGCATCACCAGAGAGGGTGTTCAGCATGGTTAGAAAAATAGTGACAGAGAATAAAACAAGGATGGACAATTCAACCCTTAACTCAACAATGAGTAGATGAGTGTTATGTGTGTGTATATGTGGAAATAAATGAACACTGAAATTCAAGTATTTCTCTTATTTATATATATATATATATATATATATATATATATATGTATATATATAATAAAATAAATATAAATATATATATAGCTAGAATTCACTGAAAGTCAAGTATTTCTTATATATATATATGAAATACTTGACTTGGTGAATTCTAGCTGTAAATATACTCCTCCCCTCTTAACCACGCCCCCACCTCCCGAAATCGGAGGTTTCAAGGTTGGCAAGTATGCATCAGTGGACAAAAAAGTGTCACAAAGGTTGTTAGCAGTATTGGTTGTAAGAAATATGAAAACATTTTGTATTGCAACACATGATTAAAAAAATAATAATAATAATTTGGTCTTAAAAAAATACTTCATATAATTTTTCAAAAAGAGGAATAACGACTTAATCGATTGAAATTGATTGGCCTTGTTGATTAATCGCGTGCGTTGGAGGCAAAATGGAGTGCACTACTTGGTTGCGACCAACGGAGGCGTCGTCTGAAGAAGGAGCAACACGAGGTCAGGTCAGCGAAATGTGAAATTGAGCACAACTTCTACAGGTGCCTGATCAATACATTACTGCCGTGGAAACAGGAGTTCAGAACATTCAAATTCTCTTACCCCATTAGAAATGTTATTGCCATTCTACTAATAGTGAGTCCATGATGCAGCCTTTGTGTGTATTAGCATATAGCTATAGTCTTCTAGTTCAGTGTTTTTCAACCTTTTCTGAGCCAAGGCACATTTTTTTCATTGAAAAACACACCACCAGCAGAAAACATTAAACAATTAAACTCAGTAGCCTTTATTGACAATAAAAAGTCGTTCTCGCAATTGTTGGATATGAATTCAAACCATAACCAACCATGCATCACTATAGCTCTTGTCTCAAAGTAGGTGTATTGTCACGACCTGTCACATCACCTCAAAACTTATTTGGAAAATGTTGGTGTTTTCCTGTGTGTAGTGTTTTAGTTTGTGTCTTGCGCTCCTATTTTTGGTGGCTTTTCCTATTTTGTTGGTATTTTCCTGTAGCAGTTTCATGTCTTCCTTGAACGCTATTCCCCGCACCTGCTTTGTTTTCACAATCAAGAGTATTTAAGTTGTGCGGACGCTATCCTTCTCTGTGGGGACATTGGTGATTGTCATGTCATGTACGTATGTACTTTGTGGACGCCGTCTGCTCCACAGGCTGTAAGTCTTTGCTGTCGTCCAGCATTCTGTTTTTGTTTACTTTGCAGCCAGTTCAGTTTTAGTTTCATTTTGCATAGCCATCCCTAAGCTTTTCTTTGCAGCACTCGCCTTTTGTTTATTCTTGGTTTAAGCGTTAGTTACCTTTTTACCTGCACGCTGCCTCCCGCTGTCGTCTGCATATTGTGATCACGACAAATTAGCTACCTGCTGCCACCTACTGATATGGAAGAGTATTACATGGTTACGCTGCCGAGCTCTAGACAGCACCGACACTCAACAACGGCACATTTGCAGATTAGCATTACTGGTTTGCAAAAAATATTTTTAACCCAATTAGGTGAAATTACATAATCTCCCACAGCACACCAGACTGTATCTCACGGCACACTGCACAGTGGTTGAAAAACACTGGTCTAGTTCACTGTCATTTATCTATTTGCTTTCAAGATGGCGACTCTGGTATTCTAGGGTGTGTAAAAGCGCTGGTGCAAGCGGGAAGAGATGGGAGCATTTGTTCTCCCAGACAGAGTGCCTGTGTCCGGGGATGAGCAGATGGTGGATCTGGCTGGCACTAGGCTGGCGTCGGCACATCCGTATGCAGGAGGGCACCATCTCTCCCCTCCCAAACTCCCTCGCTTCCCGCACGCGTCCTTCCTTCTTATTCCCTCTTTCGCCGCACATTCACACACTGGTCTAATCAGTGCAAATTGTCGTCACCTCTCGGCAGGACATTATGAGTGTGTGCACTCAGGTCCAAGTGGTGGAGTGTGCCATCAAGGAAGCAACATATTTTCTGAACAGACACTCACAGTGGAGGGCCAGCGTGTTTCTTGTGATTAGTGGAGAAATTAGTGAAAAGATTTTCAAACAAATGTTTGTATCTGCAAGCATGTGTGTGTGTTTGTGTGTGTTTGTTATTGTTCGAGCCTTCACTGTGGGTGGTGACGCTAATCATAACCACAGCAGCAGGCACAGCATGTCATGATGCAACAATGAGACATTTAGCTCGCACTCGTGCGTTGACACTTGATAGATTTTACTTTATAGATTTCATATCATTATCATTGTTATCATAATTTGACAAATTGACCGAAACAAAGGAAAAGGACATTTATTCTGTAGCTAGACACCAATATGTAACAATGTCAACAATGTCAACAATACCAACCTTTTTGTCGGTGCCACTGGTAACAACCTGGTGTTCCTCAGGGTGGTAGCACACAGTCCGGAATAAGGTGTTTTTGGCGATTATCTTCTGAATTCGAACAAATTTCCTAGAAGAGAACATTCGAAAGAAACAGAAGGTTAGGCAAGGTTTAGGCTATCAGATGCCTACACTGTAAAAACAATACAAATCTGCACAATTTACGGTAAAGTACCGACTGCTGTGGTTGCCAGGAATTCACCGTAAGAAATACAATGTATGCATAGAACATTACGGTATGTTGATGTTGAATCCGTAAATTACGATGAAAAAAATAATATATTGTTCACCTAAAAACTATAGCATTTACGGTAAAATAGGAATTCATCATAAAACAAATTAAGGCCAATTTTAGTGTTGCCAATCAGCCTATCTCCAGGTGCTTGTCTTTGGAGATGGGAGGAAGCCAGAGTACCCGGAGAGAACCCACACAGTCACAGGGAAAACATGCACATACACAAAGACCCCCAGCCCGGGAAATCGAACTCAGGACCTCCTTAGTTTGAGGCACAAATGCTAACAACAGCTCCACCGTGCTCACCAATACTACTATCTGCAAAATGTATGTGTTTCTGAGACATGTGAGCAGTACATGAGGATTGAAACAAACTATGTACAACCTTTCACTGGGCAACTCCTTCCACAACATGTTCCTTCAAGTGAGCTATTAAATATGAGCCTTACATGCTCCGTATCTGTTAAGTAGCTGCTTGCAACCAGTTCCAGCACACTTAAACACACAGCGTGGTTCATTTCGATGCAGTTTACAATGAAGCACATAGACATAAACCCTCAATGTCTGAAACCACTTGCCACAAAAATACAAGAAAACATGTTGTTAGCTAAGAGTTAACGGGACTAATGCTTTAACACAAAGCCCTAAAACAATTAAGGTAATTTAAAGTACCGCTGATAGTCACACAAATTACTCTCTGCATTTGACCCATCCTCTTGTTCCACCCCCTAAGAGGTGAGGGGAGCAGTGAGCAGCAGCGGTGGCCGCGCTCGGGAATCATATTGGTGATTTAACCCTCAATTCCAACCCTTGATGCTGAGTGCCAAGCAGGGAGGTAAGGGGTCCAATTTTTATAGTATTTGGTATGACTCAGCCAGGGTTTGAACTCACAACCTACCGATCTCAGGGCGGACACTCTAGCCACAAGGCCACTGAGCAGGCTTTTAAATGTACAATCTGCAAAATCTTTCATTTAGAAAGAGTAATACCATACATATTTGGATATTTACATGCCTTTGACATTACAGTATTTGCAAATGCATTGTACATTTTTTTTAACATTTTCACAGTAAAGTCATGTGTTTTCTACATATTATAAACATAATCATTTAAATTATTTACTGTTTCTTGTTTTGCAGGAATCCACTGCATTTGCTTCTGTGATAAAGTATTTTAGATTTTACGGTGTTTTACAGTTGCTATTTAACAATTGCTTGCCATAGTTTTAATGGTCATTTTTTACAGAATATGTAAATGTTACAGTAAACTTATTATTCTCGCTTTTTCAACTAAACGGACTATGTGAGCATACATCTGAATAAACACTACATAGCAATGTGCCTTAAATCGCCTTCAAATCATTATTAGAACAGTGGAATGTCATAACATGTTTTAACAGGATGTAAAATTTAGCCGTGTCCCGATACAACTTCTTCACTAACGATACAATATGGGTATTGAAGCCTTGAATATTGGCTGACACCAATATTGATCTATTACAATATGAGCATGAATCATACATATGTTTAGTATTTTGTAGTGGGGAAGGAAGGAAAAGGCTTGTTTAAGTGAAATCACTCAAACAGAGAGCAATAGTTGGTATGAAAACCACTAACCTACTTTTTAATAACCATCTGTAATGAACTGATGCTGTCTTTAAGTCAGTTCTTCTCAAAGATTTGGATTGGCCCCCCAGGGGGGGCTTGGTGTGATGCCAGGGGGCGCGCATGTGACCCCAAGGAACGTGCTTTATTAGTATCATGCAGCATCAGGCTTCAACCCCCGCTTCAAAAAGCTGTGCACTACAAAACACGCTCATTGTAGCCATTGATCCTAACTTGATAATATATATATATATATATATATATATATATATATATATATATATATATATATATATATATGTATATATATGTATATATATATATATATATATATATATATATATATATATATATATATATATATATATATATATATATATATATATATATATATACATATATACATATATATATATATATACCGTATTTTCCGTACTATTAGCCGCACCTAAAAACCACAAATTTACTCAAAAGCTGACAGTGCGGCTTATAACCCGGTGCGCTTTATATATGGATTAATATTAAGATTCATTTTCATAAAGTTTAGGTCTCGCAACTACGGTAAACAGCCGCCATCTTTTTTCCCGGTAGAAGAGGAAGCGCTTCTTCTTCTACGCAAGCAACCGCCAAGGTAAGCACCCGCCCCCATAGAAGAGGAAGCGCTTCTTCTTCTACTGTAAGCAACCACCCGCCCCCGTAGAAGAAGAAGAAGCGCGCGGATATTACGTTTCATTTCCTTTGTGTGTTTACATCTGTAAAGACCACAAAATGGCTCCTACTAAGCGACAGGTTTCCGGTTCATGAAAAGACGCAATCTCTCCATCCGCACACGGACTACTATTTCACAGCAACTGCCTAAAGACTTTCAAGAAAAGCTGGCTACTTTCCGTGCATATTGTAAAAACAAGATAGCTGAAAAAAAGATCCGGCCAGAGAACATTATCAACATGGACGAGGTTCCACTGACTTTTGATATTCCTGTGAACCGCACTGTGGATACAACGGGAGCACGTACGGTGAATATTCGCACCACAGGGAATGAGAAGTCATCCTTCACTGTGGTTCTAGCTTGCCATGCTAATGGCCAGAAACTTCCACCCATGGTGATATTCAAAAGGAAGACCTTGCCAAAAGAGACCTTTCCAGCCGGCGTCATCATAAAAGCTAACTCGAAGGGATGGATGGATGAAGAAAAGATGAGCGAGTGGTTAAGGGAAGTTTACGCGAAGAGGCCGGGTGGCTTTTTTCACGCAGCTCCGTCCATGTTGATATACGACTCCATGCGCGCCCACATCACGCTGGTTTTTAATATATTATTAAAGTTTGACTGACCTATCTGACTGTTTTTTTGACATTCCCTTTAGCGCAGTTAGATGCGGCTTATAACACAGGGCGGCTTATAGGTGGACAAAGTTTTGAAATATGCCGTTCATTGAAGGCGCGGCTTATAACCCAGGGCGGCTTATGGTGCGGAAAATACGGTATATATATATATATATATATACAAGTGTTTTATTGTGCTCCTGTGTTGATGTTGCTGATCAATGTTTCTGTAATATTATTTATTGAGTTTATTGCATTTTATTTTTCAGTATCAAATTGTTCGAGCTGACCAATTTTTTTTAATAGATAAAATAAGGAATTTTTTTTTTCAGGCAAATTGATGCAATTTTTCAAATCTTTTATGTTATAGACTAAACACAATCTTTGTTGTAAGTTGATCTATACTTTTTGCTTCTTAGTTTCTTTTAATGTTAATAAGGATACAATGTTATGCAGAGGTGTACTTATAACAATTCTATTGACAAATGATACTACAGACAGTGAAAGAGGCGCAAAATGTTTTCGTCTTCTTGGGGCGTGGGGGCGTAACAAAAAGTAATTGAGAAGCACTGCTTTAAGTTGAATTGTTTTATTGCAACCCTTAGTGTCCACAATAATTAATTAGGTTAAGATAATGATGCAGTATTTTTGAATGATGCGGACACGTTTGTTACTGGATACATTCTGATAAGCTTCTGCCTTGGAGACTTTGTATGTATAAGTAATATGCAATTATAATTATTTGATACTTGTTTATATTGACAAATTATATTTTTTTAAATGCAATATTGTTCAGTCATGGACATGTTTTATGTATGTCTGTTGAGCTTGTGTGCTATTGTGTGCTTAGCTGTTGTGTAGCTGCTAGCTCTAAGTAGTCTATAGCTTACTATGATTAACTTTTGCAAATGACTTCACTAAAATACAAGAAAAGACCACCCATGTGTGCATAATGAAGGACATTTAGATGCTAACTGGCTGTCAAGCTTTGCTCGTATCGGAGCGTTTGTATGGGAGATTTTAGACGCAAGCTGATAAAATCTGATACTTGGTTTACTTTGCTAATATTGGATCACGACACCAGTAGTCATATTGTTGGACCAGCCAGGATGTTGCAAGCGTTGCTTTGTACGCCAACATATACTATATTATTTATTAGTATTTCATCTCATGGTGGCCTCTGACCATAAGTGTCAGAAAGGAAATAAACACTTCACGCCAAATAGATGCTCACACTTTTTTCTCCCAGTGGTGTTGCTGTAATTGTCTTTACTATGACATTTAATGCCCTCATGTGTCGCGGGCGATGTCTGTATCACAATAACACATGGCACATGGCATCAGCAACGAGTAATAGAGCAGTGCAGGTGTGTCAAACTTGTTTTCACTGAGAGCTACAATCGCCGTTATTGCTGCTTTTCGAGGGCCACTTGTAAAAGTGAATATATATCATAAGCCAGCATGACAAGCAGATATTTAAGTATTTTTATTTTTGCAAACTATATTATTATACAGTATACAATAATATATTTGTTGCATGGTCACATAATATTGCAATATTTAAGTTTATGCAATTTCAGAACAAATAAATTTAGTAAGAAAGATTCAGTACTTTATTGTCACACGTTATGTGTAAAAAGGGGTAGGATTAAAAAAAACTCTGCTTCTTCCTACTCCTTTTTGAGACGTGCTGTAATGAAACAACTGGAAATATGTGCTGCATTCAATTGTAATTGTATTGTATGCATGTTTGAAATAAACTGAAACTAACTACCGTATTTTTCGGAGTATAAGTCGCACCGGAGTATAAGTCGCACCTGCCGAAAATGCATAATAAAGAAGGAAAAAAACATATATAAGTCGCACTGGAGCCCGGCCAAACTATGAAAAAAACTGCGACTTATAGTCCGAAAAATACGGTAACTAAGTTCAGGCTTTCGCGGGCCACTTGAAATTATGTAGCGGGCCAGATCTGGCCCCCAGGCCTTAACTTTGACAACTATGCATTAATACCATAAATAATGGCATGTACTATCAACCTGTGTATAATACATATGTATTTATATTTTTTATTTACTCTTTGTATCATTATTCATTTGAAAAAAATGTCTTTTTTCAAACACGTGGTACTCTGAAAATAAGTGAATAAACACAGGTGGCTTTTTATATACCAGTAATACGTATATATTACTATTCAAACACCTACTACTGACTGTTTTTTCTTTACAGAAAAGCCTACAGCCTCAGCTCACTGGGACTGAGACTGGGAGGTCGTGAGTTCAAACCCCGGGCCGAGTCATACCAAAGAGGACAAAAAATGGGACCCACTGCCTCCCTGCTTGGCACTCAGCATCAAGGGTTGGAATTGGGGGTTAAATCACCAAAATGATTCCCAAGCGCAGCCACCGCTGTTGCTCACTGCTCTCCTCACCTCCCAGGGGGTGGAACAAGGGGATGGGTCAAATGCAGAGGACAAATTTCCCCACACCTAGTGTGTGTGTGACAATCGTTGGGACTTTAACTTCTGGTCGTTCAATAATGCCATCATGCCAATGTGTACTGTATACTGTCTGTGTTGTCCACAGGAACATTGCGCAGCAGGTGCAACTCACACAATGTCCCAGATGATACAGGTTCCGTCGGTGCTGGCGGTGACACACTCCTTGTCGTCGCTCTTGATTTGGACACATGTGACGGCGCTTTTGTGCTCCGTCAAGAACGCCAAGCGCTTGTGGCCGTGCTTCAGCAGCTCCCAAACACACACCTGCATGGCAACAAACAGTTCCACGCTGTAAAGTATATCGCATTTCGGTTCGATCGATACTGCTTATCCTGTTTGGGTAATGGAAGGGGCCGGAGCCTATCCCAGTCAATCATTGGATGGTTGTGAAGAGAGCACTGATCAGATGTACGGATGTTAGCCGGGGATAAGCAAAGGGATACAAGTGAGGAGTTGTTCTCTCTTTGTATTTCCGTTCTGTTAATTCTTATATTTAATCTTTGTATTACTCTATTTTACGTCCTTTGTGTGTTCTGTGAACATTGTTAGTGACCTAGGTGCTAACTTATCTGTAACTCGGGTATAAATTCCGACTTAAACTAAAGCGTAAATACTGTTGTTAGTCTTTCCAGTAATGTGCGATTTGTCGCGAACGCACTAATTCACACAAATTCAACCAATCCCTGCACATTTATGCGGCCTCGCATCTTTGTCCAATGCCCGAAAATTCCCCGCACTTTTTGGCCAAACTAATTTGCAGAGGTGGGTAGTAACGCGCTACATTTACTCCGTTACATCTACTTGAGTAACTTTTGGGATAAATTGTACTTCTAAGAGTAGTTTTAATGCAACATACTTTTACTTTTACTTAAGTATATTTATAGGGAAGGAACGCTACTTTTACTCCGCTACTTTTATCTACATTCAGCTCGCTACTCGCTACTAATTTTTATCGATCTGTTAATGCACGCTTTGTTTGTTCTGGTCTGTCAGACAGACCTTCAAAATGCCTGCCTTACTGGTGACGTTTCACTTCGTTCCACCAATCAGATGCAGTCACTGGTGACGTTGGACCAATCAAACAGAGCCAGGTGGTCACATGACCTGACTTAAACAAGTTGAAAAACTTATTGGGGTGTTACCATTTAGTGGTCAATTGTACGGAATGTGTACTGTACTGTGCAATCTAATAATAAAAGTTCCAATCAATCAATCAAAAGTGTGAAGGAAAAAAGATAATTTTTTATTTCAACCGTACATCCTGTCAAAAGCCTAAAGACTGACCGCACATGAGGACGTTCCTGTCTTCACAATAAAAGTGCCGCTCCATCGCGCCTGCGCTTTCAAAACAAGAGTCTCCGAAAGCCAGCGCAAACAAGCTAGCAAGCTACGGAGTTTGACGCCAATATATTTCTTGTAAAGTGTATAAAAACGAATATGGAAGCTGGAAACTTTCATGTGGTATTAGACAGAAAGGAGGAACTTTTCTTCTCCTCCATTTGAGGACGTTATCATCACTACTGTCTGATTACAATCAACGCAAGTCATCAGAATCAGGTAATACACCAACTTATATTCTAGTCTTCATGAAAGAAAGGAATCTATATGTGTTAAACATGCATGTATATTCATTAAAACACCTTTAACATAAACAAAAACAGCAAAATAAATACATATAAATGATATACTGTATATATCAATACATATGTATCTATGTATATATATATATATATATATATATATATATATATATATATATATATATGTATACAGTATATATATATATATATATATATATATATATATATATATATATATATATATATATATACAGTATATATATATATATATATATATATATATATATATATATATATATATATATATATATATATATATGATATGATATGAGTGTGTATGTTACTCATCAGTTACTCAGTACTTAAGTAGTTTTTTCACAACATACTTTTTACTTTTACTCAAGTAAATATTTGGGTGACTACTCCTTACTTTTACTTGAGTAATACATCTCTAAAGTAACAGTACTCTTACTTGAGTACAATTTCTGGCTACTCTACCCACCTCTGCTAATTTGTCTCTGATCAACTCCGTCCAATCAAAACGTACGTTTGTTTCTCGTGTGGACGAAGCAGGAACGACAAACATGTAACAATATATGAACCATTTTTTGCTCAGATGACACAATTGTCGTCCTTCCGCGTACCTCCGGCCTACTTCCTGTTCCTGTCTACAGCGCTAAACCTTAAACTTAGACTTAGACATTAGACTTAGACAAACTTTAATGATACACAAGGGAAATTGTTCAAAATCTGGGTAATGTAAACATTCACTGCCTAGTTGACATGTATTTCTATATCTATTGAAGCTTTACTTATCCAGTCAAGAACAGATTTTTATTTGTAATGCCGACCTGGCAAAGAGGCATCATTTACATGTAAGAGATGTTGAAGTGTGATGATAATCTATAATTTTCTCTCAGGTACCAACAAAAATTAGCGCTGTGGGTCGCTCTCAAAATGTTTTTAATATGCGGTGGGGGTAAATGTGTTTGAGCATAAATTAATGTTATAGATGGACAAACACAAACATACATGGAGGATATCTGTAACATGTGGACAACAGAGTAGACAGCAGACAATAAGGAAGGTGGTGTTTCTTTCTATAATCATCATTAATTATTACTATTAATTATAATGGATTAAAACAGTACAGTAATTTGACAATAAACTGAGTTTGTGCTTTTACTGCCATCTAGTGTCGAAACGAGTAAACCATCAATACAGTATGTTTTTTTTGAGGTCACTGTAAGTTTACAAGGAATACTTAAAACACTGATAACAAATCCATAAGTAAATTACATTTTATTGAAAAAAATAACGCTCAAAATGTCTAAAAAAAAAAAGCTGCCGTGAATTTAGGCATTTTTAGGCCGCGACAATCACAAAGCCAGCAAAATTGTGGGAGGAATAAATTGTATGGACCGGGGTACCTGCATGTTTCAATACAATACTGTGTACTGTATACATATATTTTTGTAGCACTTCCATGTTGGCATTACCTAAATAGAGGACTCACCTGTCCTTCTTGCCCCCCACTGACAATCTTCTGACAGTCCCTGGACCCCTTCATGGCCGTCACACCGTTTCTGTGCGCATTGTGAATGATGAGCAAGAGGCGGCCACTTTGCGGAGTGAACACACGAATCTTTCCATCACTCCATCCTAATAAAAAAAGAAGACCCACGGTTAATCAGCTGTTCATAACAAAGCACACCCATGTTTTTACTGACAACATCTAAACAGTGTTGTTCCAGTATGACCTACCACTAACGATGCTGTGTCCGTCAACCATCAAATGCACAGCATTACACATCATGCAGGGTTCAGGGATTCTCAGCAGCTCTTTGGGCTTGTCTATATGCCACACCCGGATGTCCTCCTCAGAGCCGGTGACAAACAACATAGATGACCCACTAATGCATACAAAAAAACGAAAACAAAAAATATTACAAATACATATATGTATATAAATATATATAAATAAAACAGGCAGACATGAACACTTGAAAGTTAAAAACAAGAACATGATATACTTTTGAAATGATGTGTAAAACAAAATAATATAAATTACAGAATGGTGTATGCTACTCCTATGACGTAGTGCAAGGGACATATTAAAAAGTAGAAAGACAAAAAAAGGAATATGAATATATATATATGTATTGTTATATATGTGTATATATTGTTTTTTGTTTTATATTTTAGGTTCCATCCATCCATCCATCTTCTACCGCTTACTTAGTAGTTTTATTTCTATTCTAGCTTCTATTAGAGTGTCCGCCCTGAGATCGGTAGGTCGTGAGTTCAAACCCCGGCCGAGTCATACCAAAGACTATAAAAATGGGACCCATTACCTCCCTGCTTGGCACTCAGCATCAAGGGTTGGAATTGGGGGTTAAATCACCAAAAATGATTTGCGGGCGCGGCCACCGCTGCTGCCCACTGCTCTCCTCACCTCCCAGGGGGTGATCAAAGGTGATGGGTCAAATGCAGAGAATAATTTCACCCCACCTAGTGTGTGTGTGACAATTATTGATACTTTAACTTTAACTTAACTTTATTGAGCTTCTTTAGGCTTTGTAATGTCTGATAAAATGTTTAGTACTTTGTTTAGTTTACTTCTGCAACAATAAAACAACAGCAAAGAGATGAATTACTTTTATATTGAACAAAAATATAAACGCAACACTTGTGGTTTTGCTCCCATGTTTCATGAGTTGAACTCAAAGATCTAAAACTTTTACTATATACACTAAAGACCTATTCCTCTCAAATATTGTTCACAAATCTGTCTAAATCTGTGTTAGTGAGCATTTCTTCTTTGCCAAGATAATCCATCCTACCTCACAGGTGTGGCATATAAAGATGCTGATTAAACAGCATGATTATTGCACAGGTGTGCCTTAGGCTTCCCGCAATAAAAGGTCACTCTGAAATGTCCAGTTTTGCTTTATTGGGGGTCTAGAGGGGTCAGAAAAGCAGTCAGTATCTGGTGTGACCACCATTTACCTCACACAGTGCAACACATCTCCTTCGCATAGAGTTGATCAGGTTGTTGATTGTGGTCCACTCCTTTTCAATGGCTGTGCCAAGTTGTTGGATATTGGCAGGAACTGGAACACGCTGTCGTATACACCGATCCACAGCATCAAAAACATGCTCAATGGGTGACATGTCCGAGGAGTATGCTGGCCATGCAAGAACTGGGATGTTTTCAGCTTCACGGGAATTGTATACAGATCCTTGCAACATGGGCTGTGCATTGTCATGCTGCAACATGAGTTGATGGTACCACAATGTGTCAGGATCTTGTCACGGTATCTCTGTGCATTCAAAATGTCATCAATAAAATGCACTTGCGTTGGTTGTCCATAACACTCCTGCCCATACCCTAACCCCACCCCCACCATGGGCCACTCGATTCACAACGTTGACATCAGCAAACCGCTCTCCCACACGACGCCACACACGCAGTCTGCCATCTGCCCTCAACAATGAAAACCAGGATTCATCTGTGAAGAGAACACCTCTCCAAGGTGCCAGACGCCATCAAATGTGAGCATTTTCCCACTCAAGCCGGTTACAACGACAAACTACCGTCAGGTCGAGACCCCGATGAGGACGACAAGCATGCAGATGAGCTTCCCTGAGACGGTTTCTCACAGTTTGTGCAGAAATTATTGGGTTATGCAAACCAATTGTTGCAGCAGCTGTCCGGGTGGCTGGTCTCAGACGATAATGGAAGTGCACCTGCCGGATGTGGAGATTCTGGACTGGTGTGGTTATACCTGGTCTGCAGTTGGAGGCCAATTGGATGTTCTGCCAAATTCTCTGAAACGCCTTTGGAGACGCCTTATGGTAGAGAAATGAACATTCAATTCACAGGCAACAGCTTTGGTGGATATTCCTGCAGTCAGCATGCCAACTGCACGCTCCCTCAAAACTTGCGACATCTGTGGCATTGCACTGTGTGATAAAACTGTACATTTAAGAGTAGCCTTTTATTGTGGGCAGCACATAAGGCACACCTGTGCAATAATCATGCTGTTTTAGCAGCATCTTGGTATTCTTGGCAAAGAAGAAATGCTCACGAACACAAATTTAGACGGATTAGTGAACAATATTTGAGAGGAATAAGTATTTTGTGTATATAGTAAAAGTTTTAGATCTTTGAGTTCCATCCATCCATCCATGGATGGATTTTATGCAGCACAGCTCATATAAATGCAATAAAAATGGTACTTATTCATTCCTATCACTATTACTGATTCAACATTAGTTTTCCATATCATATTATCAATGTATATTAGTATACTGCCTAATTGTTATTTAATGTTTTAATTTGTCAAATTTATGGGGGGGGGGGGGGGGGTTCTTCCATTTTATCTCAGTTTTTCCTTTTTCTTGGTTCAGGTTTAGTCGACAATTTATTCTTCAACATTTTTTAGTTTTTATTTTTTATTTTATTATTATTTTATGCTTTTGCATTATGTCCTTGAGTGCTGAAGAAAAATTTTAATAAATGCAAATCATCATTATAATAATGATTCAAGATTGAATGCTAATTTATTTACACTGTACGAATTACAAATAAGGTATCCTATTATTGCTTAATACTGAAGTCTACTGATGTTTCAGTGTAACATTAGATGACGCGCCTATTTCCCCCTCTAGTGGGTTAAGTAGGTACTAAACACACACTTATTGTACTGGATCCAGTAGAGATTGGGGAAGGCATGTTTAGTTTAGTGTGATAGCAATGAAAACAATATTACTGTAATTTTGACAAAACCTTGGATAAATGCTATTTTCTTGTGGCATTTGTGTCATCTCCCAGCCCAGATTGTCCCGCCTGCCACTCACAAAGCGATGGAGAGGTCTTTGACAGGTCCATGATGGCTGGTGGAGATGAGCTCAGCTGAGAAGGTCTCATAATTGATGCAGTAGATCTGAGAAGCATCTGTGCCGACAAAGAAGTGCAGGCCGTCGTCTTTGAGAGCGATCGAGGTCACCCCGTTGCTCAGCTGGATGTGTCTAATGAGGACGAATAAACGATAAACACATATTTTAGAAAACATACCGTTGAGCTCTTAGCCGAACAGAGAATACTTTAAACAATAATCATCAAAATGTGGGGCGTGAACCTGGGGAGCATGCTTTATCAGTATCACGCATTATTAACATGCTTCAAGCCCTGCTTCGTATAGCCGTGCACTGCAAAATGTGCTCATTCTATTTTTACTTCATTTTTTAATTTTTTTTTTAAAATCAGCACAAATTGTGATTTTTTTTTTGTAGGTTGTTTTGTATTTTGTGCAACTGAGTTAATGTTGTCGATTATTTTTTATTAATTCACGGGTGCGTGTGTGTGACCCCGGGCAACATGCTTTATCAGCATAATTTATCAGAATGTGCTTATTGTAGCCATTTATCCTGAAGTCCTCATTTTTTTATTAAAATAAAAACAGCACAAACTGTTGCATTAATTTTAATTTTATATTGTTCTCCTGAGTTAATGTTGCTGATCAATATGAATGTATTATTTATTAAGTTTATTTCATTTAATTTTTCACTATCAAATGGCTCAACTTTTTTAAAAACATGTTTATATTCTAATTAGGAATTATTTGTATTATTTTTTTGGGCAAATTGATGCACTAAATCTTTTCTGTTACAGACTAAGAAACAATGCTAATGAAGTTATTATTTGCTGTAAATTGACCTACATTTCTCTCTTTTTTCGTTTTCCTAAATGTTAATAACGGTACAACTTTAGGCAGATATATACTTACAACAATTTTATAGACAAATGATACTATCTATTAGAGATGTCCGATAATATCGGCCTGCCGATATTATCGGCCGATAAATGCTTTAAAATGTGATATCCGAAAATATCGTTATCGTTATTTTATTATCAGTATCGTTTTTTTAATTTTTTATTTTTTATTTTTTATTAAATCAACATAAAAAACACAAGGTACACTTACAATTAGTGCACCAACCCAAAAATCCTCCCTCTCCCATTTACAGTCATTCACACAAAAAGGTTGTTTTTTTCTGTTATTAATATTCTGGTTCCTACATTATATATCAATATATATCAATACAGTCTGGAAGGGATACAGTCCGTAAGCACACATGATTGTGCGTGCTGCTGGTCCACTAATAGTACTAACCTTTAACAGTTCATTTTACTCACTTTCATTAATTACTAGTTTCTATGTAACTGTTTTTATATTGTTTTACTTTCTTTTTTATTCAAGAAAATGTTTTTAATTTATTTATCTTATTTTATTGTTTTAATTTTTTTAAAAAGGACCTTATCTTCACCATACTTGGTTGTTCAAATTAGGCATAATAATGTGTTAATTCCACGACTGTATATATCGGTATCGGTTGATATCGGTATCGGTAATTAAAGAGTTGGACAATATCGGAATATCGGATATCAGCAAAAAGCCATTATCGGACATCCCTACTATATATAGTTGTGGCAGCGAGTGGGGAAGCGCAATTTTTTTTTCTTCCTGGTGGTGCTTTAAAGGCTCTTAATTTTGGCTTGAAAAATAACTATCATTAGGGCATACATACGTGCATTGGCATTGCAAGCAACTAGATGTATGATTTGTGAGGCGAAAAACAACTTGTCATCAACTCACTTGATAGCTTTGAAGTTAGAAGCGGAACACAGCGTCAAGTTGCCGAATCCAGAACCAACAACCAGCTCACCTGTACATGTTACTTTCAGGACATTGGCGCCCTGCGTATTAAAGACATAGGGACAATCATCAAACTTTAACCTTTAGCTATTGACAGGCCTGGATCCTTGCATAAGCACTTTAGAAAAGCTCTGACCACGTTCAAGTCAATTTAGATGTGCATTGTTTATATTCTCAATAACTACTGACATCTATAATGGCTGCCAATGTCATACAGTTTTACTTTAACTTTGATTCAAATGACTAATACAGTAGATCTGACCTACCAGACTGTGTTTTGTTTTAACTGGGCCGTAGTTGCTCAGATATCGTGTCTTGGTTTGTATTTTCAAGATGTCTCCACTGGTGGTGCCGCAGAAAATAAACTCATCATCGGCTGAAAACTATAGGGAGGAAAAGAGGGAAAGTCAGTTGCGCTAAATTAAATGAACTAATAACTGCTATTGAGAGAACGTCACATTACGGCCAATATACTGTAAATACTTCTAGATCTATGTCTGTATATGTATGTGTGGATAACATAAACAAACTTGTATCTGTCCTATCTTGAATTAATTTACCGTCGCTGTGGCATAAGTGGGGTCTGAATTAGGTACTTTTATAGGCTCAGACCGAATTCTGTCAGTCCTACGGGGTATGGAATCATGTAAAATCAACCCTTGGCGGGCGAACAAGCACTCAGAGCGGACTTAGTCGGACTGCTTCTCGGTAATGTTACAATATGACATGCCAACAAAGCAAGTGCTGAACTCTGTAGAACATGCACCTGGCTCGCTGACAACAAGCTATCCATACACTTGGGTAAAACGGAATCCATCCTATTTGGGTCCCACATCAACCTTAAGAAAGTCAATGCCTTCACTATAAAAGTGGGTGACATTGTTATCACCAGGAAAGATGAGGTCACCTACCTAGGTTCCATTCTAGAGGTTAATCTTTCCTGTGATAAAATGGCAACCAAGGTAATCAAAAAGGTCAACCAACGAACGAGATTTCTCTATAGAATCTCCTCTCTGGTCAACAAAAGCACCATGAGGATTCTGGCGGGAACTCTCGTTCAACCCTTTTTCGACTACGCATGCACCTCCTGGTACCCCAGCACCTCCAAACCCCTCAAATCTAAACTCCAAACATCCCAGGACAAGCTAGTCAGATTACTTCTAGACCTCCACCACAGATCCCACCTCACTCCTACCCACTTCTCCAAAGTGGGCTGGCTCAGGGTGGAGGACAGAGTAAAACAACTTGCACTGAGCCTAGTCTATAAAATCCGCTACACCTCCCTGATACCGAAGTACATGTCAAACTACTTCCTTAACGTAAATGACCGCCATAACCACAACACCAGGGGGAGCTCCACTAACCACGTTAAACCCAGATTCCGAACTAACAAAGGTCTTAACTTATTCTCTTTCTATGCCACATCAATGTGGAATGCGCTCCCAACAGGTATAAAAGAAAGTGCATCTCTATCCTCCTTCAAAACCACAATAAAAGTTCACCTCCAGGCAGCTACAACCCTAAACTAACACCCTTACCGGATTGTTAATAATCAAATGTAAACAATCAAATGCAGATACTTTTTCTTATGCCTTCTGATCTCTCTCTCTCTCTCTCTCTCTCTCTCTCTCTCTGTCTCTCTCTCTCTCTCTCCGTCTCTCTCCGTCTCTCTCTCTCTCTCTCTGCCCACTACTTGCTGTCCATATCCTACCAAGTCAGACCTACACTGTTCCAATATCCATTTCTCTGTTCTCAATTGTTGATGACTGATGATAACAACCAAACCTAACCCGCCCTACTTATAGTATAAACACTTTTTACAATAATCCAAACTAAACTAAATACTATTGCAGTAAAAATCAGCATTAGTTCAGCACTCAAGTATGGTGATAATCAAATCAGGAAGACTCGCCACAGCAAAACCTATGAAAAATATTTGAAAAACCAAAAGTAAAAGCACAGGCATTTATAGCGCTGTGATTACAAACACTACATTGGAGGCAGCCACCACAGTTGACATACTTCACACAAAAGTCTTAAATTCTTTGTAATTGTTGGTCCAAAGCAAATTAGGATTTTGTCAAAATTAGGGTAAACCTTTTTTTTTGGTTTTTCTGTGTATTTTTTTTACGTTAGTTGCGCCGTCAGGCCCGTTTTAGATAGTCTGCTGGTCTATAACACTGCATGAATGTAGCAGCTGACTGCTGCAAATACAGCTGCTGAATCATACTTTCACGAAATAAAAGCATGTTTTATTGTAAGTTTATGAGCTGAAGCAGGTTTAGAACTGTATTTAGACAAATTATATTGGTTTATTTCGTTAGGAAAACAATGTCGGAACGCCTGCAATTGCATGCTTCTGGGTACAGGTGTCCAACACGGCCTTGTTGTTTAGTTGTCCATACTTTCTCCATACACTACTGCCATCTAATGTCTTGGAATTGCAACTGCATGCAAAGTCTACTATACAGGTAAATTAGAATATCATGCAAAGGTTTGTTTGTACCAGCAATTAAGAGTTACAAGGTGAAACTAATATATGACACAGGAAGAATTTCAAGACTACTTTTGATATACTTTTCATTATTATGGCTTACAGCTAATGAAAACTTTGAATTGAACATTTCAGAAAATTTTGGGTTTTCAAAAACTGTCAACCGTGATCATGAAAAATCGTAACAAATAAAAACTTGACATACATATATATCTTACTTTGTATGTATTTGTTATATCACATATTAATTTCACATTTGAAGTTGTATTGCTGAAATGAAAGGATTTTTACAAAATATTCTATTTTTTTTTTGTTTCACCTACAGTATATAATACTTGCAAATGAGACTCAGAACTTCAATAAATCGAGATATAACAACTGGACAATGGACAGTTATCATTATCGGACCACTTTTACAAATTAACCTTTATTAACACATGAATACACACAAAAGTAGTGAAAATTGATACTGTTGAGTACTGGAATCGACTCAAATGTGAAACGTACCAATCTCAAGGCATTATGTATACAAAACGGGCGAACGGGGATTTGATTTGGTTTGGTTGGCTGTCATTATTTTTACAATGTAGTTGCACTACAGGATCACAATATTGTCTATTTATAATCTATTCACATTGTATTTATATACCGTATTTTTCAGAGTATAAGTCGCACCGGAGTATAAGTCGCACCTGCCTAAAATGCATAATAAAGAAGGAAAAAAACATATATAAGTCGCACTGGAGCCTGGCCAAACTATGAAAAAAACTACGACTTATAGTCCGAAAAATACGGTACCCTATTCTATTTAAATGATTATGTACATACAATTCTTGTTGTGATGCCCATTGGGCTAAATCTTAGGACCACGGGTACTAAATTCTGTGCCATCTCATGTGTCTCGTCTGTGCTGGGATGACAATAAAACGTTTCTTGAATTGAATTGAATGAGTGAACCTCAATGCATTTGACAGTCCTCTTCAGCTTGCGCAGCTGACAGTCTGAAGGTCTGATCTTGTTTGCCTCGTCCAGCTCCCAGATCTGCAATGTTGCCCTGCACGTACAGAACAAGAGCAGAACTAGAAATATTATAGCCTAGTTAGCTGCTGTCCGCATGTAAACAGAAGGACATCCAACATCTTCAGGTCTTCTTTGAAAACAATGTTATTGATTGGTTCACTTTCAAAAATGCTTATCCCATACTTGCCAACTTCGAGACCTCCGATTTCGGGAGGTGGGTGGGGGGGGTGGGGGGTGGGGGGTTAGGGCGGCGGGGGGCGTGGTTGGGGCGGGGCGGTGGCGTGGTTGGGGGCGTGATTAAGAGGGGAGGAGTATATTTACAGCTAGAATTCACCAAGTCAATTATTTCATATATATATATATATATATATATATATATATATATATATATATATATATATATATATATATATATATGTCATGTCTGTGTGATCATGTTTTGTTTTAGTAATGTTCGGTTTAAATTTTGGACTTTTTGTGCACTTTTGTTTTGTTTTGTCACCATAGCAACCATTAGTTTCACCTGTCACGTCACGCACCTGTTCCACGTTTGGACTCATTGTGCACTCTTGTCACCATTGCAACCATTAGTTTTCACCTGTCACGTCACGCACCTGTTTCACGTTTCGAGTCACGCACCTGCTTTCACTAATCATGTCCATAGTATTTAAGTTCATTCATTTTCTGTTGTTCGTTCTGACGACATCACTACATTTATGCTCCTGCACACTCTCCACACCCTGATGACCCTTGCTACTCTTTTTTTTCATGCCGGTTCCATGCCAAGTAAGTTTTTGTTTGTTAAGCCACAGTTAGTGTTTTGTTTAATTGTTCATAGTTTCTGCCAATGTGCAAGTTATGTGTTTAAAGTCTAGTTTTATTCTCCGCCACTGTGCGCGCTTTTTGTTTATTCCTTTTTTGATAGTTTAAAATAAATCATGTACCCACCTTCAAGCCTTGACCAGTCCAGTTCATTTGCACCACGGGAGAACAAACCAAGCCATAGTCCAAGTCATGACAGATGTCGTCAGCAAAAAAGTTTTCCCGCAGATGACATCACGCCGCCGCCTTGTCATGACGTCACCCCACCCACTGGTGATGACGTCAGAGACCAAGATTTTTTTTTTAATTCTGTTAACTTTGTCTATCAGCCACCACCAAAGGACTTTTTTGCCAGAATCAGACACTTTCAGAACATTTTTTCACAGACCCGCTCACTGGGACAGTCCTTGCCCCCCAAGACTCAAGCCCCGCCCCCGTCACAAAATGTTTCTTTTTTTCCGCCCACTCAACACCAGGTGGGGGAAAAAGAAATATTTTTTGGACAATTTAGTGGGGAGGATTCTGCCCCCCTCCTGACCTCCCTCCACCCACCCCTAAAACCGGTTCCAGACCGCGGGGAGCGCGTCTGGTATCCGCTCCTTGGGGGGGGATAGGGCTGGGAACTGTACAGGTGGGGTGACTCAGCTTTGCCATGCCAAGCCGCAACCCCCAGCTAGACCACCTCCACCTGCACCAGTAGCTCCACGACGCCAAGCTCCGGTACCAGCTCCACGACGCCAAGCTTCGGTACCAGCTCCACGACGCCAAGCTCCGGTACCAGCTCCACGACGCCAAGCTCCGGTACCAGCTCAACGACGCCAAGCTCCGGTACCAGCTCCACGACGCCAAGCTCCGGCACCAGCTCCACGTCGCCAAGCTCCGGTACCAGCTCCACGACGCCAAGCTCCGGTACCAGCTCAACGACGCCAAGCTCCGGTACCAGCTCAACAAGTCCAAGACCAAGACCCTCCACGCCAAGCCCAAGACCAAGACCCTCCACGCCAAGACCCTCCACGCCAAGTGCCGCCAGTCGCAGCTCCACGACGCCAAGTGCCGCCAGTCGCAGCTCCACGACGCCAAGTGCCGCCAGTCGCAGCTCCACGACGCCAAGTGCCGCCAGTCGCAGCTCCACGACGCCAAGTGCCGCCAGTCGCAGCTCCACGACGCCAAGTGCCGCCAGTCGCAGCTCCACGACGCCAAGTGCCGCCAGTCGCAGCTTCACGACGCCAAGTGCCGCCAGTCGCAGCTTCACGACGCCAAGACCCGCCATGCCAAGACCAAGACCAAGACCCGCCATGCCAAGACCAAGACCAAGACCCGCCATGCCAAGACCTAGACCAAGACCAAGACCCACCATGCCAAGACCAAGACCCGCCATGCCAAGACCAAGACCCGCCATGCCAAGACCAAGACCCGCCATGCCAAGACCAAGACCCGCCATGACAAGACCAAGACCCGCCATGCCAAGACCAAGACCCACGCCAAGACCAAGACCTATACCAAGACCCACGCCGAGCTTCGCCGCCTGACGCGCCACGCCGAGCTTCGCCGCCTGACGCGCCACGCCGAGCTTCGCCGCCTGACTCGCCACGCCGAGCTTCGCCGCCTGACTCACCACGCCAAGCCACGCCTGCCACGATGACGACGCGCCTGCCTCCTCGTCGGCCACGGATATGGCCGCTACCTGGTCGCCCGCCACGCCAAGTGCGCCCACCTCCCAGTCGGCCACGAATGTGGCCATTCCCTGGGCGCCCGCCTCGCCTGCTGCAGCGGCGTTCCACTCGCCTGCTGCAGCGGCGTTCCACTCGCCGCCGCCACCTAACTCTGCCCCGGTGGATACGGGGACACGTGGCCTGGCGACCCACCGCCATGTCCCCCTCCCGCCCTCCCATGACTCTTGTTGATATTTTCTGTTTTTGGACATCTGGGATCTGTCCGTAAGGGGGGGATTCTGTCATGTCTGTGTGATCATGTTTTGTTTTAGTAATGTTCGGTTTAAATTTTGGACTTTTTGTGCACTTTTGTTTTGTTTTGTCACCATAGCAACCATTAGTTTCACCTGTCACGTCACGCACCTGTTCCACGTTTGGACTCATTGTGCACTCTTGTCACCATAGCAACCATTAGTTTTCACCTGTCACGTCACGCACCTGTTTCACGTTTCGAGTCACGCACCTGCTTTCACTAATCATGTCCATAGTATTTAAGTTCATTCATTTTCTGTTGTTCGTTCTGACGACATCACCACATTTCAATCAATCAATCAATCTTTATTTATATAGCCCTAAATCACAAGTGTCTCAAAGGGCTGCACAAGCCACAACGACATCCTCGGTACAAAGCCCACATACGGGCAAGGAAAAACACACCCCAGTGGGACGTCGATGTGAATGACTATGAGAAACCTTGGAGAGGACCGCATATGTGGGTAACCCCCCCCCTCTAGGGGAGACCGAAAGCAAAGGATGTCGAGTGGGTCTGACATAATATTGTGAGAGTCCAGTCCATAGTGGATCCAACATAATAGTAAGAGTCCAGTCCATAGTGGGGCCAGCAGGACACCATCCCGAGCGGAGACGGGTCAGCAGCGCAGAGATGTTCCCAGCCGATGCACAGGCGAGCGGTCCACCCCGGGTCCCGACTCTGGACAGCCAGCACTTCATCCATGGCCACCGGACCTGTGCCCCCCCCCCCTCAAGGAAAAGGGGAGCAGAGGAGAAAAGAAAAGAAACGGCAGATCAACTGGTCTAACAGGGGGGCTATTTAAAGGCTAGAGTATACAAATGAGTTTTAAGATGGGACTTAAATGCTTCTACTGAGGTAGCATCTCTAATTGTTACCGGGAGGGCATTCCATAGTACTGGAGCCCGAATAGAAAATGCTCTATAGCCCGCAGACTTTTTTTGGGCTCTGGGAATCACTAATAAGCCGGAGTTCTTTGAACGCAGATTTCTTGCCGGGACATATGGTACAATGCAATCGACAAGATAGGACGGAGCTAGACCGTGTAGTATTTTATACGTAAGTAGTAAAACCTTAAAGTCACATCTTAAGTGCACAGGAAGCCAGTGCAGGTGAGCCAGTATAGGCGTAATATGATCAAACTTTCTTGTTCTTGTCAAAAGTCTAGCAGCCGCATTTTGTACCAACTGTAATTTTTTAATGCTAGACATAGGGAGACCCGAAAATAATACGTTACAGTAGTCGAGACGAGACGTAACGAACGCATGAATAATGATCTCAGCGTCGCTAGTGGATAAAATAGAACGAATTTTAGCGATATTACGGAGATGAAAGAAGGCCGTTTTAGTAACACTCTTAATGTGTGATTCAAACGAGAGAGTTGGGTCGAAGATAATACCCAGATTCTTTACTGATTCGCCTTGTGTAATTGTTTGGTTGTCAAATGTTAAGGTGGTATTATTAAATAAATGTCGGTGTTTAGCAGGACCGATAATCAGCATTTCCGTTTTCTTGGCGTTGAGTTGCAAGAAGTTAGCGGACATCCATTGTTTAATTTCATTAAGACACGCCTCCAGCTGACTACAATCCGGCGTGTTGGTCAGCTTTAGGGGCATGTAGAGTTGGGTGTCATCAGCATAACAGTGAAAGCTAACACCGTATTTGCGTATGATGTCGCCTAGCGGCAGCATGTAAATACTAAAGAGTGCAGGGCCAAGAACCGAACCCTGAGGAACTACGCACGTTACCTTAACATAGTCTGAGGTCACATTATTATGGGAGACGCATTGCATCCTGTCAGTAAGATAAGAGTTAAACCACGACAAAGCTAAGTCTGACATACCAATACGTGTTTTGATACGCTCTAATAAAATATTATGATCGACGGTATCGAAAGCAGCGCTAAGATCAAGAAGCAGCAACATAGATGACGCATCAGAATCCATCGTTAGCAGTAGATCATTAGTCATTTTTGCGAGGGCTGTCTCCGTAGAGTGATTTGCCCTGAAACCGGATTGAAAAGGTTCACAGAGATTGTTAGACACTAAGTGTTCATTTAGCTGCTGTGCGACAATTTTTTCGAGGATTTTCGAAATAAAGGGAAGGTGGGACACCGGTCGGTAGTTTACCATGAGGTCAGGATCAAGGTTAGGTCTTTTGAGCAGAGGATGAATAACCGCTTTCTTGAATGCTAGGGGAACAGTGCCAGAGGAAAGTGATAAGTTTATAATATTTAGCACTGATGGACCTAATAATACAAAAAGCTCCTTGATAAGTTTCCCAGGAAGTGGGTCAAGTAAACATGTTGTTTGTTTTATCCCACTTACACGCTGTAATAGTTCCTCTAATGTTATTTCATCAAAAAGAGAGAGACTATTTTGTATTGCAGAATCCGTCGTAGATACAGTTGTATCTGTGTTCATAGAACCCAGTTGTAGCTGGGATGCGTTATCTTTAATCTCCTTTCTAATGAGTTCAATTTTCTTATTAAAGAAATTCATAAAGTCATCTGCCGAGTGGGTGGAGCTATTGGGAGGAGTCCCTTGTTGGGTTAGCGATGCTACTGTACTAAACAAAAATTTAGGGTCGTTTTTGTTGAGGCGGATGAGATTTGAGTAATATTTAGCTTTAGCTAAGGTAAGCATGCGTTTATACGATATTAAACTATCACTCCATGCTTGATGGAAAACCTCAAGCTTGGTCGCGCGCCATTTGCGTTCCAACTTTCTACATGATAATTTATGAGCTCTGGTTTCCTCTGTAAACCATGGGGTGCGCCTTTTTTTTATTTATGCTCCTGCACACTCTCCACACCCTGATGACCCTTGCTACTCTTTTTTTTCATGCCGGTTCCATGCCAAGTAAGTTTTTGTTTGTTAAGCCACAGTTAGTGTTTTGTTTAATTGTTCATAGTTTCTGCCAATGTGCAAGTTATGTGTTTAAAGTCTAGTTTTATTCTCCGCCACTGTGCGCGCTTTTTGTTTATTCCTTTTTTGATAGTTTAAAATAAATCATGTACCCACCTTCAAGCCTTGATCAGTCCAGTTCATTTGCACCACGGGAGAACAAACCAAGCCATAGTCCAAGTCATGACAATATATATATATATATAAGAAATACTTGACTTTCAGTGAATTCTAGCTATATATATATATATATTTATTTATTTTTTTTATTTATTTTATTTTATTTTATTATATATATTATATATATATATATATATATATATATATATATATATATATATATATATATATATAAGAGAAATACTTGAATTTCAGTGTTCATTTATTTACACATATACACACACACACATAACATTCATCTACTCATTGTTGAGTTAAGGGTTGAATTGTCCATCCTTGTTCTATTCTCTGTCACTATTTCTCTAACCATGCTGAACACCCTCTCTGATGATGCATTCTGCTTCGTCTCCTTGTTGTGTGCGCAGTTGTGCACTGCACTCTTTAAAAGCCGTAGATGTTATTGTCACATATGCATGTACAGTAGATGGCAGTATTGTGCTGTTTAAGAGTGTCACCACATTGCTGTTTACGGCAGACGAACTGCTTTACGGTAGACGAAAACGTGACTGCTGTTGTTGTGTGTTGTTGCCGCGCTGGGAGGACGTTAATGAAACTGCCTAACAATAAACACACATAAGAAACCAAGAACTCGCCCTCGATCATTCTACAGTTATAACGTGATTGGGCAGGCACGCTGTTTATATTGTGGGAAAGCGGACGTGAAAACAGGCTGTTGACACGTCACTCAGGTCCGCCTGAATTTCGGGAGATTTTCGGGAGAAAATTTGTCCCGGGAGGTTTTCGGGAGAGGCGCTGGATTTCGGGAGTCTCCCGGAAAATCCGAGAGGGTTGGCAAGTATGGCTTATCCTGTTAACGGTCGCTGGTGAGCTAGAGCTCCGTGCGGTTCACTTCCATTACTAGTCAGTGTTGCCAGATGGGAAATACATTTTCATACTAGATGCTTAAAATATTGTATTTTGAGGAAAATTATGGCACATACGCGATTTGGCGTTGCTCAGGACCATCTTCTTTCGTTAAACATTACCACATATCATGTATAGTACAGCTTATAATGTAATTTCGCCTTTATTTAAATAAACTACCAAACTGTTGGGAAAAAAAAACTGTCAACTCTCCTGTTTCTCCTATTTTTGCCCTTATTTCCAAGCAGCTTTTACCATATTTTTATCTTCCAAGAAAAAAAATCCTATTAACTATCGAACATTATGCCTATGAATAAATTCATCCAGGTCATTGTAGTCAGAGCAGACTTAGATTGGTCAGATCGAGTCTGAGTGCTTGGTGTCAAAACCCAAACTATTTATCATCTAACCCTAACAGGAGTCAGGAATGCCCATCCATCCATTTTCTACCACTGGTCCCTTTCGGGGTCGCGGGGGGTGCTGGAGCCTATCTCAGCTGCATTCGGGTGGAAGGCGGTGTACACCCTGGACAAGTCGCCACCTCATCGCAGGGCCAACACAGATAGACAGACAACATTCACACTCACATTCACACACTCGGGCCAATTTAGTGTTGCCAATCAACCTATCCCCAGGTGCATGTCTCTGGAGGTGGGAGGAAGCCAGAGTACCCGGAGGGAACCCACGCAGTCACGGGGAGAACATGCAAACTCCACACAGGAATGGTTTAGCTCTATTGTGGTGCAAAACAGCTGTTAATATGCAAAGGAATGACACTTTTGTCAACACAACAGCAGTCATTAGAAAAGAAAGCCCTCGTTAGTGTTGTGGTATTGTGTGCCTTAACGACCACTCTTATCAAACATTGTGGGGTTTTTTAGAATTTTTGATCGCACAGAAGGTGAAATTATTGTAGAAATACCATCCATCCAACCGCTTGTCCCTTTTGGGGTCACGGGGGGCGCTGGAGCCTATCTCAGCTGCATTCGGGCGGAAGGCGGGGTATACCCTGGACAAGTCGCCACCTCGTAGGAATACCAATTACGTTAATATTAATATGTCTGTCCATGCTGCATGTGAAGAAGTGGGCCAAACTTGTGATTAACATAACTGAGGTGTTCCTCAAGGCTTTAAGACCACTCTTTTTGGGCAGTTACAATTGTTTTTGTAATTAATGTACTGTAACCAAGGTGTAGCTGTAGCTTGTTTACGTCAGACGCAGTCAGTAGTCATTTGTTTGACGTTTTTAGTTATACGAGTGGTGTTCCTCAAGGTTCCATTTTAGGTCCTCATCATTTAGGCTATTCAGCTGGTGGCCCGTGAGTTTAGTTAAAAAAAACTTGTGAGAGACTCACATTTTTGCAGCAGATTCTTAAAAATGCTAGAGTGCTGTCATAGAGATGATCTTTGACTAGCTTTTTTGCAGAAAGTCCTTAAAAACAGCAGAGCGCTCCTGTAAAATAAATACACCAAAAATCAAATGTCTACTGTAGAGTACGCTGGTTATCCGGAATTTATCAAATAAGACTAAGAGTGAAAGGAAAGTCTGGTCCCCTTAACTTTCTGTAGATGTGGCCACCAAAACAATTTAAAGATCCCTGGTTTAATCTAGGAACCCAGAACATTCCGAACTGTGAGATTTCATTATCTTACAACAAAAAAGGTTCGCTTACCTGCCAGCAGAAACAAACATGTTGTCATTTGTGTTGGAGAACTTGACGGTGAGGCGGTGACATAAACTGAGCGGTAAAGCTGGGGCTGAACAGATGGCCTGCTTGGATTTGATGCTCCATAGGAGTATTCTAGAAATATACAACAGTACATCTCTTGTTATTCAAGGTAATATGGAATATTTGATTGTTTTCTATGTCTGAATATTTTGAGTTGTTTCTACACTTGTGTGAACATTTAAGCATGTTGCATAAAGTTTACCTAAAATAGTGTTTCTTAACCATAGGGCTGGGGCCCAGTTTTGGGATCCGAGCACCACCTAGAGAAGTCCCCCCCAAAAAATATCTATTTCTCAGCTGTGGTCCTAATTGGCCGCTACGATACTCAATTGTAATACACTTTTCCCCCACGCGTGGCAGTAATGATAATATCAAACAAACAGAGGAAGTCTGGAGCAAAAGAAGTTTCTAAAGCGCAAAAATGATGACTCAAGTGGTGAAACTGTATTTTCATTTGCAACAACATTCTATTGACAAATTATTTAGGAAATATACATATTCATTACGATTATACATTAATTTTATAACTGCGTAATTGCATGTACATGTACTCTTCTCCACTCTCATTGTGACTTCCTTCTTATGCAGTATATTTTAATTAGTATTTATTTTTTAAAAGAGCCTGACCAAAGCCTTGGTAATAAACTTTGTTATTAACACTAAATTTCATTTCATTTGACAAGGTTATCCTGTTGAACTGTATGTAAATTAGATATAATTATTGAATAGGATTAAAATCAGGAGTAAGATTACTGATTCAGTGTTAATCTCTCAATGGGCCCCGAGTCCCTCTGTAGTGGAGAAGTTGGACCCCGAGGCCCAAAAGGTTAATAACCCCTGGTCTATACCACTTGTCCTCCTTAGGGTCACTGCAGCTGGTACCTATCCTAGCTGACTTTGGTCACCAGCCAACAACTTTAACTCAAATTCACACACATGAAGCAAACCAAAAAAAAAACATGCACACACAACATGCGCATCCCACATAGAGATGCCCATGCAGAGATTCAAACTAGTATTCTTCCTGACTGTGCAACCAACATGCTAACCACGAGCTCACCGTGCATCATATCCTGTATGGTTCATAAAGGTCTAATGGTAGCAACATCTTGACACTGCCATAGACTATTTCCATTTCCAGTTAACAAAATACTTTATTTTTCCATTATTTTCATTTAAACTGGAATGTTTACGACCTGGTTGTTAATTTTAAAGTAATTTACAAAAAACCTGCATGCTGCGATGTCTAACACAGTGGTGTCAAACGTACGGCCCGCGAACAGATTTTATCCGGCCCGCGGGATGAGTTTGCTAAGTATAAAAATTAGCTACAATTTTGGAATGAAAGAAACTGTTGTTCTAGATGTGTCCACTAGATGTCGGAATAGCAATCATTTGTATCTTTGTAGATGATGCTACATATGTAAAAAAAACAACAAAAAAAACACATGATGTTAGTGCACCAGTCGAGTAAAATGAGCAAACTACATAAATAACATCCTGTAATTTTATTTTGATATCATTTTTTTATCTTGATAGATTGAAAATCAACACCAATGAGTTGACTGATGAACATTATCACATAATTTATTCAAAAAGTATAAATAACGACAAATAAAGATATAATACTGTCCGTGTACCTTCCGTTCATTCTATTTCCAATTCTTAATTGCAAATCAAAAAACAAATTTCAGGCCATATTTTCTATTTTCATTTCTGCAACAAAAGTTGTACAACTATTTAATGACACTTTATTAAAACGACAATAGGACTCCTGCTGAACAAATATGTTAGCGTTATGCTAAAAACATGCTCAACGCAAAGGAAAAGCTAAAATACTGCTTCTGGTTTAATTTGTCATCACACAAATTTAACATGCATTTTTGCATTTTGGATAAACATATATTCAATGTTTGTGTTTATCTGGAAAAATAAAAATGTATAAAAGGAAAACGACACAGAATCCAATTTTATGGCAATATTTGAATGAAAATCAACCCTTTTTTTTTTTTCAAATCTGCTATATTTAGTAAAAATCAAAAAACGGCCCTAACTTTGTTTTTTGATTTGCGTTTCAGAATTGGAAATAGAATTAACAAAAGGTATACAGACCGAATACTATTAGGTCTGTGTACCTTCCGTTCATTCTTTTTCCAATTCTAAAACGCAAATCAAAAAACAAAGATAAGGCCGTTTTTCAATTTTTATTATATATAGCAGATTTGAAAAAACAAAAAAAACAAAAGGGTTGATTTTCATTCAAATATTGCCATAAAATTTGATTTTGTACTGTTTTCCTTTCATGGATTTTTATTTTTCCAGATAAACACAAAAATCGAAAAAAAATTAAAAATGCAAAAATGCATGTTTATTTGTGTAATGACAAATTGAACAGGAAGCAGTATTTTAGCGTTTCCTTTGCGTTTATCATGTTTTCAGCATAAACTTTGTTCAACAGGAGTCTTATTGTCATTTTTTTAAAAAGTGTCATTAAATAGTTGTCCAACTTTTGTTTCAGAAATGAAAGTAGAAAAATGGCCGGAAATGTGTTTTTTTAATTTGCATTTAAGAATTGGAAATAGAATGAACGGACCTAAAATACCACTTCCGGTTCAATTTTATGGCAATATTTTAATGAAAATCAACCCTTTATTGTTTATTTTCAAATCTGCTGTATATAATAAAAATAAAAAAACAGCCCTAATTTTGTTTTTTGATTTGCGTTTCAGAATTGGAAATACAATGAACACGGACCCTATCAACAGCAACATGTAACTGTAAAAAAAAAAAACAACAACATTATGATTTGTACATTTTCAGAATGTGCTTGTTCTATTTTTAAACAAAGAAACCAACTGAAGTTGTCTTTATTTTTAAGTTATCGTGCCGTGATTTTACCAGTCCGGCCCACTTGGGAATAGATTTTTCTCCATGTGGCCCCTGATCTAAAATGAGTTTGACATCCATGGTCTAACACCAGTTCAACAATGTTTACCTGCCATCATCCTGACCCCCGAGGGAAACCAGGTATTTGTCGGTGGGAGAAAAGGCCAACGCTTCTACTTTTCCCTCGTGGATTTGAAAGCGGGTGTAGATGGATCGTGCCGCATAATCCCAGACCAGTATCTCAGCCTAGACAGAGACACACATCTCTAAATGTCTTCCTATTTACAAGTGATCAAATGTAGATGTATGCAGGAAACATCAGAGTACCTCAAAGCCTTGGCTATTGATCTCTCCTGAAGCAATATATGTTCCACTTTTGGACATGGAGACGCAGGATACCTCGCCTGTGTGGCCATGCAGGAAGTTCTTCAAGTCATCTTTGATTCTTCTCAGAACGATAGTACAACCCAGAGGATAGATAATGTGCTCTCTGTCCGGATGAAGCCTCATGCCGAAGCGCACTTGTCCTAAAGGCACACGGGAAATGACAAAATCTACTAGTGTGTACTGTATAATAATACCGCCTGTTCTTGTTCTGTTTGCACACTATTTTGACATATGTCAAATTTTAGTACATATTACTTAAGATGAACAAATAGGTCCAACTTAGTGTGGCAAAGTTGTCTGTGGCTTAATGTCGGTGTTTGCCTAAACTTATTTGACTGATGCATGTTTGTTTTTTTTTGAGTTAATTATTTCTTCTTCTTTTTTTAATATAATTTTTGTGGGTTACTTGTTTGGGGGAGAGAAAAAAATACATTTGACTTGTGTTTAACTGTATGTTTGGACTGTACATGTCAGAAAGACAGGGCTCCTGGCATAAACACTTGACTTACACAGTTTTCATTTTAACAAATAGCCATGTTGGTAGCCTTGGAGGGTTTGATTTCATTAGCATATTAGAATATCAAACCCTAGTAATGTTTACGATCAAAATGGGGACACAAACAAAATGTGCAGAACTTACCGTTAAACCCCGTAACAGCCGCAAGTTCAAGCGGTGGAACATTATTTGGTTCAAGATCCATGTTGTTTTACAAGTCACTGGAGAATTGCTCTGTGTTTTGAATAAACAAAAAGTGTGGCATTAGGTGAGGTAAGAAATAATTCCTGTACTGGCCCAATTATCCTGATCCTTACTAAATCCGTTATACAGTGCTCAATACCGGGGTAGAGTGGAATATACGTTAGGTCAGGATAAAACACAGAGGCTATTTCATCCCTACAAGCCTGTTTCGCAGCCTGTTCTTCAGGGAATCCCCTGAAGAGCAGAGAAACCAGCAAAACAGGCTTGTAGGTATGAAATAGCCACCCTTTCTTCTCCAAACTTATTGCTGGGTATAGTGGCCAAACAGCTGTTTTTTGTTTCATTTGACCACAGATTTTTCCTCCAGAAGGTCTTATCTTTGTCCATGTGATGTCAGATGAAACAAAAATTGAGCAGTTTGGCCACAATACCCAGCAATATGTTTGAAGGAGAAAAGGTGAGGCCTTTAATCCCAGGAACACCATGCCCACCGTCAAGCATGGTGGTGGTAGTATTATGCTTTGGGTCTGGTTTGCTGCCAGTGGAACTGGTGCTTTAAATTGGACAATGAAAAAGGAGGATTACCTCCAAATTTTTCAGGACAACCTAAAATCATCAGCCCGGAGGTTGGGTCTTGGGCGCAGTTGGGTGTTGCAACAGGACAATGACCCCAAACACACGTCAAAAGTGGTAAAGGAATGGCTAAATCAGGCTAGAATTAAAGTTTTAGAATGGCCTTCCCAAAGTCCTGACTTTAATGTGTGGACAATGCTGAAGAAACAAGTCCATGTCAGAAAACCAACCAATTTAGCTGAACTGCACCAATTTTGTCAAGAGTAGTGGTCAAAAATGTAACCATAGCTTGCCAGAAGCTTGTGGATGGCTACCAAAAGCGCCTTATTGCAGTGAAACTTGCCAAGGGACATGTAACCAAATATTAACATTGCTGTATGTATACTTTTGACCCAGCAGATTTGGTCACATTTTCAGTAGACCCATAATAAATTCATAAAAGAACCAAACATCATGAATGTTTTTTGTGACCAACAAGTATGTGCTCCAATCATAAAATCACAAAAAAATAAGAGTAGTAGAAATTATTGGAAACTCAAGACAGCCATGACAATATGTTCTTTACAAGTGTATGTAAACTTTTGATCGCGACTGTATATATATATATAAAGTAATCTTACCTCTAATATAGGAAGTATAAGTGTGCCTTTTTTTCTTCGTCCTTTTTCCTGCTGTTACGCTAAAAAATAAATAGCAGAGGGCAACAAAAACAAATCGATCGATTTAAGGCATTTTAAAGTTACATTATATAACACTGATCTTTTTTTGGTACCTGCATGAATGCATTGTCTAGCTCGCACTAAGGGGATTATTGTTTACTAATCACAACCTCATGACAAATGCACTACTGGTTTATTATGTCAGATATTAAAATCTTAAATAGTCTACATATCCAACAGCTAAATCGTTATATATAAACTTTCATGAAATGTCACAGCTTTTAAATTTCGAATATCATCCCAACCATTATTTCAGTTGGTCAAAGTTCTTATCAAACCCTGACTGCTGATGAAGATTTTTTAAAGCCTGTACTCTGTCCAGAAAAAGAATTGAAAAAAAAGGTCAGGAGATGTTTACGGTAAAAACAACACACAAAAAACCGGCAGCTCAGTCGCCAAAATGTTACTGTAAAAATAAAAAGTAGTAACGATTTCTATTTACAGTAATGCACTGTAAAAACGACTACATTTGATGGTAAAAACAAACAAACTGGCAGCTCATTTGCTAGAATTTTCATGTAAAAATAACACTGGTACCCATCCATCCATCCATTTTCTACCGTTTGTCCCTTTCGGGGTCGCGGGGGGTGCTGGAGCCTATCTCAGCTGACAACATTCACACTCACAATCACACACTAGGGCCAATTTAGTGTTGCCAATCAACCTATCCCCAGGTGCATGTCTTTGGAGGTGGGAAACCACGCAGTCACAGGGAGAACATGCAAACTCCATACAGAAAGATCTCGAGCCCAGGATTGAACTCAGGACCTTCCTACTGGGAGGCACGCGCACTAACCCCTGTTCCACCGTGCTGCCCTAACACTGGTACCGTAGTTGCATTTACAGTAATGCACTGGGCATGACGTTAAAGTGCATCCGGCAGTGGAGGCTTCTCTATGGGGTTTTGGGGCACTAGGAGGTTAACCCCTTTACTACTGTTACCCCAGGTGGACCTTGGCAAAGGCCTAGTACCTGATTGCCCCCTAGCCAGGGATACGGTGAAGACCTCAACGGCGGAGCAGGCGGAAGACGGTAGATTTAAGAACTACCACAACGGCTGCGATGGCGGAAGAAGGCACCCCCACATCCATGTGGGCCCAGTTATGGGGAAATAACAACCCAAGACCTCAACGGTGGAACAGGCGGAGGATGATTGCTAACCTATAGAGCGTCACAACGGCTGGGATGGTGGATGAAGGCTGCAGCAGAAAAGGGTCCCCAGTCGTCTTGGACTCCATGCCACTGGACCCTGACCCGGATCTGTCAAGGATCGTGTGGTGACTGTCTGTGCACCAGTCTCCCCACGTTAAACAAAGTCACGCACAGGTATCCTCCATAAAGGGATACCCCCCTACCAGGAGGATCGTCATACTCGCTTCGAGTGACCGCCGATGATGATGACTGTATTAACCAATGCAGATTTGTAAAGAAACAAAAAACTCCAGGATTTTACCGTGAAAATTAAGTTTTTTTTTCCACTTACAGTAATTCGGTGTAAAAAAAAACAAATTACGCGGTAAAATTCTGGCGACTGAGCAGACATATCTTGTTTTTTTGTGGGGTTTTTTTTTACCATAAAATCTACAGACTTCTTTTTACAGTGTACACACCAACCTTGTACTAGTTTCAAATCTCGTTAAAAACACAATCAGCCTTTTTCACACTATATAAATGATAAAATCATAACAAATTCTGAATAATAAGCAACATTTGCAAATATTAGCCCATAATTGTACTTTATGTCCCACATACCGGCCATGGTGCTGGGTGAAAAGTGAGTTATATTCATGTTAGGTGGAAGGCACCCAGGTATTTCACTACTACTTAGACGTTTTTTGTGTGGTTAGTACGTTAGCTCCGTGTGACGTCACTAAGATGGACAATGGCCGAAAGTAATCACGTCGTTTGTATTAACTGATCGTAATGACAATTATTCATGCAACTAGACGGTGATGTTATACATTTTGTTTGTCCTTTGAAGTCAGCCGCGATCACCGGTAATGACGACTAACATACATAAGGAAACAGTAAGAATGCACATATACTACCACAAAGACGACATACTAATGAATACTTGTTCGAAAGTGTCATTAATAAACTTACCGTTAAAGCCAGAAAACTATTGGTTTATTGATGAACGTGAGATAAGCTACTAAATATTGAAGTTTTAGCAGTCTTGCTAGTTGTATCGAGCGCCACCTAACAAACGTTACCTAGCAACGGACGAGCGAACGCCCTGAGCTTTAACATATTTTATCGGCAAAAAAGGGTTCAAAGTTCGTTTTTGTACCTGTCTCACTTTCTTTTTTAGTTTTGTAGATTGACACATTTGCGTGTTCATTTCATAACTTAACATATAGGTTTGATAAAAGCACAACTTCCGTGTACACTCTTTCACAATAAAAGCATCAAGTGTGAAAATAACGCCTTCAAGATATTATTTAAAGAAACCCAACTTTTATGGAAAACAAAACGGAAACAATACTTCTGGTCATATACCAAGCAATGTAGTCTATTTGAATAAAAAAAGAAACAGCCTACATTGCAAATATCAGTATTAGTGCACTGAGTTTCTGTAACATTTTTTATTTTCACATGAAATTAAGTTATATATCCACAAAAGACCCTAGGTATGGAGTTAGATTAGGGCCAAACTTTTTTTTACTTCTAAATAAAAAAGAAGTAATTTTGCAACTAAAAAAATAAAGTTTTGAAGCCGAACTTTGAAAAATACATGATTGTATTCTTGAAAAAAATAAAATTTCACGTTTTGATGCTGAATGTTGAAAGAAAAAGTGTATTCAACATAAAAAAGTGCACACAATTTTTGTCAGGTTGAATTCAATTATGATTCACGGTTTATTTTGAATACATTATTTTCACATTCACATTTTCACAATTACATTGTTTTCAAAATAATACACAATTAATCAGTTATATTGAACCTTAAAACGTGTGCACTTATTTTAATTTTGAAAACACTAATGTATTTTTCAAAATAGATATCAGTTACATCTTTTTCAGGTACAAAACTTTTGGCCCTAACTTAGTTACACGGCTAGCAGGGTCAGACATGATGCCCCTGCTCTATAAAGTCATCAAATGAACCAGACAAAGTGGTAAAACAGTTCCATTTTGGACATAAACATTGATCTTTTTAAAAGGATCATGAAGTATGAACTGAAGACTTTGACATTAAACAATCACAAACATTTTAAATAACTCACAAGTATTGTATTTGGGTATTGTTTAATTTCCTCATTCAATATTTCAGTTCATTATATACAGTACACTGTATGCATCTATCCGTCAAAACAGTGGAAAATGTCTGACTGACATACTTGTATAAAGTATGCTGTTGTTTAGAATTGGGACTCTTGGTGAAAATAGTCTTCTGATAAGACTAGAATGCTGGAAGGATAAAACAAACAAAACAGAGTATGAGATGTGTTGCAGGGCAAGTATCTGGTTAAACTGTAAAAGTGTTAATGAATAACAAAATGTGTCCAGCATGAATGAGACAGGTCAGATGTGACAAGAGTCTAGAGACAACAAGGAAATTGTTCTGCTGCCTGCAAAATCCTCCACTGGTTAGGTAGCGAGTTAGTGATGGTCTGGGGACGCATACCAAAGGTACCGGGATGAGATCCTTAAACCACATGCTCCGGGTTCTGTCTGATGCATGGCATTGCTTGGCCTCATGATTGATGGTGGGGTGTGTCAGCAGTTCCTGCATGACACATACATTGATGTGGGGGACTGACTCCAAACAAGCACCTTTGGAACTTCCCGTTTCAATCCATCCATCACCACCACATCACGCGGCAGACTGTCCAGGAGTTGACGGATAACATGACCAAGGTCTGGGAGGAGATCCTCCAGAAAAACATGATTCGTGTCGAAATTATGCTCTTTATTTAGAGTATGATTTTCAATATAGACCTCCATGATTTTTATTTCCAATGATCATTGTCATTTTGTTCTCAAACCTTTCCACTGTCGTGATTAAAGATATTCGAATGCAATTGTTCTTTCATTGCGATCTAGGATTTCTGTGTTTCGCAGAATATTTGGGCCTCTGTGTATAATTTTGACCCTGGGTAAAATAAAGAAAATCCAGAATAAATTGAAAATCAGTCACCCAATTTTTTTTTTTAACATGATAATTTTTAGCCAATCCTATAAATATTGAAATAAAACATTATTAGGACATTCAAGCCCATGATGATTGTATGTAAACCACTGACTGGAACTGTACATACTGTTTTTTTTTTGGGTTTTTTTAAACAACCCAAAAACAAGTGTCCCCTGATTACAGTGCATTAGCTTTTGTTGGGAATCTTAGGAAATGTATTCGAAAGTGTCCTTGCCCTATCTGTTCCTACAAAGATGAAAGCATAGAATGTCTCTATTGATGAATTAAAAATAAAAAGAGGAACAAAGGGTTCTAGTAGCCACTGATGAACTACATGATTAAGTTTGCCAAGACTTGTCTTTACAGTTTACTTGTTAAACTGCAGGGATCCTCAACAACTTGATCAGTTGTATTGGCGGTGAAGTTGAGAAATTCATCTTCAATGTCTTTGGGTGCGTCGTCATCGTTGATCATCTGCTTGTGAGCGAGAGTCTTGCGGTGTCGTCTGAGGCAGTGGCTCCACGAAAAGCTGCGATTGCATGGTAAGCACTGGTATGGCTTCTCTCCCGTGTGTACCCGCTGGTGCAACATCAGCGACTTGTACCGGTTGAAGCTCGCGCTGCATTCTGTACAATCGTACTTCTCCAACTTGAAGTGGACACTTTTCTTGTGCTCGATCATGTTGCCTCGCTGCGTGAAGCCCTTCCCGCACACGATGCAAACGTGGGGCTTCTCCCCCGTGTGGATCAGCATGTGAATGTTCAAATCGTTGCGGGAATAAAATGCTTTGTTGCAAAATTCGCAGGTGAACGGCCGCTCCCCTGTGTGGCTCCTGAAGTGTCTCTTGAGGCTCTCTGAGCGGGAGAAGCTTCGATCGCATTCGGTGCATTGGAAAGGTTTCTCCCCGGTGTGGGAACGCCTGTGCCGATCGAGTTCAGATGGCTTGAAGAAGGACTTTCCGCATTCCGTGCAGAGGTGAGGCTTCTCTGGGTTTTCCATGTGCGTCTTTTCATGAGCTTTGCAGTGACCCAACTCGGAGAAGGACTTCCCGCAAAAGGAGCAGTTGAAAGGCCGCTCGCCAGTGTGCATCCGCTCATGTCGGACGAGCTGGTAAAGTTTCTTGAAAGTTTTCGTGCAGTAGGAACACTTGTGGGGCTCCTTTGGTTGCTTGGCGTGTGTACGTTTATGCCTCTCCAGCCTGGACGGCCTGTTGAACACTTTGTCACAGTCAGGGCATGGGTGCACGTTGGTCCGGTTGTGGGAAGCCTGATGTCGCAATAGCTTCTCCTCATCTTTAAAAGTCTTCTCACAAATAGAACAGCGATGGCGAATTATCTTCGCCATCCTATTGTGTGACCTCATGTGCCTCGCTAACCTCGAAGGCTTTTCGAACTTCTTCTCACAAAGGGTGCAACCGTGGTTCTTCTTAAGGACCTTCTTTTTAGGCTTTTTGCCATTCTTCGGTTCACTGACGGTGGAGTCATCACTCAAATCTAATACATAATCGATGTCTGAGGCACCTGGAGAAGCATATGAAATAATATGTAAACAATTAAAAGTGTAACTCAATATTCAACACTGCTTATCCCGTTAAGAACCCTTTCCCAGCTGATTAAGTGTGAAAGGCAAAATATTGTTGAACCCTTCAACAATACAAAATCAACCAGCCCTTAACCCTTGAGTCGACTTAATGCAAAACTACGTTAGGCCTCCCAAGCGACAAAAACTGAACGCGCTCAAAAAAAGTGTTACAAGTCATGTATTATTTGTTTTAAACTTTGAACTTTTTAAATTCTTCAACAGCTTCAGACCTTTTCTTAGATATAAAGTTTTTATGTATTTGTAGTGTTTTTTTTTTTTTAATATTTATGCTATTTTTGTAAAAAAGAACAACAAAGCCCTTTGAGGCGTTTGTGATTAAGGGCGATATAAATAAACTTTGATTGATTGAACAATGTATTACCGTATTTTTCGGAGTATAAGTCGCACCGGAGTATAAGTCGCACCTGCCGAAAATGCATAATAAAGAAGGAAAAAAACATATGTAAGTTGCACAGTAGCCCAGCCAAACTATGAAAAAAACTGCGACTTATAGTCCGAAAAATACGGTATATGGGAAAAAAACAACATTTGCGCTATTTTCTAAAAATTTGTTGCAAAGTGGAATACTTTAAAGGAGGTACCGGTAATTACAGCCTTTAATATGTACCGTATTTTTCGGACTCTAAGTCACAGTTTTTTTCATAGTTTGGCCGGGCTCCAGTGCGACTTATATATGTTTTTTTCCTTTTTTATTATGAATTTTCGGCAGGTGCGACTTAGACTCCGGTGCGACTTATACTCCGAAAAATACTGTAATTTGTTGTTTCGTTTTTGTAAAAAAAAACTAAAAAATACTTTGTATGATAGGGAAAACACAAATATGCAATATTTTCTAAAAACATTGTTTCAAAATGAAACATTTTAGGTTAGTTCTCAGAACACGGCAGCACAGTGCAGCAGTGGTTAGAGCTCAGCGCTCGTGTGCCACTCCGAGAAGGTCCCGGGTTCAACTTCTGGGCTCAAGGTCTTTCTGTGTAGAGTTTGCATGGGACTGTGACTGCTGGGGTTCTCTCCGGGTACTCTGGCTTCCTACCACTCCAAGACTTGCATGCACTTGGCAATAGGCTGATTGGCAAAACTAAATTGGCCCGACTATGTGAATGTGAGAGTAATTGGTTGTCTGAGATGCTTAGATACATTCATTATTATGTCAGGTTTTCAGTATATTGAAAAATATGTGTTACAATGGGAGTCAATGAGTGACCAACATGGGCAAAGGGCTTAAATGTAGAGTACCGGTAAATGAATATCTACTATTTGGAATAACGTTGCAAAAAGTGCCATGATGCCATTTTAAAAATAAACTTGTTCAAAACTATGTGGCCAAATTTCAGCCCTCTTAACTTTATTAACTGATTTGTTGAAGACAAGGGGGGGGAAAATGCAGAAAATATTTGTTTTTTAGTCAAATGTGACTCAAGGGTTATGTAAGCGAGTGACCAACGAAACAACCGCTGATTTTTTTTATTTTAAAAAACAGTCCCCACTTACTTTTCTCCACGTGATCTGTTGCAGATGAAAGGTCTGGCGCCTCGACTTTAACCTTGCAAAAAATACACACTTTTAAGTTACACATTCATCAGTCATACATTTTTTCACATGTACTAAAAATAAAATATTTTCTAATGCCTAGGAGTGTGACAGTGAACCAATATTACAGACTATGATACTAAACCTTACAATAGGATTATTACCACACATTTGTTTTTTGTGCCCCCGTGGCTTACTCGTTTGCTTTACCGATATAGTAAAACTTCCTCACGACTCTGATGTGAAGAAAACCTGAGGTAGTTCTATTTTTCGTTTTTTAAAGAGACAGCTACTTGCGCCTGTCCTAAGCAACCTACTGTACATATGGAATCACATACAGTACATACACGAAAATTTGCAAATATTTGGAAAAGAAAAAAGTTCATGGTTATTTTTTCTCTCTCTAAAATGTGGCTGTTATTTCGACAGAATAACACATCTCATTCACTCAAGTCAGTAAATTCATCAATTAATAATTGATAACGCATAAAATGTGGTTGTTTTATTTACAGCGTACAATATACGGTACAGCGTAAACTCAAGATGGCGGCGGCGTTTTGTGTGTTCCCACAGCAACCATAGCTTCTACACAGTGAGTCCTTAATCTTTCTTACATTCCGGCCTAAATACTTGTAGAGAGGTGAACACAAGTTAATATATGATCAAAAGGTTTTGATCATAATATCTGTGAAATATAGGGACATGGCTTGGCATGACACAACCCCTGATTTCCACAGGATGCATCACAGCTGCAGCATGTAATTGCCACAAAACTAACAAAACTATGTTGGGGATTGCCTGGCAATCCCCAACATAGTTTTGTTGCGGCTCTGATATGAAGCAAAACAGTGCAGCCTTTTACGAGATCGCGCGTAATAATTTTATAAAGTAAAACACTGAAGTATATACACCGCGGAACGTCTCGAGCTTTGCCGTCCATCAATATCCACAGGAGGGGGCGCGTCTGTGATGAAATTGACTGGACTTATGAAAAAGACACAGTCTTACCCTGCAGAAAGACGACTATTTTTTGTTGTTATAGCAAGCAAGAAACACAACAATAACTTTGTTGCTGACGAGCGTTGTAAACACACAACTCCCACGAACTATCGCCCTACTTCCGCGGCCTCTGTATCTTCTCTATCTGCTGGCTTTTGACACAGGTTATCTATTTTTATCGTTTTTTTTTTTTTTTACAAAACCTAAAACCAGTGAAGTTGGCACACTGTGTAATTTGTAAATAAAAACAGAATACAATGATATGCAAATCCTTTCCAACTTTTTTTTCAATTGAATAAACTACAGAGACAAGATACTAAATGTTCGATCTGAGAAACTTGATTTCTTTTTTGCAAATAATCATTAACTTAGAATTTAATGGGAACAACACATTGCAAAAAAGTTGGCATATTTTCCACTGTGTTACATGGCCTTTCTTTTTTAACAACACAAAAGTTTGGGAACTGAGGAGACCAATTTTTGAAGCTTTTTAGGTGGAATTATTTCCCATTCTTGCTTGATGTACAGCTTAAGTTGTTCAACAGTCCGGGGTTTCCGTTGTGGTATTTTAGGCTTCATATTGCGCCACACATTTCAATAGGAGACAGGTCTGGACTACAGGCAGTCCAGTCTAGTACCCGCACTCTTTTACCATGAAGCCATACTGTTGTAACACGTGGCTTGGCATTGTCTTGCTGAAATAAGCAGGGGCGTCCATGATAACGTTGCTTGGATGGCAACATATGTTGCTACAAAATCTGTATGTACCTTTCAGCATTAATGATACCTTCACAGATGTGTAAGTTACCCATGCCTTGGGCACTAATACACCCTCATACCATCGCAGATGCTGGCTTTTGAACTTTGTGCCTATAATAATCCGGATGGTTCTTTTCCTCTTTGGTCCGGAGGACACGACGTCCACAATTTCCAAAAACAATTTGAAATGTGGACTCGTCAGACCACAGAACACTTTTACACTTTGCATCAGTCCATCTTAGGTGAGCTCAGACCCAGCGAAGCCGGCAGCGTTCTGGGTGTTGTTGATAAATGGCTTTCGCTTTGCATAGTAGAGTTTTAACTTGCACTTACAGGTGTAGCGGTGAACTGTAGTTACTGACAGTGGTTTTCTGAAGTGTTCCTGAGCCCATGTGGTGATATCCTTTACACACTGATGTCGCTTTTTGATGCAGTACCGCCTGAGGGATCGAAGGTCACGGGCCTTGCCGCTTACGCGCAGTGATTGATGATATTACGGACAAAAGATGGTGAAATCCCTAAACTATTTGCAATAGCTCGCTGAGAAATGTTGTTCTTAAACTGTTCGACAATTTGCTCACGTATTTGTTCACAAAGTGGTGACCCTTACCCCATCCTTGTTTGTGAATGACTGAGCATTTCATGGAAGCTGCTTTTATACCCAATCATGGCACCCACCTGTTTCCAATTAGCCCGTTCACCTGTGGGATGTTGCAAATAAGTGTTTGGTGAGCATACCTCAACTTTCTCAGGCTTTTTTGCCACTTGTGCCAGCTTTTTTGAAACATGTTGCAGGCATTCCAAATGAAATTTAATAACAAATAAACGTTGAGCGGTTCGAACGTTAAGTATCTTGTCTGTGCAGTGTATTCAATTGAATATAGGTTGAAAAGGATTTTCAAATCATTGTATTCTGTTTTTATTTACCATTTACACATCGTGCCAACTTTACTGGTTTTGTGTTTTGTAGATATACACACACACATACAGGTAAAAGCCAGTAAATTAGAATATTTTGAAAAACTTGATTTATTTCAGTAATTGCATTCAAAAGGTGTAACTTGTAGGAAACAGAGTGGACCGACACCAGCAGATGACATGGCACCCCAAACCATCACTGATGGTGGAAACTTTACACTAGACTTCAGGCAACGTGGATTCTGTGCCTCTCCTGTCTTCCTCCAGACTCTGGGACCTCGATTTCCAAAGGAAATGCAAAATTTGCTTTCGTCAGAAAACATGACTTTGGACCACTCAGCAGCAGTCCAGCTGGTGTCGGTCCACTCTGTTTCCTGAGATCCAGGGTCAACGCAGCCGTCTACCAGCAAGTTTTAGAGCACTTCATGCTTCCTGCTGCTGACCTGCTCTATGGAGATGGAGATTTCAAGTTCCAACAGGACTTGGCGCCTGCACACAGCGCAAAATCTACCCGTGCCTGGTTTACGGACCATGGTATTTCTGTTCTAAATTGGCCCGCCAACTCCCCTGACCTTAGCCCCATAGAAAATCTGTGGGGTATTGTGAAAAGGAAGATGCAGAATGCCAGACCCAAAAACGCAGAAGAGTTGAAGGCCACTATCAGAGCAACCTGGGCTCTCATAACACCTGAGCAGTGCCAGAAACTCATCGACTCCATGCCACGCCGCATTAACGCAGTAATTGAAGCAAAAGGAGCTCCAACCAAGTATTGAGTATTGTACATGCTCATATTTTTCATTTTCATACTTTTCAGTTGGCCAACATTTCTAAAAATCCCTTTTTTGTATTAGCCTTAAGTAATATTCTAATTTTGTGACACACGGAATTTTGGATTTTCATTTCTTGCCACTTCAAATCATCAAAATTAAATGAAATAAACATTTGAATGCATCAGTCTGTGTGCAATGAATAAATATAATGTACAAGTTACACCTTTTGAATGAAATTACTGAAATAAATCAAGTTTTTCTAAATATTCTAATTTACTGGCTTTTACCTGTATACATCCATGGACACACACATAAATATATTCCTCATTATATATATATATATATACACACACACACACACACACACACCACACACCACACACCACACAACACACACACACACACACACACACACACACACACACACACACACACCCCGTATTTTCCGCACTATAAGGCGCACCTAAAAACCTCCAATTTTGTCAAAAGCTGACAGTGCGCTTTATAATCTGGTGCGAGATATATATATATATATATATATATATACACACACACACACACACACACACACACACCGTATTTTCCGCACTATAAGGCGCACCTAAAAACCTCCAATTTTGTCAAAAGCTGACAGTGCGCTTTATAATCCGGTGCGAGAGATATATATATATATATATATATATATATATATATACACACACACACACACACACACACACACACACACACACACACACACCGTATTTTCCGCACTATAAGGCGCACCTAAAAACCTCCAATTTTGTCAAAAGCTGACAGTGCGCCTTATAATCCGGTGCGCCTTACATATGGACCAATATTGAGCCACAACAAACTTAAACTTAATTTTCATAAAGTTTAGGTCTCACAACTACGGTAAGCAGCCGCCAACTTAATTTTCCCCCGTAGAAGAAGAAGTTCTTCTCTGGTAAGCAGCCGCCCCCGTAGAAGAAGAAGCACGCGGTGCATGCTGGGATATATGACTGCGCGAGGCGTGCCGTTTTGATTTCCATTTGTTTGTTATGTAAAGACCCCAAAATGGCTCCTTTTAAGAGACACGCTTACGACGCAGAGTTTAAACTTAAGACGATCAGTCACGCAGTAGAACACGGGAATAGAGCAGCAGCGACACTGACTCCATTAATGACGACTTTGACGTAACGGAGGTTGTTGGATGCCGTATGCGCTCAACTGTTTAATTAGGACACTGAAGAAGAAGAATTCGAGGGATTCGTGAATGAGGAATAACTTCAAAAAGTGGGCTTTACATGTTTATTTTGTGTGTTGTGTTGTGTGACATTAACGTTTGAGCAACGTTGAGTTATTGATGTATTGTTATTGCTCTGCACTATTTCGAGTGTTACAATATTGTGATTGCACTAACGTTTGATTTACCGTAAAAGTATCACTGTTTTTTACGTGTTTATTGAATCAGGGAAAAGTTCCCCTCCACTATGTGATATAAATGTTGCACTACATGTTATAGCTTGCTGTTGTTAAAAGATAAACAAAATACCACGTCACTAACTTTACCTCGGGGAAAATAATAAAACAGCTGTTTATTCATTTTGGGAGTGAACAGAGTTGTCAGAACGCTGGTTTGTAATCTATTAATAAAGTTTGACTGACCTGACTGTTTTGTTGACATTCCTTTTAGCGCAGCTCCATGCATAGGTGCGCCTTATAATCCGGTGCGCCTTATATATGAACAAAGTTTTGAAATATGCCATTCATAGGTGCGCCTTATAGTGCGGAAATACACACACACACACACACACACACACACACACACACACACACACACACACACACACACACACACACACACACACACACACACACACACACACACACACACACACACACACACACACACACACACACACACACACACACAAATGTAGATATTTGTATACAGCTAGTGATAATGTTACTACCAAGGTGAATCTAGACAGCATTTATTTATCATCAAATCGGCTGCCAAAATTGCTTTACATGTCATCTATCATATCAAATGTATCATTTGTAGTTTGTGTGGACATTAGTTAAAAGCTTTATAATTAAACTTGGCACTTTTAGTAGCAACTGTAAACAAAATACTGAGGTCAATATATTGCATTAGCAAATGTGGCAAGTGTACCACAAGCCACATATTAATTAAAATAACTGTGTGCAGCAGGAAGACTGAGTAGGCACCTTTCGATTCCGGACAGGGATGCATCTATGCCTCTCTAGGCTGGGGGCATTGTGGAAAACTTTGTTGCAGACAGGACACGTGTGCATGTTTGTCTTGTTGTTGGAATCCTGGGGTTGAAATGGCTTCTCTTCTTCTTCTGTCTTTACCAATTGGTGAGTCGTCTGGGTCTCTTTTGAGTGTGCACATTTGTGATTCTTCAGCTTCCAAGGCTTGTCAAACGTCTCGTTACACATGGTACAGCGGTGGATCCTCAGAAGTAGCTTTGGATTTGCCTCTCTGCCGTTCTCTGGCTCACCGGTGGATTTGTCATCATTGGAATTGTCTAATACATACTGGATGTCGAAGTATGTGCCACCTGAAGAGCAAGTACATCAAAATAAGTGAATTATAAGTATTACAAGGCTCACAAAAGGAATAGACACTACACAAGTGGTGTTATTTTCATCTCGGTAGAACAAAACAGGATTTTAGCATGTATTCAACAGAAACTGAGTGAGAAATTACTGAAAATGGTACATGATGATTTTTTGTTTATTGTGCTCCATTTTCAACAAACAGCACCAAGTCAGCATGGTAGGCATTTAGTCTATTGACAAAAATTGAGAAGGTAACCAAAACATTTTATCTACATTACGGATGTAACCATAAACAGTAATAACCACGGTAAAACTCTCGACAGTAAGTGTTTATCACTTTAATAAGTTCAATGACTGACTGGCGCCAGCTCACTACCTTAAATGCTAACATGAATAAAAGCAACAATAATGTCTGTCCCCATTAAGAATACAATATACCCCACTATATAATACAAACAAATTGTTGTCTGAGCAACTAAGCTTTTCAATTGTGCACATTGAACCTGCAAGATGTTTTCTCTGAGAACAGATTGTTCTATACCCAGAGGAATACGAGACAGGTGTTTTTACGATGCGTTCAGAACAGCGCAGGACAGCGCAACGCCCACCAGAAATAATAAACAATAGTAATAGATTTTATTTGTCATTAAAATCAATCCTAAAGTGCGACAGTACAAACCAATATTTAAAACAATAAAAGATTAAAAAACTGATAAAATACTAAGACTATAACACTATCAGTGAAGCATAAACACAAAACATGCAAAATAGTTGGTTTTCTGACAGTGCATCTATTCATTTAAGTTTTGTTTTTTAACCACTTTTTGATCATTTTGGTCACGATAACCGTGATATGAAATTTTCAATACTCTTAATGTACACATGGTCTTCCTCTGCAAAGACAATATACACAGAGGATGGCACTAAAACGAATGGCCTTAACTATTTCAAAGCAAAGCTCTACTTGTATGTCAAATAACAACACCATGCAGGATCTCCTTTAAAAAAATCAACATCATCTTACCTTTCAAAAAAAAAGTCAAATAGTAAGTGTCATGCAAGTATGGACAAGAAAAGAAATGTCTATCAATTCCTCTTTTGGATTAATGTGATAAATTGAAGCTCTGTAATTAGCGTCTTAGTATAAAATAAATTGTTAGTCTCAAACGTTGGCTTACAGTACACATGAATTCTACCACACACATGCAGGGAGGCAGCCAAGGACACATGTGAAGGACAAACATGTTGAATGATGTTATGCAGTTTTTTAAAAAATGGCAAGGATTAGAATACAACAAAGCATCAAGACTTACTTTCATCTGAAGAGTGGTCTGTCACTGATGAACTGTCTGTGGTGTCCATGGCTGAGAAATAGGTTTACATTTAGTCAAAGGGCTCTATACAGTTACGCCAGGCATTGGTTCTCAAACTGTTATAACACTGGATCAATCGAGTCATATTTATTGAAATAAAATCGTATTAAAAACTAAGGATTTGCCACTCGATCGGCCACAGATCAGTATTGTCTAATGCAAAAAATGCAAAAAGCCAATCCCCTCTGGCTGACAGTGTATTTATTTTTGGTCCCCCAAATTAGACGGCCAGATATTATGTTCATACACACAAAGTGTGGAGCCGTTCCCCTGAGTTAATAATCATCACCTCCATTACGGCAATGTTCTTTTATTTCTTTCAAATACCATCACTGGAGGAGGAGCCGTAACATGTTCCACACCGAGTGAGAGCAAAGCAGGAGCAGACGAGACAAGAAGGCATGCTAATCGCTAAGCTTGCTTGAAATAATACAGGAAGTGCTCAATATAGTTTGAGAAGTCTAGAAAGAACCGCGTTGCAGCAAAAAGTAACCAGCTATTAACAGGAAAGAGGACAGCGAAACAATCCAGATATGAGTAGTATAAGGATATGCAATGCTAAAGTGATTCGATCAATATTTTTATTTTCACAAAATCGTTTCTTGTGCATGTTTACAAACTCGGGAATACGTCTCTGGACACAGGAGGACTTTGAGGACAAATATCAAAGAATTCAAAATAATGCTGGATAAGAGTTTTTGTTTTTGTTTAGTTATTGCGTACTACTGACGAGAGGTGGGAATTATTGACCGCCTCACGATTAGATTAAAATTCAGGGGCTACAATTCAATCAATCAATCAATCAAAGTTTATTTACATAGCCCTTAATCACTAGTGTCTCAAAGGGCTGCACAAGCCACAACGACACCCTCGGCTCAGATCCCACGATTCAATTATACAATGATTATTTATACATGTAAAATTATTATATTGTATATTGTTAATATATTTTGTATTATATCATCTAAATGTACGGTATTACATTTAGTTAGTATGGAGGTTGCCCTCCAGGGGGTTCTTCAGACCACCAAGCACCGACACGAGAGCCTGTTTCAGGATTACAATATTGTTTTATTTTGACGTAATGTCCCAGGTTGCTTTTCAGCAATTGTCTTTTAGTCACTTTCTCTCTCGCTCTCACACCAGCTCCCCCTTCGTCTCTCCTCCTGGTTGCTGCTTATAACAGAGCGACAGGTGATTAGATAACAAGGCCCGGGTGGTCCATCTACGCACCTGTCGCTGATTTCAAGGCCGGTCCTGACACACCCCGCTTCGCTGCAGGCTCGCAGGCCACGCCCCTCTCCACAGTTAGTAATATTTTTAATAATATGTCCACAAAATTCATCCTTTGGCTACAGCGTATGCAGTATTGAGTCATTTCCGTTTTTGGATTAGTGCGCACAGCAGATATAAATATGAAAGACTGTATACATGAAAACTGTAGTAGCCTGCTAAGTAAACAAATAAAAAACAGTCCCTACTTGGCAAACAATCACCCTGTATTTATTTTTGTGCCTTCTGAAAATGCGGAATCAGAATGTTCTGACACTTCGGCCCAAGTCGCCATAAATTTGCTGCTTAAAGACGTGTGTCGTCTCCAGTATCTTCATCATATTGTAACATTCCGAGGAACACACGTCACTTACTATTCCTGTCCCGGAAGTCCCACCCCCATAAGTCAAAGCCATTGGCTAGCCAGCTGCTACACCAAGTGTTGCCATAGTGTGTGGATATTATGGTTTCTCCTGATTTATCAATGTATTTGCTAATTTCCTCTTTTTAGCTGGTTACTTTCTGATGTAGCGCGGTTCCCATTAGCCTTCTGTTGAAGTGTACAAAACATTTATTATTTGCTTGTTTCACTACTTCAAGTTCAAGCTAGCTTAGAGCCGCGGCAAGCATAGCTTGTCATCTACTCCTCCGTGTGTGCCCGCGCTAAACCAGAAAACGCATAACATTAAAAGAATGTTAGCTAATCGTTTTCCCTTGGTTAGTTACAACCAAACATAGAACGTTTAGAGAACATTAACGCCACGTATTTTTATTTTTTTATATTATGTTTATGAACTCAGAAAATATGTCCCTGGACACATGAGGACTTTGAATATGACCAATGTATGATCCTGTAACTACTTGGTATCGGATTGATACCCAAATTTGTGGTATCATCCAAAACTAATGTAAAGTATCAAACAACAGAAAAATAAGTGATTATTACATTTTAACAGAAGTGTAGATAGAACATGTTAAAAGAGAAAGTAAGCAGATATTAACAGTAAATGAACAAGTAGATTAATAATTCATTTTCTACCACTTGTCCTTAATCATTTTGACAAAATAATAGAATGGAAAATGACAATATGTTACTGCATACGTCAGCAGCTAAACTAGGACCCTTTGTTTGCTTACTTACTACTAAAAGACAAGTTGTCACTATTTTATTTAAAGCAGTGGTTCTTAAAGGGGAACATTATCACCAGACCTATGTAAGCGTCAATATATACCTTGATGTTGCAGAAAAAAGACCTTTTTTTTTTAACCGATTTCCGAACTCTAAATGGGTGAATTTTGGCGAATTAAACGCCTTTCTAATATTCGCCCTTGGAGCGATGACGTCACAACGTGGCGTCACATCGGGAAGCAATCCGCCATTTTCTCAAACACCGAGTCAAATCAGCTCTGTTATTTTCCGTTTTTTCGACTGTTTTCCGTACCTTGGAGACATCATGCCTCTTCGGTGTGTTGTCGGAGGGTGTAACAACACGAACAGGGACGGATTCAAGTTGCACCAGTGGCCCAAAAATGCGAAAGTGGCAAGAAATAGGACGTTTGTTCCGCACACTTTACCGACGAAAGCTATGCTACGACAGAGATGGCAAGAATGTGTGGATATCCTGCGACACTCAAAGCAGATGCATTTCCAACGATAAAGTCAAAGAAATCTGCCGCCAGACCCCCATTGAATCTGCCGGAGTGTGTGAGCAATTCAGGGACAAAGGACCTCGGTAGCACGGCAAGCAATGGCGGCAGTTTGTTCCCGCAGACGAGCGAGCTAAACCTCCTATCGACCCTAGCTTCCCTGGAATGCTGACATCAACTCCAAAACTGGACAGATCAGCTTTCAGGAAAAGAGCACGGATGAGGGTATTTCTACAGAATATATTAATTTATGAAAATTGGGCTGTCTGCACTCTCAAAGTGCATGTTGTTGCCAAATGTATTTCATATGCTGTAAACCTAGTTCATAGTTGTTAGTTTCCTTTAATGCCAAACAAACACATACCAATCGTTGGTTAGAAGGTGATCGCCGAATTCGTCCTCGCTTTCTCCCGTGTCGCTGGCTGTCGTGTTGTTTTCGTCGGTTTCGCTTGCATACGGTTCAAACCGATATGGCTCAATAGCTTCAGTTTCTTCTTCAATTTCGTTTTCGCTACCTGCGTCCACACTACAACCATCCGTTTCAATACATGCGTAATCTGTTGAATCGCTTAAGCCGCTGAAATCCAAGTCTGAATCCGAGCTAATGTCGCTATAGCTTGCTGTTCTATGCGCCATGTTTGTTTGTGTTGGCATCACTATGTGACGTCACAGGAAAATGGACGGGTGTATATAACGATGGTTAAAATCAGGCACTTTGAAGCTTTTTTAGGGATATTGCGTGATGGGTAAAATTTTGAAAAAAAACTTCGAAAAATATAATAAGCCACTGGGAACTGATTTTTTAATGGTTTTAACAATTCTGAAATTGTGATAATGTTCCCCTTTAACCTGGGTTCGATAGAACCCTAGGGGTTCGGTGAGTCGGGCTCAGGGGTTCGGCGGAGGTCAAGACACACCCGACTCATCGCGTAAATAAAAACTTCTCCCTATCTGCGTATTACGGATACGGCAACAGCAGAAGTCACACTGATTTGCAGGTGTGTAATTTGTTGTGAGTTTATGCACTGTGTTGGTTTTTGTTGTTTGAACAAGGTGATGTTCATGCACGGTTCATTTTGTGCACCAGTAAAAAAAACATGGCAGTGTTTCCCACACATTCATTTATTTGTGGCGGCCCGCCACGAAAGAATTACGTCCGCCACAAATGGATTTTTCGGCTTTTGACTCGCTCGACCGCTCATAAAAGCAATGGGACTGTCTGTGAATGTTGCTTGTAGTTACACCTCCGGTGCAGTAGGTGGCGGTAGTCTACTGTGCATTGTAACTCCGCCAATCGCACTTAATTCACCTGGTGTGCCAGAAGAAGAAGAAGAAGAAGAAGAAGAGGGACGGATGGACGGACGGGATCAAAATACTCGCCGGCTACTTTTCATAATGATGGCGCTTCCTACATTTATACCTCAAACGTCCAAAAGCTGCTGAAAGCCTTGATCCAGGATGCCATGGGGAAAAAAACTTAAATGGTGCCTTTTGGCGATAGTTAGCAGCTTGGTGGCTCATAGCCGGCTAGCTAACGCCTGCTAGCATGGTAGCATTGCTTCATTTTTACAGGTGTTATAGGTAGATAGGTTATAGCTGCATCGCTCGCGGCTCGTCATATATTTAACGTTAATCCGCGATTTCACCGAGCGTTTCACCGACGAGCTAACGTGTCCAGGTTATAGCCCTGTTGTCAATAAACACACATGGACTGAAGCTAAATTGTCCACTGTCCACTGCAGCATGTGAATGCAATGAAAAGAATAAAATCTGAGCCAACCAGCTGTTAAAATGTTGTCCAGGTTAATGTTTTGGCCATTAAAAGGCCCTTTATTTCAAGATTTCAACTGTGATCGGGCTTTAAACAGGTGGCTGACCTGTTCAGATGAGTGTAACTGCTACTGGTCAAACAATGTGAAATAGCATTTAATTTTACATGTATGCAATGCCATTTAAATGTAATTATAGATAATAATAATAATAATAATAATAATAATAATTACTGTGTAGTGTTGTAAATAGTCAACGGGAAGAATTTTAGTAAGATATAAGCCATGAGCACTACACAGCCAGAAAAAAACCTAGGCAGGACAAGTAAAAATATTGGGGCAAGTAGATTTGAGAAGTCAGGCAAGTAGAAAAAAACCTTAAGGTTGAACCCTGCATGTGTTGAGCTGCTGCCGCTTAAGGTTAGACGGCACTGTACATAGAGCGGTTCTGCTCGTTAGTAATAAATTCTAATGTTGGATGTTCACTCCTTCACACAGATGAGTATTGAAAAATATTTTCAACGGCCGAAAAGGGCTCGACTTGGAGAGGAGGTAGGCCTACAGTCCGGACCACAGGTGCGACCTGTTCAGCAGCAGCAGGAGGAGGAGGAGGAGGTTGACTGACTGTGGCAGGACACCTCTGCCTCTGTTTCACTTCATGTTGCTGGTAAATAATATGGTTGTAGTAGTAGGCTAAAGTTAAATTATTTAGTATTCACTAATTAAAGGGGCAGAGCTTTAAGAGACATTTTAGCTTTTATATTTTATAAGATATATTTTTTGTAAGAACCACAATTAATAAATATATTTCAGTGAATCACTAATTGTTCAAATCTGTATATAAATATGTACATAAAATGTTGTAATTATATTCCAACTCCGCGTTCTTCTTGGTCATCGGTGCTGCCGCCGCCACCACCACAAATAGATGCCTGTCCTGTGGGAAACACTGATATGGGGAACATATTCACCATTAATTAGTTGCTTATTTACATGCAAATTAGTAACATATTGGCTCTTAACAAGTAATTATTAAGTACTTATTAGTGCCTTATTATAACCCTAACCTTCTAACCCTAACCCTAACCAAATAACTCTAAATTCAGTCTTTGTTACATAGAATATGTTCCCCTAGTGTCCAAAAAACTCTAAATTAAGTCTTTGTTACTTAGAATATATTCGCCATACTAAAGTGTTACCAAAAACATATAACTTTGTCTTGAATTTGGAAAAAAAAAAAAAAATTAATTTATTTTTCACTAAAGGGTTCGGTGAATGCCCATATGAAACTGGTGGGGTTCGGTACTTCCAACAAGGTTAAGAACCACTGATTTAAAGACAAACTTGCAATAAGAAACAAACATATGTTTAATATATCGTAAGATTTTTTTTGTTCAAATAAAGCCAATAATGCATTTTTTTGTGGTCCCCTTTATTTAGAAAAGTACCGAAAAGTATCAAAATCATTTTGGTACCGGTAACAGTACCAAAATATTGGTATCGGGACAACACTAATAGATACTATTATTACTTCTCTTACTGTGTGTGCATAACTTAAAAAAAAAAAAAAAAAAAAAAAAAAGGACTGTTGTCAACTATATTGCCGATAGAACAATGCTTCAGAAGTAAACATGCTTTTCTCCACCACTTTTCTATAAAGGGTAGTTTTTAGTGTGAATATAGTTGCAATGAATTTAGACTTTATTCAAAGATACCCCCTCACTGACTATAATAAGACAAACATCCTCACGTACTTTATGGGGGGTTGAGGCCTTTAGTTGAGCCCATTTAGTGTTTTGGGGAAATTATTAGCGTGCATTGACTATAGACCACATACTTTCAATGCGTATATTATGTCAATGCAAACGTTAGTCAAAGGACATATATAATAGGTATGGGAAGCAGGTCATATTACTCACGTTAGATTACAAAAAAGTGAATATTGCTATAGAATGGCCCCAGCACATTTGAACAAAGTACCGTTATAACACTACGCATTTGGAGTTTGGCTGATTCAAGAGTGTTAAATCGCGAGGTAACAAGCACCGGAAAATGAGTATGATTCGCCATTTTTTGCCAAAAAAAAGCCCCAAAAAGGGACGTTGTTAGCACGCCGCATTCAAACAAACAACGGCGAGCGAAGCTAACCTAAGCTAATGCTACATCGTTCAAGGTACACAACACCGTCGAGTCAGCCACAAAAATACTTACCTCGCTATTGATGTAGCAACCCAGAGGTTGTCGCATCACGTTTTAACTTGATCTAAATTGTCGTTGAAGGTGATAAACGGCCGTTTGTTAACCGGAGCGAGGATATTACGATTGAAGGGGACGCTCCCGGCATGGCGCGTTGACTTGCTCCACCTCGGCTGGGAAATTAGAGATGCCGTTTGCGTGAACCTTGTCCGCCCCCAACACAAACACAAACATACTCCTCGACGCAGTTATAAGAGCGTGTATTCGTAATTTAACCACATTGTACAAGTAGAACATCCAAATGCAAAAAGGAGAAACAGGAGCAAGAGACAAAGAACAATTTATTCAAATTTTAACTGGATGTTTGTGAACTGCTCAAAACCTGGACTTGGAGAGGCCTCTTGCAAAATGTCACTGGAATAAAGTTGCAGGAGTGGTGTCCAAAGTGTGGCCCTAGGGCCATTTACGGGTCACGGCTAATTTTTCAACGGCCCAGGCAGATTCTAAAAACACTGTTATATATATATATATATATATATATATATATATATATATATATATATATATATATATATATATATATATATATATATATATATATATATATATATATATATTTAAAGTGAAATAAAAGTGTAAATGTAACGGGAAAAAATTGCAATGTTGACTCCAAAAACAAAAAATGACCTGCAGACTGTTTTTTTTTCTTCCAGAATTGTCATTGCTCAAAAAAGAATAATGAATCAAAATCAATGTTGTAATGAATTATTGACCTATTCAATTATCTCACTTATATCATTCCACTTTGAAGTAATATTTGGGGAAATAATGCATATTGTGTGTGTTTACCATATAAAAAGGGCTCAGAAAATCTGTAGAGACTCCTCCCACACCCACTGTTTTCACCATTGGACTCTAGAAAGAGGTTCCGCAGCCTCCGTAGCACAACCTCCAGGTTGTGTAACAACTTCTTCCCTCATGCTACACTACACACCATAGGAAGATACAATAAGCCGCTAAGTTATAGCTTGAAAGTAAACAGGGGTGGCGGATCTATACAAATATTGACAATAACGATACCAAGTATAGTATCAGTATATGGTTAATACTACAGTGATCAGATCGATATTTGCTATTATCACCAAATATTTTTTGGGGTTGTTTTTGTTATTGTCAAAAATCAGGTTTAGTTGGGCTTTAAGTACAAAAACCCAAATAAAATGTTTGGAATTCAACAGTGTTTCTTTCTCACCTTTTTTATCAAAGCGCTGACACTCACAACTTTCTTTGGCCCCATGGTGTCTTATTTTGCAGTCATACTAAATAATAAATCATATTAAAATAGCACAGAGACTGCGTCACCGGAACGTGGGATTCTTTGTTTAGGTACTTGGTTCTGTGGAATGATGTGCCATGTTTGCCGTTATGACAAGCGAGACACACGGGAAAAAAAAATAGCCAATTTTGGGCAAAAAAAAAATACTCATGAAAAGTGGGCCGCATGGAAAATGTGTGACATTTACCTGGTATTCATATTTTGTTCAGGAATTTACAGTAGTACCTCAACTTATGAAATCAATGCAATTGTTGCTTGGCCCACCATAAATCACAGGTTAAACATCTAACATTCTTTAAAAAAACAAAACTAACTTTTAAATGAGAAATATTGTATAAAATCATACAATATGTACAGTAGTTTTATGAAGCAATGTAATAAAAATGTACCTTGGAGAGTGGACTTTCTGGGTATTTCCTTCCAGCTGCTTCTCCATCAAACACTCATATCTCAGCAGCATTTCCTTATTTTCATGGGAAAATGTCCGCCATTTAGACATTATTTTAACAATCATGGCAGGCGTTAGACTCAATCTGCTTCAGTCTAAGACGCGCAGTGATGTGCTCTATTTATTGCTTCACCAAGTTGGAGACACACTCGATCATGTTTTTGATGATTTCTTTTTTAGTTCATCCACTTTTTCTTCTCAGCACTGTCCTTTACACTCACTTTCTGCGCTTGGAAAAACAAAGTTATGTCCATCTTTAGCTGTAAGCTAATGCTCGCAAGTAGGACCAGATGGCTTTGACATTTGCGGCGCCAACTAATGCAGGGATGCTTATAATTCTAACTAACTTTCAACTTAAAGCATTGCAATTAGCCGAGAGACAGCTCTTATCTCAAAACACTCTTAAATTGAGGTACTACTGTACTATCACACCAAACTTTTTTTTTTTGATGAATAACTAAAATATGGAAGTTTGTTTCCTTAAAAAAAAAAGAAATACTCCAATGGTAAGGCATGATTATGAGATAAAATGTCAAAACCATGAGTTAAATCCAAAATATGACATAAAAAGTCATTATTATGAGATTAAAAAAACACAATTAGAAGATAAAATGTTGAAATATGAGATAAAAAGTCATGATTATGAGATAAAAAGTCAAAATGATGAGCTATAAAGTCTTATTTATAAGAAAAAAATTATGAAATAAGAACGTCATAATTATAAAATGAAACATTGAAATGATGAGATTGAAAACCAAAACTACTGTGAATAACGTTTAAAGTATTTCTCAATGTACACTCAATCCATGTCTGAACAAGAGATCTAATAATTTTGACTTTTTATCTCATCATTTCGATTTTTTTATCTCGTAATTATGATTTTTTAATCTCATAATTATGACTTTTTAATTTCAAAATTTGGACTTTCTCCTTTCATAATTTCGACTTTCTTCTGTCATAATTATGACTTACCATTGGGGTATTTTTTGTGTGTGGCGGAAACACAGTAAAGTTAAAGTTAAAGTTAGTTAAAGTACCATACTAGGTGTGGTGAAATTATCCTCTGCATTTGACCCATCCCCTTGTTCCACCCCCTGGGAGATGAGGGGAGCAGTGAGCAGCAGCGGTGGCCACGCTTGGGAAGCATTTTTAGTGATTTAACCCCAAATTCCAACCCTTGATGCTGAGTGCCAAGCAGGGAGGCAATGGGTCCCATCTTTATAGTCTTTGGTATGACTCGGCCGGGGTTTGAACTCACGACCTCCCAGTCTCAGGGACTGGACATAACGGCATACAGTTCACATTAAAATCTTTATCACATTGCCGACACATTTCCACTATTTTGCTGATAAAAATAGACAAGAAATGTAATTTAGCTTAAAGGTCACATGGCAGCACGTTCTATTGTTTGTCCATAAACACAAACTGACACCCAGCCTATTGTACAATATGCGTGGGTTTGTAAAGTCCTGCAGGGCGTGTGATGTGACGCTATAGACAACTCTAGTAACATTCATCTTAACACCAGGAATAGGAATGAAAACACACATAGATGTCATTTTCTTACATGAAAACTAGTATAACATAAAGTCAAAGTAGACATAAAAGTCAAAAAGTGATGTATTTTTTTCAGACATTTTGCTGGGATGAAAAACAATGAGAAAAAGAAATAGAGTTCTGGATTCCCCACACTTCCAGGGACTGGATCTTAAAATGTCCTTTGCAGAGCGGCGTACTCTTGAATGTGTCACAATGTTCTGTGAATCCTCCCTCCAAGTCTTCTTGAAGGCAGATAGCGTGGCCTCCGTCTCCACCTTACACAAGACAGCATGACACCCCGCCCGTAATGAACCCCCGCTGTGATGTCTTTTTACTTACCGACAAGGAGGCGCTTGCTACTGCCTGCTATGAACTTGGAGGCTTCTTGTTCCTTGGATCTCTTCGGCTCTTTAGTGGTCATCGGTTCCTCAGAGGGGGCGGTGAAAGGAACTGTCAAGAAGCTGGGGTCCTGGGGCGTCCCGGCTGGACATGTGAGAGTCGGGGGGATGTCCTGAGACTGCTGAGGGGACACTTTCCTGGTCATGATGTTGACCATGGCTCGCTGGTAGCGCTCCATGCTGGGACGGAGCTGAAAGATCCATCATATTTCTTATAAGTAACAAGTAGGGGGGTCAAATGATTCAAATATTTAATCATAATTAATCGCATTGTCTGTAGTTAACTCATAATTAATCGCAAATTTACTAGAATTTTTTTTTTAATCATTAATTTAGTGTAGCTCAGACCAGTGGTTCTCAAACGTTTTTCACCAAGTACCACCTCAGAAAACACTTGCCTCTCCAAGTACCACCATAATGACCATAATTTAAATACAGTAGCCTGGTAGGCCTAAGTATTCATTGAAAACAAGGCCACGGTTTTAATATTTTGGGCCACTGTAATATTGCACACCCTTTGAACAGTAACACTATGTTTTGAACATTGGAAAATACAACAATGAACTGTAATCAAGTGATTCTTTAGTGCACCACAAGCTCGCGTATGCGTACCACAGTTTGAGAATCACTGCCTTAGACAGATCATTTTCAAGGTGTTGATATTGTAAACATGGGACTGGACAGTTTGTTTGCTTAATGCAACTTTAATCAAACATAATGCTGATATATATATATATATATATATATATATATATATATATATATATATATATATATATACTGTATATATGTATATGTATGTATATGTATATACATGTATATGTGTGTATATATATATGTATATAAGTACATACATATGTTTATACATATATATATATATATATGTATGCATATATGTACATACATATGTATATACATATCTATATATATATATATATGTATGTATGTATGTATGTATGTATGTATATATGTATGTATATGTATATATTAATAAAGTATATGTATGTTTATGTATATATGTGTATGTATGTATGTATGTATATATATACAAGTATATATTTATATATATGTATATATATGTATATATATGTGTATGTATATGTATATGTATATATATGTATATGTAATATGTACATACATATATATATATGTATATACATATATATATATATATATATATATATATATATATATATATATATATATATATATATATATATATATATATATATATATATATATATATATATATATATATATATATATAACACCCCTAACAAATAGTACATTGTAAAAATTGGTTTAAATCAAGAATCCTGTTGAATCGAAAATTGATTCGGAATCAAATCTTCACCCCAGGAATTGGAATCGGATTAAATCAGTGCCCAAAGATTCACACTCTTAGTAGCCACTCCTTGTCAAGTATCAAATTATATAACTCTGAAGCGTATACCTGCACAACTAAGGAATAAAAAAAAAGCTATCATGGTAATATCAGAATGTTTGGATGCTAACTTTAGCATGCTAGCTGGATAACGTCAACTAACGAAATATATGACTCTAAGGTGCGAACCTGCACTATGAGATAAAAAAGTTAGCATGCTAATGTACTAACATTAGAATGCCAACGTTTAACATGTGTCAGCTACTAAATTATATGACCTTGAGGTGTATACCTGTAAAAGTAACTAAAAAGATAGCATACACTAACATTAGCAGGCTAACTATTAACATGTGTCAAAAACCAACTTATGTAACTCTGGGGCGTATACCTGCAAAATTAGCGAAAAAAGCTAACATGCTAACCGTTAGCATGCTAACCGTTAGCAGCATGTTTCAACAAACAACGTATATATCCCAAAGGTATACCTGCAAAAAAGAAGAAAAAAGGAAGCCATTCAGTGTGCATTTCTCATTTTCAATTTTTGCCGTTTGTTCCAATGTTTTCCCACACCTGGCATACATTAATTGCATGTCCCAAAAAATTTGTGGCCTTAAAAAAAATGTGTGTGAATTCATTATTGCCACGTTAACTTTGACAGCCCTAATAACAAGAGGATTAATGCAATTTTATTATAATGGCAATGAGAGTATGACTCACCGTAAAAACGAAACATTCACAGGTTCCAAAAAATGTGAGTTTATTTGAGTCATATTTGTGCCTTTCTGTCATATCCGTTGAAATGAAGGCACCAAAGACCTTAAAAATAAAAAATAAAATTGGAAAATGTCATGACAATTGATTATCAGAGGCTTCAGACAAAGCAAAAATGACATATTTATATAAAAAATGTTACCTCTTCATCCACAGTTTTGATGATCAACACTGCAGGTTCATGTCCCTCCACGTAAGAGTAGAATCTATAGGAAATGAAGCTATACTTAACCATTTTCAGGGCAGTCAATCGATCGCAACTGGACAGTTCGATTTGTCTAAGAAGACGTTTTGCCTCTCACTTGAGTTGACTTCTTCAGTTCATTCTCATAGAATTAAACTGGTCAGATCTAGTCTTAGACTCAGATTGGCCAGATCTAGTCTGGATTAGATCCGACCAATCTAAGATCTAGTCTTAGACTCATATTGGTCAGATCGAGTCTAGATTCGATCCGACCAATCTAAGTTTAAGACTAGATCTAGTTCTGACCAATCTAAGTCTAACACTAGGTCTGACCAATGTAGTCTCGAATAGACTAGATCTGACCAATCTAAGTCTAAGACTAGATCTAGTTCTGACAAATCTAAGTCTAAGACTAGGTCTGAACCATCTAGTCTACACTAGCGTAGACCTGACCAATCTAAATCTAAGACTCGGTCTGACAAATCTAGTCTGGATTAGACTAGATCTGAACAATCTAAGTCTAAGACTAGGGCTATTCTTAACCATTTTCAGGGCATTCAATCGATTGCAACTGGACTGTTCGATTTGTTTTAGAAGACATTTCGCCTCTCACTTGAGTTGGCTTCATCAGTTCATGCTCACAGAATTAGACTGGTCAGATCTAGTCTTAGAATCAGATTGGTCAGATATAGTCTACATTCGATCAGATCTAGTCTTAGTCTCAGATTGGTCAGATCTAGTCTGGATTAGATCCGACCAATCTAAGTTTAAGACGAGATCTAGTTCTTACCAATCTAAGTCTAAGACTAGGTCTGAACTATTTAGTCTACACTAGCGTAGCCTTGGCCAATCTAAGTCTAAGACTAGATCTAGTTCTGACCAATCTAGTGTAAGACTAGATCTGACCTGTATGTATATACGTATAGATATATATGTATATATATATAATTTAAAAAAACTTTTTTTTTGGACTCTATATACATACAGTATATATAGAGTCAAAATGTTTGGACACCACTCGAATTGACTTACGATGCGAGACTTCCTCCGTTTTCCGTTTTGCTAAAGAGCTTAATGGGACTGAAAAGGGCAAAGCGTTCTGGTATCCAGGCCCAGACCACTGACATCTCAGTCCCTGTCACCACACCAGAGCTCAGGTTGTTGAAGTCCACTGTATCCACTGACTGCCTACAGAATCATAGTAAAATAACATTGTTGTGAGCTGAAAAATTGTCTAAAAATATGAATTGACTTTTCGGTTTCCCTTACCTTTTCTGGTGAATGCTGACCCCTTTTTGCATGAGGGAGACCTTATTGGCTTTGAACAGGAGATTGAGCTCCCTCCTTGTCGCAATTGGAACCATGAAAGCTCGTTCCAGAAGATTCTCAGCCGTGCAGTGGCGATTTACATTCTGCACGAACCGTTTCATATCCGTGCGGAAATCCTCTACGTCTGCAACTCGAGATGACACAGAGACTTTGTAGAGGCTGAGCAAAGTCAATGCCACCCTGCAAAGTATAAATGCAAAGTTACCTTGTTATTCTCAGGTTTGGGGTGGTTTGAATGTAAACAAAACAACGCCAAACCTGTAAAGAACCTTGTAGCCCTCCAACAAGTAGACATCCAGTACTCTGATAGCATATGTAAATGGAAGATCAGCAAAGATCCACATGATCCAGTCAGAATAGAACTCGAAAAGGTTCTGGTGAGAGCTGGCAATCAGCTTCCGGATGCCCCGGCAACATCTGTTTGCAAGGTCTCCGAAGGTCATGCACGAGGCTCGGTATGTGAGGAAGGTCTGATCAATGTAACGCTTGTTCGGGTCGTTGTAGCAGATCAGTCTGGATACGCTGTAGAAGCATTCGGCCTCATCCTGGCTGAAGTGTAAGATGAGTGAGACCAAAGCAGGAAGGATGGGGCAGAAGTTCATGTCTGGGAAATATCTCCCCAGGCAGAGAAGAATCTTTTTCACAGAATTCAGACCCGCTTTGTTGAGACAGTACCTGAAAAAAAGAAATAAACCAATCGCACTTCAATTTTCCAATTAGTAAGCATGATTTTGGAGGAATTTTGCCCATCATCAACAATCACAAGGTGAGACAACAACACCCGTCTCTCTCTTTTTTGTGTGTTGTAAATAGTAAAAACACTGCTACCAAGAGGCAGGTGACAACACAGTTATTAGATATTAGGGGATTGATCTATTTAGTCTATAAAGCCCTCTAAAACAGGGGTCTCAACGTTTTCCAGGCCAGAGATCCCCACGCTAATGGAGCGAAGGAGTGGGGTACCCCTTACTTATATATCTTGTATGAAAGTATGATTGAATTTTACATTAAACTGGTCCTAAAGGTACATTGTTATTGTGCAATACTGATGATATTCAAAAAATAATTATATAATGCCGCTAATAACTAGCTGGCAACTAGTGCACTAATGACTAATTGACAACCAACGCTCTAGTCACTAGCTAGCAGCTGGTGTGTTCATCGCTGGCTGACAACTAGTGTGCAAATCACTGGCTGGGAACTAGCACACTAATCGGTAGCAGGCAACTAGCGCGTTAATCGCTAGCTGAGAAGGAGGGTGTTAATCGCAAGTGGACAACCAGAGCACTCATTGTTAGCTGGCAACTATAGCGCTACTTGCTAGCCAAAAGCTAACGCGCTGATCGCTAGCTGGCAATTAGAGTGTTTATGAGTAGCTGACAAATAGCGAGCTAATTAGCTCACTAACGAGCCAATCTCTAGCTTTCCACTAACGCGCTGATCTCTGGCTGGGAACTAGTGCTCTAATCGCTAGCTGGCATCTAACGTTTTAATTGCTAGCTCACAAGTGGGGTGTTAATCGGTAGTGGACAACCAGACCGCTAATTGTTTGCTGGCAACTAGCGCGCCGATCGCTAGCTGGCAATTAGAGTGCTTATCAGTAGCTGACTAATTTGTAGCTGGCACCTAACGAGCCAATCTCTATCTTAAAACTTGCTCGCTAATCTCTGGCTGGGAACTAGCGCGCTAATCGCTAGCTGGCAACCAGCGTTTCAATTGCTAGCTCACAAATGGGATGTTAATCGCTAGTGTACAACCAGAGCGCTATTTGTTTGCTGGCAACTAGATCGCTTATCACTAGCTGACAACGAACACGCTAATTGCTAGCTGGCAACTATAGTGCTAATCGGTAGCTGACAAAAAGGGGGCTGGTTGCTAGCTGAGAACTAGCACACTAATCACTAGCTGACAACCAGCGAGCTAATTTCTAGTTGGCAACAAACAAGCCGATTGCTATCTTACAACTGCCACGCCAATCGCTAGCTGACAACTATGGCGCTAATCTTTAGTTGGCAATTAGCAGGCTATTCGCTAGGTGACAACTAGAGCACTAATTGCTAGCTATCTTGTATAATTATTATTAGAGATGCGTTAAAATGTAATATCGGAAATTATCGGTATCGGTTTTATTATTATCGGTATCGGGTTTATTTATTTTTTATTTTTTTATTTTATTAAATCAACATAAAAAACACAAGATACACTTACAATTAGTGCACCAACCCAAAAAACCTCCCTCCCCCATTTACACTCATTCACACTCATTCACACAAAAGGGTTGTTTCTTTCTGTTATTAATATTCTGGTTCCTACATTATGTATCAATATATATCAATACAGTCTGCAAGGGATACAGTCTGTAAGCACACATGATTGTGCGTGCTGCTGGTCCACTAATAGTACTAACCTTTAACAGTTAATTTTACTCATTTTCATTAATTACTAGTTTCAATGTAACTGTTTTTATATTGTTATACTTTCTTTTTTATTCAAGAAATTGTTTTTAATTTATTTATCTTATCTTATTTTTATTTTATTTTTTAAAAGTACCTTATCTTCACCATACCTGGTTGTCCAAATTAGACATAATAATGTGTTAATTCCACGACTGTATATATCGGTTGATATCGGTATCGGTTGATATTGGTATCGTTATTTAAAGAGTTGGACAATACCGGAATATCGGATATTGGCAAAAAGCCATTCTCGGACATCCGTAATTATTATTTTATCATGATGATTCAATCACATTCAACTATACGACAGTGTTTTGGCTCAATGTCAATGTGTATTTAAAAACATTTACATTTGTGGAAAAGTTGTGGGGGGGAAATATAAAATATATATTTCTTTTAAATCTACCACAAATGTCATGGCTCCCCTGCAGTACCTCTGCAGAACCCCTGGGGGTCGCATGTACCTCTGTTATAAACCTCTGCTGTAAAACATTCCAAAACCTCCAACAACGTTTTGTTAGTATATATTATGTAGTAACAGGCACATTCATAATACCATGTAATATTTGCTGTATTTTGGTCATGTTAAGCATTACCGTAACTTCTTCCTGGGTGCATTGATTTCAGAGAGCACATAGACGCTATTTCTTGCAACAATAAAGACTACTACTAATTGTGATAATAATGACTACTTTGGGACAAATGATAATGCAGAATCATTTTTTTAAACTGAAAATGCAGCAGATGAGCTACACGTTTTAGTAGTGGGATGGTAAGCAGATTGAGCTACAATGATGTATATACAGCAGTGACGTGCAGTCACTGGAGGCAGGTGAGGCGGGGCCTCACCTGCCATCATGGAAAGAAAAAAAATGTAAAAAAAAAAAAAAATATATATATATATATATATATATATATATATATATATATATATTTTTTTTTTTTTTTTTTTTTTTTGTGTGTGTGTCCCAGCTTCTCAGGCAAATCATATAGTTGATGTAAATGCCCATGTCGGCTGTTCAGATTTACTTTACAAAAGAGAAGTGTAGGATACTTCTCTTGTTGCCTTATTTGTATTTGACTTTATTAAATGTATTTATATTATCATTTAGTGCAGCCGGGCCGGAGCAGGAGGGGATAGAAAGAGAAAAAAAAAGAAGACAGAGGGGGAAATTGTGGGGACAAGAGGGGGATTAGACAGAGAGACAAAAACAACAACAGCAAACAACAACAACAACAACAACAATAGAGCAACATCAGCAAATATGACATGTACAAATATGATGGTAAAAGTAATAGCAAATAAGCAGTTAGCGAAAAATAAAAAATAATACAGAAATGACAATGAGCATTATTACACTACAAATGGATCAATACAAATACCAATAGAAATAGCGCTATTGATAATGAACAATACCAATAATTTACCTTTATTATCAACAATACAGTTGTTTAAATGCAACAATACATATACGTAATGATAACTTGAGATACGAAAGAATGCAGAAAAATGGAGGGGGAGAAAGAGAAGCAACCTACATTAACCTTGTAGATTGTTATAGTCACAATAGGTTAAGCTTTGTCAGTGTGCCATGTGTTACACCCAGTTTACCCTAGGGCAACAACGTTAATATATGTTTGATGAAACGTGATTATGTGCATGAGTGTAAGTATGCATATGTACTTGTATATGTACAGAATGTGTATATGTGTTTGTACAATGAATGTATATGTACAGAATGTGTATATGTGTTTGTACAGTGAATGTATATGTACAGTATGTACATATACATATAAAATATATTTTGTAATTAAATTGTTAAATGTATCCAGTGATTATACTATCGAGTTATTTTCACCAGTTTTAGATTATTTTTTATTCAAAGTCGCTGAATTTTCACATTTGCCATTCAAATACTGAGAAGAGACCGTGCGATGATCAGCAGCCAGTTGAGGCACGTCACTCAGTTGTGCCTCAACATGGATTGCGGACTCGGCTAACTGCTGGCCTGCTGTGCAGTGAGACCGTATTGCTATATGAACTATATTATACATTTCCATAGTTTAGTTAGCTGAGGTATATAATGTACAGTGTATTTTGTCAACAACTGTATGTGTGTAACGTATTTCTTGTGCTGAGCGATCAAAAAACTGCTGCGAAGACGCACTGGGTGAGGCTCGCAGTAATCCCGCCTCCTGGTGGTAGAGAATGCACTCCCGCCGTAGAATGCACGGGAGTGTTATATCAACTAAAGCACACACTTAAACTTTCCACGTGCAAGATTGAATCTATTTAAAAAAGTTATTTAATAAGAAGCCAAAAAGTGCAAAAACAATAATGTTCGTGTTGGAGGAGTTGTGAACGACTGCAGGGCCACAACATTATGTACACCTGCAGACTGCAGCACGGATTCATATTTCATTCATTCACAACTCCTCTAACACGAACATTATTGTTTTTGCACTTTTTGGCTTCTTATTGAGCTGCTGCATTTTTTTGGTTGGGTTGTTTATTTCTTTTGAGTAACTTACTTCTACATTTCTAAAAGGGGAGGAATGTAGTAGAGTGATCTATGTTTGTCTGTTGCCATCTCCTGGTTAATGTTGGCTATAGCGTACTGTGGTTACTTTTTGGTTGGCCAACGATTTACGTCACAAGCACATTCTGAAAATTTACAAATCATAATGTTGTTGGGTTTTTTTTTTACACTTACATGTTGCGGTTGATAATATTTTATCTTTATTTGTCGCAATTTATACTTTCTCAATAAATTATGTGATAATGTTCATCAGTCAACTCATTGGTGTTCATTTTCATTCTATCAAGATAAAAAAATAATATCAAAATCAAATTACAGGATGTTACTTATGCAGTTTGCTCATTTTCCTCAACTGATGTACTAACATCATGTGGTTTTTATTGTTTTTTTTTTTTACATATATAGCATAATCTGCAAAGATACACATTTTGCTATTGTGACATCTAGTGGACACATTTAGAACAGCAGTTTCTTTAATTCAAAAATTTCAGCTCTTTTTTATACTTTGCAAACTCATCCTGCGGGCTGGATAAAACCTGTACGGCCGTACGTTTGACACCCCTGGCCTAAAGCAAACAAATTGTCTCGTCTCATGTTGATAGTATTTAAAACTTAAACGTTATGTGTTTCAGGAAAACGTTTAAAAGATGAAACTGTCCGTCTGCGATTAATCGTGATTAATTACAAGTTAACTACAAAATATGACTAAATGTTTCAAAAGTTTGACAGACATAGCTTTTACCCATAAATATTCTTCACATCTATGAAGTGATGTATTCTGCTTTATTCCCATAAGCCAAACAACTCATAAGATGTCCAGAATACCTTGGTATTTCTCCAGCCTCCATGTACTCTGGAACTGGGTGGTTGCTGAGTTTTTGTTCTCCAAAGAGCTTTTTGCACAGTTCATAGTAGACATCTCTTTCAGGCGTGACACACCTACAGTGCAAGACAGAGTAAAGTAAGTATGAATTCAAAGTTCAATGGTTCCAATTTAGGACAGGGGATTTCTGTGTATAGACATCTTGGACCGTGCATGCTCGCTATTTGCTTTTTTGGTTTATTTTGGCCTTGTCTGCCAATCACCCCCTGCCTTTCTGTTAGGTTTTACCAAGTTATCTTTGGGTGACCGGCGACTTTGTCCCACCATTCCGTTTGTACAAAACATCAACCCTTTGCTTGTAACCTGGGGATTTTCTGTCACTCCGGTAGCTTTTTTGTCATTTCCAGAAATGTTCCATTGTTTTTCCTCACTACGATGATCAACCATGAAATAAATACAAAAGCCTTCATCTACAGCAGGGCTATTCAACCGGCTGCCGGGTAATAATCGGGCATGGGAATGACAACTTGAAAAGACTTCAAAACTTGGGACACAATTTTTGCTGCAAATTCCTAAAAACACTTTGGTGCCCCTGTTGTGTAGAGTAACTTGGACCACGGTAAACATATTGGCAGATCCTTACATTGACATTTTAACCTTGCGAGCACACACTAAAAAATGCTGGGTTATTTTGATAACCCAATTTATGAGTTGCCAGTGTTGGGTTCAATTTTGGAGTTATTTTTATGAAGAGCAATCAATTTTTTGGGTTATAAGGGTATTATTTTAACTCAACCTCTGGGTTTTCATAATTATGAACCATTTTTGGGTTGGTTTTTTAACGAGTAACGCATTTTTGGGTAAAAGGCTTTTTTTTTTGGATAAAAAAGTCACTTTTTTCTTGAAGGGAATTTTATTATGGATTAATCTCATTAACATTATTTAAGGGGACGGCGTGGCGAAGTTGGTAGAGTGGCCGTGCCAGCAATCGGAGGGTTGCTGGTTACTGGGGTTCAATTCCCACCTTCTACCATCCTAGTCACATCCGTTGTGTCCTTGGGCAAGACACTTCACCCCTTGCTCCTGATGGCTTCTGTTTAGCGCCTTGCATGGCAGCTCCCGCCATCTATGGGTGAATGTGGAAATACTGTCAAAACGCTTTGAGTACCTTGAAGGTAGAAAAGCGCTATACAAGTATAACCCATTTATCATTTATTTACAATCACCCACCATTGAGTTAGCATAACTCAACTTTTTGGTTAAATAATTCAACCCAATTTGGTTGGGAATAACCCAACATTAAGTTATCATAATAATAATTCAACGCAAAAGCTGGATTGAAAAAAATTAACCCAAAATGTTGAGTTAAAATATCTCAAATAAGGGGTTCGTCCTTTTCTGAACCAGCAGTTGGGTTAAAATTTAACCCAACATTTTTTAGTGTGCAAACATAGAATGCTGGAGACCAAACTTGTGATTTACATAACTGAGACGTTCCTCAATGCACCCTTATTAGTCCTCTCCTTTTTGGCACTCTTAGGTTTTTTTCATAATGTGATTCATCTAATGTGTTGCTGTAGCTTGTTTACTACGGATGCAGTCAGTAGTCATTGATCGACTTCTTTAGTTATACTTTAGTGCTCCTCAATGTTCCATTATAGGTCCTCTCTTTTTCATCCTTTGGGCTGTTCAACTGGTGGCCTAGGAGTTCAGTTCAAAACACTTGTGAGAGACTCACATTTTTGCAGAAGGTTCCTAAAAAACAACAGAGTGCTCCTGTAACTCTGGCATAATAAATAGACAATTTCTACTGTAGAAGACGCTGGTTCTTATATAAAAAAAATAAGGCTAATAGTGAAGGGTCGTTAGCTTTCTGGAAATGTGGCCCCCATAACAATTTAGTTGAACATCCCTGATCTGCAGTGTATCACATTGCTCTGATATAATTTCCTGAGTAGCCATGGTTGTATTATCTAGAAATTGCGGTTTACCAGCATTGCAGTTCTTAATGTTTCCTACGGCATTCCAGTTCTGCAAATGCATCTCCTGCGGTATGCACATGCATTCTCCAAACTTTGAGCGCTAACCTGGAATGGATGCCGTGAATGATGTGATAGTAAGCCTTTGCTCTCAGTGTATGAAGAATCGCCCAGAATCCTCGTCGGCCCATGGCCTTCAACTGGGGGTGCTCGCTCTCAAGTATCTGCTGGTACCGAGCCGCAGCTTCCGGATCGATTTTCTCCCAGTCCACAAACTGGCCATATTTCATCCCAGAGCTGGAGCAGATCTCCCAGTTGTCAGACTCTGAGATAGTCATCATGGACACAGACTTCAGACTACCTTTGCTACCTGGGCAAAATGATACAGTGTTTATTTGTATTCAACATATCCAAAAAGAAAATGAAAAAAACAAAACAAAACAAAAAACGCAGCATTAGGCAACAATATGTGCTTACCATTAAGATCTCTCGAGAGTGAGTGCTTATTGAGTTTAGAATTGGACTTTTCGTTTTTGCTTACAGGATGTTGTATGGTGACCGCTTTGTGCTTCAGTGCACTAGTCGTGGTCACGCTTTCAAAATCGTTGTCGGAGCAAGGCTCCGATGTTTCATAACTGTAAAAAGACCTAGAAAGCATGATTTTGGATTAGCTCATGAATCAATAATCCGTCTCACTCATAATGTCCAGGTTCATGCCAGTTGTCAACCACTACACAACCAACGGCACTGATTATTGTAATTCCATTAAAATTCTATCAAACCCAAATGGATTATAAAAGCTGATACCTGGAACGAGGTCTCTGGAAAATGTCCTCAGTCTGTGTCTGCACACCGTAATTCTTGCAATCCTCTGGGCTGTAATAGGAGTGAGACCTCTGTCTGCTTCTTCCTCCCGTCATGGTACTCAAGTCTTGGTCCGTGGATGCGTACAGAGAGATTGAATTAATATTTCCACAGTTGGAGAACTCTGGCAAGCTTGAGACATGAATCAGGTCAAGCCCTTTGCATTCGAGAAATGAAATGCCTCGTTACCTACACACGTTCAGAGCTTCAGGATCTTATATAGGCCAATGGGTGGGGAAGCATAGGGCTAAGGGCTTGTTTGTGGTGACCTAATGCCTAGCACGTGAAAGGTTGCACTTCTGTTCCGGAATTAAATCTGGCAACATCAAGTGTCTCCTTCTCAGAAGAAGGTAATCAGCGTACTGAAGACATCATCTCCAATAATCTTATAATAAAATGCAATTTGTATGAATGGAGTAACACAAACGTTTGTTTAGAAAACACAAATTGTGATTTGATCCTATGTTGTCACAATAAAGTATTGCTATATGCAGTTTGTATAATAGGTATGTTTTAAGAATTGCATGCATTTGCATTACACAGAATAAAATGTATTTTAAATTAACTAAAAAAAGAGAATTCCCAATTGCTGGTAAAAAGTAAACAACGGCAGTTCAAAATAAGTTTGTACACAATTGTAAGTACTGCTCTTTCTGTGAACTCGTGTAAGATCAAAATGCCAAATAGGACTTTTCTAGGAAATCTTGAAGAACTTATTATTAAGTACAACATGTGTCTGTTTGGATCCAAACACAAGCATTGTTTAGTCATGAAACATTCAACCATCACAAGTATCTCACATGTGGGCTACACACTGAGGCTGAAAAACAAATTGGTCAACTGCATGTGTAAAGTTATTTATTTATTTATTTTTAATCCGCTTCCTTCATATAATTTGTCCTGAAACAGTTACTGAGTTTTCTTTGTTGTATTTTATACATGTGCTATATTAAAACATGTTTCTTCTATTTTTCAAGAGTTTGTATATTTTTTAAGTATGTTTATTGCACTGCAGCGCTGGTTAAGAACAGCATTTCATTATCTTCTATATACTGTGCGTATATGCTCTAAAAATGACAGATAAAGGAATCTAGTTTGAAAATGTATGTTTTTAAAGCAACTTATTTTAATTAAAAAAGCTTTCTTATCCTAAAAAAACACAACAAATCAAGAAAAAAAACAACCTTATGTCAAGTATACAATACAGTATATAACTACCCGGAGTTGCAAAGGGGTGAACAAAATACAGCAAGTTTCTAACATTTTTGTGGGATTTTTTTTTTAACAATTCTGAAAATTATTGTCACTATTATATTGTATAACCAGCCAAACTGAAGTCTAACTCATCTTTTTAGTGCCAGTATTGTTTTATTAGCTGAATTATTTTTGTTATTATTATTTTTGTTTTTATTAAGATGATCAAATAATATGTATATTTTATTTTAAGAGCCCTTCACAGACAAACGTGGCTTTTTAAACATTCATGTTTTAACACACAAGGAAACTTATAATTATGAATACACAAAAATATAGTGCAAACAACGGTAGGGATATAATGTTTTGAAGATTAATATCCGGCTCAATTGTCCCTCACAGCGACCCGTAGTGACGTCACACTCAAAACAGAAAGCGTTTTTACTACCGGGTGATTCGAGCGAGTGGATCTTCTCTTAAAACCATTTTTCCCCCTCAGAATGTCACAGGATACCTGGTAAATAACCACGTCACTCTTACATTTTTACTATTTTTTACTAAGATTGAGTCTAAAACTTCATTTTCTAAACGTGTTTTCCCCTTGTTAGCATACTAGCTTCCCCTGTTAGGTTTAATAGTTGTCCAGTATTGTATAAAGTAACCACCGAGATAGGCGTTATGTGTACTTTATACAACAGGATATAATCCAACAAAATAAATATATAATTGCTCAATAACACACACTTTGACTTGAGTTCAACCATTTTATAGGGAGAGCCGACATGTCACATGATAAATCAATGACCATTTGACGCAATTTAGGTCAGTGTATGTTTTGGTTTGCTTACTTCAATCAAATAAATGCAGATTGAAAAACGAAAAACGATTGGTTTATTTGAGCTTGATTTTAAAAGGAAAAAACGATGATAATAAAACAAAGCGTTCTCCCTTTTTTGTGTTAAATAGTAATAATTACATATAATAAACGGTTTGATTTTCATTTGATATTTCATATCACAAAAATAAAATTCCCTAGTAAACAAACGGAGAAAAACATGTGTTTTTAATAGTCTGACACCGGAAATGTTTATTTTCAAAATAAAAGCGGGATATTACGGTACCCGTGTATGGAGCAAAATGACTACCCAAACTCCACAAACACAAAAAAATGGTTTTACTCACGCCCAACGATTTGCAAGTAAAATAGCAATTTTCTTCAATGAAAAAAACGATTCATAAGTTGAAAATAATTTTTTTTTCTGCAAGTAAAAAAACATTTCGCAAATAATTTTTATTTCTGCAAGTAAAAAAAAATGAGTCGCTTGTATAAAAACTATTTGCTTCAGTTAAAAAAACCATTCACAAGTATACATCTTTTTCTGAAGGATTTGCAAGTAAACAAACCAAAAAACATTGGGTTTGCGTGTCAGTCAGCATTTTGTGCTGATAAAAATGTTCCTCTTTCTTTTCTCAATTTTCTCTTTTTTTTTTTTTAAAGAGTGCTCACATCCCTGAAACTTACCGGTTAACCTACAGGTTAAGCTTGTTCTTATTTTTTTATTATTTTTGGCAGATGGCACCATGCGCCAAAAACAGTAGCTTTGACGGGCACGTGTCAGTGTAGAGTGCAGTTGCGAGGGCAATGGGTTCAAGTGTGTGGATCTTACAGGGTGGATATTACTGCCAAAAGAATGGAATAATACTGCAAAAAAATTTAACTTTAACACAATTGTTTTTATACTTACGGATCGTTTTTTTTTAATTGAAGAAAATTGTATTTATACTTGCAAAGCGGTTTTTTTTAGTTGCAGAAAATGTTAGTTTTTTTACTTGTGAATTGTTAGGCGTGAGTAAAAACAATTTTGTCTTCTTGGAATTTTGGCGGTAATTTCACTCCATACCCGTGTGCCTGGGTAAAATGTATTTGGAGCCCTACACAGAAAATATTTTAGACATGGCATAACAAGGACTGACATCTGTAGAAATCACACGAAAGTGGAGGCACAAAAGGATTTGATCACGCACTATAGTAACACTATAGTACGGTATTAATTCTTACAGATAAGTCATGGTCCTGAATTAAACCCGTACTTCTGGTTTTGGTGTTAGAATATAAAAAAACACATCCGTCTGTTTTTCCAATTATCTTGATATGTGTGTAGACATTTTGTAGATGACAGTCCTCGTTGTGCCATGTCTAAAATTATGTTTATATCCGTCTCACTTTAGCCACTCTAGCCATTAACGTGGACCCCAACTTAAACAAGTTGAAAAACTTATTCGGGTGTTACCATATAGTGGTCAATTGTACGGTATATGTACTGTACTGTGCAATCTACTAATAAAAGTTTCAATCAATCAATCAATCAAACCACAGTCACAGCCCAAAGTAAATATCCTAAATTATTTTGAAAAGAAAAACGTCCATGTGGAAAAAAAGTATCCATGTCTGAAAATCAAACTGTTATTTTTAGATGTAGTTACTGCTCATCAACAACAATAAACAAAAGATTCTGTGTTTTCTAACTTCCTTTTTTCTATTTTAAAATGAATTAAAAAACACAGTCCTTTTTCAATTTCCATTCATAAAAAGAAAATTAAATGACCAAAACATACAGTGACCAATTTAGCTCACCAGAATATCTCTTGTTTTGCCTTGATGTTTTGCTAAACTTTTCCAGAAACCGCTAACTCACTGAGGTTTGAACGGTCCAACACAGACCTTGTTCACATATTCTAACCCTTGCTCTGTAGGTTACAAAATTATGACGCTACTTGTCGGCTGGCACAAGAAATTGCTGAAAACATCCATGAACGGAACAGGCAGCAAAGGACAGGGGGTAACCCTGCCAAGGTAATGTGCTGACATCGCTAAAAACAGTGCTTCATTTATTTTATTTCATGTGATGTTGTCTTTTTCAGATCAACATGACACTACGGGCGTCGTTGCAGAAGCTCAAACAGAATATCGCCCAGCTTAAAGAGAGCTTGTTGAGGGCTTCATCATCACGGCGCATGTATCCTTTTTTTCTCTCTCTTGTTATATCTCTAGATAGAAGCCATGGGACTAAAGATTTTGTTAAAGGTTCTTGTAGTGATATGACATTACCAATAGAGGGCAGCAGAGTATTTTAAAACAGTCATAAGCTGCATAGCTGGCCTGCTCTTGGGCCAATTCTGCAACTGTAATTCTGTCATATATTTATGACTATGAAGTGTTTCTGCCTCAATGAGAACTCATCAGAATGCAGTCAGAAGGTGACCGGCGACAGAATCTCATTGACGACTTGCTGACCAGGGAGAAACAGCTCAATGCCACATTTAAAGGCGATGTCGCAGAGCCCGGACCTTCCAGGTATTAAAAGCAAGGGTCATTATTGTACTTGAAGTGAGTAAGTGTTACATAAGCTTTTTGTGGCCCTAAATACAATTTTGTCTGTGGCCCCATTACGGTCTTCAAAGGGGAACTGCACTTTTTGGGGGGAATTTTGCATATCATTCACACTCTCTGTGTAAGAGAAGAATACATGTATACAGACATACATTTCTTTTTTTTATGCATTCTAACTCGTAAATAAAAGTTAGCAAAAGTCAGCTAACAATTAAGGTCAAGGGAGTCGCCATATTCCACCTATAAAGGGTCCTATAAACATCCAAAACCCTCCATCATTGTCTTTTATATATGCTGTACGTATATACTGTATGTTATGTAATGACAGGCACATTCATAATAACATGTAACATTTACGTATTTTGCTCATTTTAAGCTTACGGTGGCATATTAATTTCACAGACACACCAGAACATTAGTTTTCCCTTTCCACAACAGTTACACTACTAATCATCAATCAATCAATCAATAAATGTTTTTTATATAGCCCTAAATCACAAGTGTCTCAAAGGGCTGCACAAGACACAACAACATCCTCGGTACAGAGCCCACATATCACAATCATGGCAGACTTCATGAGAGACAACAAAGACTACTTTGAGGCAAATGATGATCCAGAACCTTCCATTTAAGAGCCTGAATATAAGGAGGATGAGCTACAAGTTTTAGAAGCTGTATGCTTAACAGATACTAAACACAAGCGCTGAACAAGATGTACAAACTACTAGCAATCACTTACTGTACAATGTCTATCACTGGAATGGCGACTGATGGGATGTTCATATCTTGCCATCTAAATGAAGAATGAATCATAATCCTGACGCAGGTTTTAAAAAAACATTGCCGCAAACAAGCGTCTTCGTGTCTTTCTCTCCATCTCCGTGTATAAATTGGATGTCAAAGTTGAGCAACTTCTCGGTGTATGGCCACATCCTTCTACTATCCAGGTGAGAGGCATGATTTATAATCGAGAATAAACCATCACCAACTCAGAGGTGATGTAGCATCTTACCGGCTCATTATGTCAATAAATCTCCATAAGCTAGTTAGCGCTCTGTGATCACAGCGCTAAAAATAGTTTTTCTGCGTAAGCACTTATAATAACAATATCGCTAATACTTGGTTAATATTCAGGTCACAAGATCAAAATGGAGTATGGTTTGCGGTTTTTAGGTGTTTTTTGGAGGGCTTAATGGGTGAAATAGTGTACTGCCTGCCATTAGTTGCATTGTTAGCCACCTCCGACTTGCCTTATTTTATGACTTAGAATGCATAAAAAAAGAAAAACATATGTATTCTTGTCTTACATAGAGATCGTGAATGATAGGCAAACTTCAAAAAAATTATTATTTGTGTAACATGCTAGGAGCTAGAGCTGACTCGCTTAGTGAGTATTGTGACACAGTCGTCCGTCACTACATCACGCTTCGAAATTTGCGGCTTTTAAAGGGGAACATTATCACGATTTCAGAAGGGTTAAAACCATTAAAAATCAGTTCCCAGTGGCTTATTTTATTTTTCGAAGTTTTTTTCAAAATTTTACCCATCACGCAATATCCCTAAAAAAAGCTTCAAAGTGCCTGATTTTAACCATCGTTATACACCCGTCCATTTTCCTGTGACGTCACACAGTGATGCCAATACAAACAAACAGCAAGGTATAGCGACATTAGCTCGGATTCAGACTCGGATTTCAGCGGCTTAAAACTGTCTGATAAGATAATTACTAACAACTATGAACTAGGTTTACAGCATATGAAATACATTTGGCAACAACATGCACTTTGAGAGTGCAGACAGCCCATTTCAGGCGCGCTAAGAACATATATTTTTCCACGATTTCAGCACTCAGGTTAACCATACCTAAATAGACACAAAATACTGCATTACACAAGACTACCCGGATGTACTCGAATGATTGAAAAAAAAAACAAGTTTTTAAGCTAAATTATTGGTAAACACAGTTTATGTATAATAATTTACGTAAAACCGTGAGTAATGAATAAAGTTTTCATCAATTCATATATTCTGTAGACATACCCTCATCCGCTCTCTTTTCCTGAAAGCTGATCTGTCCAGTTTTGGAGTTGATGTCAGCAGGCCAGGGAAGCTAGGGTCGATATTCTTCTCTTGATCATCTTCGGTGGCATAAGGGACGGTGTGAGCCAAGACATCCAGGGGGTTTAGCTCGCTCGTCTGCGGGAACAAACTGCCGCCATTGCTTGCCGTGCTACCGAGGTCCTTTGTCCCTGAATAGCTCACACACTCCGGCAGATTCAATGGGGGTCTGGCGGCAGATTTCTTTGACTTTATCGTTGGAAATGCATCTGCTTTGAGTGTTGCAGGATATCCACACATTCTTGCCATCTCTGTCGTAGCATAGTTTCGTCGGTAAAGTGTGCGGAACAAACGACTGACCATTTCGTCGGCTTTCCCCACACCCTCGTATTTTGAACAAATTTCGTCCAATTTCTTGCCACTTTCGCATCTTTGGGCCACTGGTGCAACTTGAATCCATCCCTGTTCGTGTTGTTACACCCTCCGACAACACACCGACGAAAGTGAGAAAATGGCGGATTGCTTCCCGATGTGACGTCACATTGTGACGTCATCGCTCCGAGAGCGAATAATAGAAAGGCGTTAAATTCGCCAAAATTCACCCATTTAGAGTTCGGAAATCTGTTAAAAAAATATATGGTCTTTTTTCTGCAACATCAAGGTATATATTGACGCTTACATAGGTCTGGTGATAATGTTCCCCTTTAAAGGTAACTATATTGTGGTTATATCATGTCTTGAGCGCTTTCTTAATGTTGAACAACCTATTTTGAAAGTTGTAAACAGTTCTTTATGCTCAAACTTTAAAATATTTATTTATCATGAATAATTTCTATTTTGCGGAAATTAGTTTTCCACAGCCATGCATGGAAGCAAATAATAGAAATAAACAAGAGTTTATTGTATAACTCTTGGCGACCACAAGTAGATTTGACTATGGGAGCCTGAGTGTGTGCATAAGAGACACAAGTTACACAACCAACAACAATGCGGTTTAAGTACTTTGATAATCAGAAATTAAGACTTAATGTATTTTTTATATTTTAAAAGTTATGTAAAAAATGTATTTACCATAAATAATCACGTCTGAACAATAGAAAAAGACTACATTGACAACTACAATTCATTTCAATCCAATATGTTCAATTGTCATGTGTTTATATTTCAAATAATGTCCGAAGTTTGTATAAAAAAAGATTTAAAAAATAAGTTGATAAATCCAAGTGGAAAGAAAAGTGTTTGTCTCCTACCACAGTGAAGCCAATTAAAAAGTGTTATTCCGCGTTGGCATTAATTGAAAAAAAACAAAAACAACACAATAAATGGACAAATGCTTTAAAAAAAACAAAACTAATACTCTTTAGACATTGTATCTTATTGGAAAAGGTTTGGCTACAATATAAACTTAAATAGTACAGTTGTTTCGGAAATACGGACGTAAGTCTGTCACGTTGACATCGTTTGAATCAATACTAAATTATCAATTATTTCTAAGGAATTTTGAATGGATGCGTGAGGGATGCTGCTGAACCGAACTAAAACTATTACAAAGGCCATGTTGACTCACCGCTGAATATAAGTATATCAGGAAGAAACTATAATCGTCAGTCCATCAAAGTTATCGGCCCCCATAGTCACGTGGCCCCCACTAGTTGTTGTGGCCCCTAATAACTGCAAAAAGTGTTAGAGCAATGGTCCAGGTTATGTTATGTTGTCACGCAAGGACACAAGTAGTGTGGTGTATGGTTCAGTTAGTATTGTTCTTCAAATAGTGACCTCTGCTCTAATAGAGTCTCGCTGGATGCGTCATCTGGTCGAATAAATAAACGCCACACCTCCTGTTTTCCCCATCTAGATGGCTGTAAATACCTTTTACTATGCCTGATACCACCGTGTCAGTGGAGATGGCGGTCTTAAACACTGCTTGTATAGATGACACATGGCATCTGTAAAGCTGACATTTACTTTGGGAGTTTAACGTTTTGCTCCACAAAGCGTGTAACATTCCAAAATTACGCTGCCCTGAAACTAATTAGGGACTGAAACAAAACAAAATAATAATTTGACAAGGAGATAACTGCCCTGCTGGAGTTGGGAGGAAGAAAGTTAGCAAGGAGTTGAACTGATGGCTTTAAGACTGCATTTATTTAAGGTGTGACAAGCGGATAAGAAAATTATGAGGGAATAAAGTGACAACTATCTACTCTTATACGAGTCATATTATGAATTATTTTCTACATTTAAAACCCTTCCTTGTGGTCTACATAACATGTAATGTGGTTCTTTTGTCAAAGTTTTGCATAGATTAAGTTTTACAGACCATCTTCAAGCCATGTTGTAGTTTTTTGGGCTATAATTTCGAGCTATACATTACTTTGTATTAGAAATGGCAACAGCGGAGAATGCATGTGCATGTACGAGCCAGTCTGCCCCACATCAAGAAGATAGAGAAAAATAAGGAACTTACTGACTATTCTGTCAGACTACAGTGGCGGACTCGTGCAAAGCTCGTTGGGTAAATCTGTACCATACAGTATTTGCAGATATCCGCTTCCGTCACACTTGAGGAAAATGTCACAAATTGGGCAAATTTCACACAGCTCGTTTGGAGGAAGTATGAAGGAAAGCAATATTGTTTTATACAGTAAATATCTCTGCCATGCTTCCATGGTTTGGGTTGAAATGTTTGGGACATATGTAGTTCACAAATACACAAGAACAGGTACCAACAGAAAATATAAGTGGGCTTTGCATTACAAGTCCCCTTTAAGTGAGGAACAAAGGCCATGACACAATATAGAATAATATAAGTCATAATTATTGTAATCCTACCAAATCTGAAGAATTTCAATGGTGAATACAAGAAGTTATAGTATATGGTTGATTCTAAAAAAAGGGGGGCTATTTCCAATCACCCTGCACATTTTATATATAAAAATGATTTTATTAATATAACAATTAATTTGTACAAATACATGTTTGCTCCTCTACAGTTGAGTAAAGACATTGTGGCCACTAGAGGAACAAATTCAGCATTTCATTACACTGACTGTCTTGTCATTGTCAACCATTTTTATGAGAGCCAAATCAAGCACTAGTCCATGAATCATCCGGCGCCAATCTGCTTGGAAGACACCATTTTTTTTATTTAAAAGGGAGAAAAGACAGGACTGAATGCCTAATTAAAAATAATGAATCCTCATTCTCTTGTCGATGTCCTTGACCAGAGAGGTCGAAAAGCTCTGAGCTGGGCTTTGATGATGTGTCACTGGTCACTAACTTTCTACAAGTCTGTGCACCCAGTGTGAACTCAGAATTGACCCCATGTGCCACGACCCCTCGCTGTGCTATCACTCGGAAGAAAGTCGGTCTGTCTGCCAGCCTGGCATATGGCTTCCGCTCACATTTCTTTTTTTTATTCAAAGAGATTGTTGGCTTTGCACCATTGAACGTATACTTGGCACCTCTAGAAATTAACACACATTTAATGACATATATGGCAATAACTAAGCAGTTATTCCTTAGTGTGTTCATAGGTTGTTACAAGTAATTTTCTATGTACATACAAAGCAGCTATTTTAGGTATTGTCGTATTATTATTATTATTATTATTATTATTACTACAATAACAACCCCATGCATTCATCTATGTAAGTACTTTTTATTATTCTGTTTTGTAAAGGAGGCTGTTTATTTAATTTGATACATTTCAATAGTTGTAAATACGTCATTAACGGGTAGGGTGTTGTAATTACATGTTTATGTACAGAACCTGTTGTAGTTCCTATATGTAGCTCACATGTAAGAGGGTAATGTTACATCTTCAGGCCACACGTATACCTTAATGTACAGTATAGATTGAGCTTCTTACCCTTTACACAATTTCTATTAATGGGCTATAACGCGAAACTGTCAGCCACCTGTTCTGTCCGCTTTGTATAATTTGTGTGCTGTGAACCTTTGTTAAAGGTGTCCAGAATCAATATTGATATCGATCAGATATCAGCAAAAAAGCAATTTGCTTGCATCTGAAATCTCTAGTACAAGCTGCGATACAAGCATCTAAATGTCCTCCAATAAACACACAAGGTTGATCTTTTCTTCTATTTTAGTGAAGTCCTTTATAAAAGGTTAACATGGTAGGCTCTGGGCTACTACGAGCGATCAGCTACACAAGAGCTAAGCACACAATAGCACGCAAGCTAGACATAAGGCTTAAGTGTCCTTGATTTATCAATATTGATGTCTAAAAGATGACATTTGTCAATACAATTAAGTATTAAAAAATTATAGTTGCATATTTCTTACAAATACAAAGTCAGAAGCGTATTAGAAAGTATCCGGTAACAAATGTGTCTGCGTCATTCAACTAAATGGTTGAATGATGGTTATCCTAACATCGTGATTTATTGTGGCCACTAGGTGTTGCCAAAACAATTACCACTCCACATCAACTTAGACAACTTGAATAAATTCCGGATGGTTAATAATAAGTTTAGTTGACTAATTGTACTTGATCAAACCTTTAATAACATTCCACACTACAAAATATCAAAAGTATGCATGATTTGTGCTGATATTGTATCGATCCATACCGGCCAATACTAAAGGCTCCATATTGGTATCATATCGAAAGTGAAAAGAAGAAGTCTTTGTATCTGTACGTAGTATACAACTATAATAAGGTGATACTGGTTTATATTCACAATTATTGTTTTTTAGACTGCAGTATTGTTCACTTGAGGACACTTACTTGTTCGAAATAAACTTCTACCAACAACTTATTACATAGGTCTAGCTTGTGTGCTATTGTGTGCTTAGTGGTTGTGTAGCTACTAGCTCCTAGCAGCCTATAGCCTACCATATTTACCTTTTATAAATTACTTCAATAATTTTGAGGACTTTAAGCGCTTTTGGCTGTCGAGCTTAGCAAAAGTAAACAGGACTGCTTGTATCGGAGCGCTGATATAGGGGATTTTAGATGCAAGCAATTACTTGTTTTTTATTGGACCAATGAAGGGCTGGGCGATATATCGATATACGCGATATATCGCAGGGTTGTCTCTGTGCGATATAGAAAATGACTATATCGTGGTATCGAGCATACGTTCTCACGCAGTTGCTTTTAGCTGCGGGCATTACACTACAGGCTCTACTCACTCTTTCCTTCTCACAGACAGACAAGCGCACCTTCTTACACACGTCACATACTGTCACGACATACGTCACATACGTATACGTCCTCCCTGAGCAGAAAGGTAGCAGCATGGCTAACGTTAGCTGTGATGCTAGCGGAGTGGTGCGAGCGCTAATACAACAGAAAGAAGGTGCGAATCTGGTAACTAATTCCCAAGAAAAACAGCAGGGGGTCCATCATCTGGCGGTGGTTTGACTTTTAGTGGGAATATGTGGAACAGACAACTGCAATTCGTCAAGTGTGGGGCAAAAGTGTTGCTATAAAAAGTAGCATTACTGCTGTAACAAACAGTTCAGGGTGTCCCAAGTTACCGGAGTGTGTTAGGTAAGGAGGAGGAGTTTTGTCCCTCCAGAGTTGTTGCCGTAGGGCTGTGACGTAGGGTGTGTGTGGTTGTGGAAGGAGGTGTGTGATGTTGACATTAAAGAAGCCGAACCTGCTCTAATGTCTCCCGTTTATTATTTTATTAGATAAGTACACTGTATAGGCGAACCCAGGACACTCGGCTACACTGCTAATATGTAGCATAATTTGAAAAGTCACCCGCTAGACAAGGAAGAGGGCTTACTCTGCACGTCAATATCTCCGTTCTGTGCCACACGTCCACACCATCAAAATGCCGAGGCAAACATTTCCAGATCAACACCGTATGAAAAAAATAGTGATTTTTTTAGTTGTGATTTCCTTCTCTGCATGAAAGTTTAAAAGTAGCATATATTAATGCAGTATGAAGAAGAATGTTTTAATGTAGACACATAGAATCATCATACTGCTGTGATTATATGCATCAAGTTCATTCAAGGCTAAGGCAAAATATCGAGATATATATATCGTGTATCGCGATATGGCCTTAAAATATCACGATATTTAAAAAAGGCCATATCGCCCAGCCCTAGACCAATGCTTCCATTGCTTTCTTTGATTATCTTTATCACTGCTCCTATTTGAAATACTGGGTTCTTTGACAGTATTTTCCATCAAAATTAGGTTAAACCTCATTTCATTCTGCTTTATGGATACAGAATATATACATTTTCTAAATACACATTACATATTTTCGGACAGGTTCAAGGTACAAATGTGAAGATTAACAAGAGTATGGATAAGTGCGGGAATGCATTAATTTGGATGTAACAGTTGTGTGTGGAATAATGAGGTGCTTAATTAACTGTGTGGATGTGTGAAAAGCTGTCTTGAGTTGTCCAGTGGTTTTTGAATACCTCCTTTCTTGGTAATTATGCAGTAAAGTACAGTGACATTAGAATAATTTTGACTGATAGTGTATTGCGTCGATGCCTGTCTTCATCTAGAGCACTGGTTCTTAACCTGGGTTCGATCGAACCCTAGGGGTTCGGTGAGTCGGCCTCAGGGGTTCGGCGGAGCCTCCGCCGCGCATTCAGTGGAGCACATGTGAGCGACGTCAGACGTGCACATGCACTGTGGTCACACCAGTAGCACCTGTCCCAAACCTGACTAAATAACAAGTTAAATCTTTTATTATTATAATCAAATGACAGCAGTCATTTCCATGAGATTATTTTCTAATATAAGTATTTTAGCCCTTACAATGACAATAACAAAAAATTATGTTTTTCATGAGCTGTGTACTAGTATTGTATGTCTGGGTGGGGGTCCTGCTTTGGAAATAATTTGTACCCCTTTCAGATATCGCATTTAGTTCCCACTAAAACATTCACATGGTGCACAATGAGATGTAAACATGGGACCATGTGTACATTCCTGTAACTTTCTGTTTGTAAAATATATCTTTATTTGTATTTCTTTAATATAATATTAATCATTTCATTATTAATATTTATAAATTAAGATTGAATTAAGAAAAAACATTTTATTTTTCACTAAAGAAGGGTTCGGTGAATGCGTATATGAAACTGTTGGGGTTCGGTACCTCCAACAAGGTTAAGAACCACTGATCTAGAGGCACCTTGCAGGGGAATATTGTAATTGTGTTCATTTATAGCAAGGTTCAGTATTTTTTATCGCCAGTTGCTGATTAGTGTATTCTGCTATTGGTTTTAAGAGGTTTTATGCTTGATGCGGAAAGAATTGCCAACTCAGGACCAATGGTTATAAACCCGAACGTGAACTTGTCTGAAATCTTTCAAGTTTGAATTTTCGGATTGAGCTGCTGAGCAGTGCTTTGCGCATGCTTTCATCTTTTTACAGACCACACACCCAATTACTTAAAAGGCTCTTGAAGAATGAAAAAGGAAAATCTCAAATGACACTTGCTAATAAATTTACTTGGCAAACTCTAGTCATGTGGTCATATGCTTTTTCAGTTTGCTCAGTGAGATCTAACTTATAACGGTGATTTGTGGGTGGAAGCCATTCCCACTGTGTGGTCTCTTGGGGACTGACTGTGGGGGGGCAAGGGATTGCTATGCTTGAGTAATCTAAGACACCCTTTTTTTTGGATAATTTGGGGTAAAAAGGGGGGAATGTTGCTTAGGTGTCTATAATCTATCCCCGAGACAATGCCTTCTGAGCATCTCCATTTCAGACGTAGCAAAAGAAGGATGTGGCGCCGAGATTTAAAGGCTCACTGCACCTCATTGCCCCTTAGAGCCACCTTTCCTCAATTATTCACTAACCTCTTCTTGGTATTTGATTGCACTGGAAATAATCATAATTAGTTAAGTCTCCTCTGTCCAAGTCGCTCAGTCAGGTCGAGGGTGCTCAAGCCTCATTGGCGGCAGTCTCTTCCTTTGTGGCTGCCAAAAGATGTGCCTGACTGGTTTTGGCGTTCCCCACTGACTGGCTAATTGGATCTTCACACACTGGGCACTTGCAGGGATGAAGTGGCGGGTCTGCACACAGTCTTGTAGTAATCAAACATGTCAGAGAAATTAGACCGAATGCCTTGTCTCAGCGACTCAGCTGACCGTATCGACAAGGCATTACAGACCACATGAAAAGCAGCTTGAAATAATCATTGCATTGCGAAATGAGATAAAGTAATGTGTGGCCTATACCCAGTTTCTTAAATAAAAATAGTAAAACAATCAGTTTTCTCATGGTATTTCCTCACATGTCGATTGGCTGACACGCCGCATGGCTCAGGTCTCCATCGCCGGCGACTTGATCTGAGCAGACTTGGTTGAAGTCAGACTCACACAGCGACCTGTCACCACAAGACTTCCACCGACAGCTTTAAGCAATCAGCAGAAGAATAGCTTTAAAACCACATTGCAGTGTTTAAGCTCTCTGGGCTGTTGCTTTGTTGCTGGAAACCTCTCTAGCATTCCACAGTCCTGTGACAGATTAACATGCACACAAAGGCTGCACCAAGCAACCTGGGGACCCCCCCGATCAAAATGAGTAAATAAATGCTGTGATGTTTTGTGTGATCCATAGGGGGTCACCTATTATAACTGTAATGAGCAGAGTATTGTGAAAGTAACATGCTTTGTGCAGATGTGAACAGTATACAGATGTGTAGACAGGCCTCATCAGGCAATTTAATTATTTACCAAAGTCACGAGATGATGCATGACAGCCGATGTTGACTTGTATTTTGATGTAATAATATGAAAATTGCATTCTGATTCCTAAACTACTGTACTTCCTTAAAAGGGAACTGCACTTTTTTTGAATGATTGCCCATCATTCACAATCCTTGTGCAAGACAAGCACACATATGTTTTTCTTTTTTTATGCATTCTAACCTATGAATAAACCCTGGCCTATAAAGTGCTCTAAAATTATCCAACATCTATCAAGGTTTTATATGCACATATATAAGTATATATGTAATGTAGTAACAAGCACATTCATAATAACATGTAATATTGATGTATTTTGGTCATTTTAAATAGAGATCGACCAATATGTATATTTCAAGGCGGATACCGATTATTGGTAGGGAAGGAGCTGATATCTATTTACAGTAGACATTTAAATATGGCATCAACATTTTTAATAACACTTTTACAAACTGTAACACTTTGTTTAAATGCATTAAGCATGTTTTAAAAAAACAAAAACAACAAGTAAAAAAAACAAACAAAAACAGAAAGTGCAGGGAGTTTCTTCGCACAGTTGCATTTCTTATAAAGTTAAATAAATGGTTGAATACATGATCCACTAAAAGTAGGTCGTTAACATTAACGCTCATAATAACTATATTGCTAATACTTGGTAATATTCAGGTCACGAAATGTAAATGGAATATTGTTGGCTTTTTTGGATGTTTTTCAGTGGGTTTTATGGGCACTCTAAATGCAAAAGATGCAATGACTCCCATTAGCTCAATTGTTAGATTACTTTTATTTACAAATTAAAATGCATTAAATATACATGTATTCGTGTCTCTTATAAAGATTGTAAATGATATGAAGAAAATAAGTGCAGTTCCCCTTTAAAAATAATACAAGTCATCTATTAAGGGTAAACAAAAATATAAACATTATAGTGTATCTCACTTTGTGGTTCTTTCACAAACCAAAAGGTATGTTTAATCAAAATAATATACAGTTTAGCAAAATAATATGTTAATTCCACTTATTTTTTATACGCCACTGTAGATTTCAGCTTTACAGATGCCATGACTGCTATGCAGGCCTTAGCTGTTGTGGTAAAAATGTCTGCTGAGACACATTTCGGTATCAGATGCTATATTAAAGGTATTTACAGCCACTCAGTTGCTTAGTTAGTATTCTGTTGGGGGAAAGAGTGGTGTATATAACAAATCAGCAGAAAAAAAACAAGAACCCAAGAATCATTGTATTGTTGTTCTTATTCTCTTCAAGATCAACCTTAATGGCAGGAGGAGCAGGAATGAGCGAAGAAGTCAAAGCAAACCCGTGGCTTATTAATGAAACAGAGGAAACCAAGGGCTTGACTTTTGGAGAGATTAAACAGCAGCAACAACGAATCGTCGAAGGTAAATCTACAGGATTCACCTACAGCACTGATGCATACATTTTGGAGGGGGGATAACGTTATGAACAACAAGCTTTAAAGTTTGTTTAAGGTTAAATATTTCTTCAACACCAATTGTCTTTATATGGAGGTTAATTTATATCTTTAATAAGAAAGCTTTTTTTTTTGACACTGAATTTATGTAACTGAATTTTTTGCGTTGGAGTTTTATGTTCTGAATTTTTTTTTACATCAAATTATGAAAAACAATTTGGTAACAAAATGCATTTGTGTTTGAAAATTCAGTGTTTAAAGATTCAGTGTAGAAAATATTCAGGGCAGAAAAATTTGCTGCTTCAAAACACAAGACCCACTTCCGGTAAATTAAGACTGAAGCAATCGATCCTGTCTCAGAACCAGCCAATGAGGTGTCAAGTTTGAAGTCACTGACACGGGTCTTGCAAAACAGCAAAAAAAACGGCAGTTACTTACCTGGGCATAATACAACATGATAAAACATTTTTAAGGCGGCCTGCTGGATGTTTCTAAGCTATAGAAATGATTCCAATGGTCAGAATCTTCACTTTTGAGTGGCATACTGGTCACTCTGGTAACCATAGGAACTACATCACTGCAGCTCTGTGCACACCAGGCATGAACAGGAGTAGGCGGGGCTTGTTTACACAGCAACAAACCTGAGACGCAAGTATCAGACGGAGGCAGATATTTTGTTGAATATGTGGATGTTTTCTACCGTTTGCAAATATGTTTTACTGTGTTTGATGCATCTTTGTTGATCTTGCTCGATTATAAAAGATGTCAATAAAGGAAGTGGTCTGGGAAGTTGAGGAGCAACGTTCATATATACGTTTTCTCAATATTCAGGGTTCTATTGGGGACGGCGTGGCGCGGGTGGGAGAGTGACCGTGCCAGCAACCTGAGGGTTCCTGGTTCAATCCCCACCTTCTACCAATCTCGTCATGTCCGTTGTGTCCAACAACAACAACAATAGAGCAACATCAGCAAATACGACATGTACAAATATGATGGTAAAAGTAATAGCAAATAAGCAGTTAGCGAAAAATAAAAAATAATACAGAAATGACAATGAGCATTATTACACTACAAATGGATTAATACAAATACCAATAGAAATAGCGCTATTGATAATGAACAATACCAATAATTTACCTTTATTATCAACAATACAGTTGTTTAAATGCAACAATACATATACGTAATGATAACTTGAGATACGAAAGAATGCAGAAAAATGGAGGGGGAGAAAGAGAAGCAGCCTACATTAACCTTGTAGATTGTTATAGTAACAATAGGTTAAGCTTTGTCAGTGTGCCATGTGTTACACCCAGTTTACCCTAGGGCAACAACGTTAATATATGTTTGATGAAAGGTGATTATGTGCATGAGTCTAAGTATGCATATGTACTTGTATATGTACAGAATGTGTATATGTGTTTGTACAATGAATGTATGTGTACAGAATGTGTATATGTGTTTGTACAGTGAATGTATATGTACAGAGTGTGTATATGTGTTTGTACAGTAAGTGTATATGTACAGTATGTGTACGTGTATGTTTGTATATTGAATGTGCGTGTGGATGTACGAACTTTAGGTATGTAAATATGTACTGTATTTGTGTATGTATGTGGGAGCGTAGGTACCTATGTACGTATGTGTGCATATGTGAATTTGTATGTACAATATATTCGACTCCCAGAGTGCGTGGGAGCCAGAGCACGGCCCCATCACCCCCGAGAGCCCAACCCACAAACAGTAGGCGTGGTGCCCAGGGAACCAGGGACCACCGCCCCCACGCAGCCAAGCCGGCCAGCGACAGGAACGCCAGAGCCCGGCCCACCGTACCGCCCACAAGGGCCAGCAGCAGGCCGCAGACAGACGCACCCGGCAGAGGACAGGGCACGAGAAAATCAGGGGACAGCCAGACCCCAAGCCAGCGAGAGACCACACCCCACACGGGCAGAAAGGCGAGACGCCCCGCCCGAGGGACCCAGAGACTCCCCGCAACCGGACGGGAAGACCGCCCCGCCCCACCGGCAACCGGGCCCCCACGAGCCCACCCTCCACCCCCGGAGAGCGCGGCGAGGCCAGCCCCCGGCCACCCCACCCAAATCGGCCGCCGCAGGACCACCCGGCACAGGGCCACGGGAACCACCCACCCCACCTGCAGGAACCCCAACGATGGAGATGGAACAACCAGCAACCGCCCCGCCGAGCCCCCCCCTCTGAGGGAGGGGAAAAATTTAAAAATAGTATTAATAAAATATATTAAAAAATTAAAAAATAAATAAATAAATAAAATTAAAAAAAAGAATTAAAAGAAGATCACAGACATGCTGACACACAAGGTCACTACCACAGCAACTGGCCGACTCGCAGCACCTCGGAATGCCCTGCAGCACCAAGCTACCATAATAGACGCAGGGACTAGGCCCAACAGGCCCCAACCAAGACGGGCACCCGGAAGAAATGGACAGCGGGACCCAGGAGCTCCAGACACGCAGTTCGGATGCAGTAGCCTGAGGCGTCGACCCCCGTCTGACAGGCAGGCCCAGAGCGTCCGTTGTGTCCTTGAGCAAGCTTCTGATGGGTCGTGGTTAGAGCCTTGCATGGCAGCTCCCGCCATCAGTGTGTGAATGTGTGTGAATGTGGAAATAGTGTCAAAGCGCTTCTACCTTGAAGGTAGAAAAGCGCTATACAAGTATAACCCATTCACCATTTATTGTCATAGTTAATATTGTGAACCAGACATCCTGTATTTATTCAGTAAAAAACAAAATTTTCAATCCGTTTTTGAGATGGACTGGTATAACGTTTTTAGTATCAGTCAACAAAGCAATTACTACTCTACTTCAACTTAAAGACAACACAAATCCTTTCCAAAAGGTTGATAATACATAGGACAATGTTTAAGTAATTTCACTTGATTAAGCATTTTCCAACATTCCGCGCTACGAAATAATAAAAGTATGTATTTGTGCTGATATCGTATTAGATCAATGTATGTGTCTGTCAATTCTTAAGGCGTCAATATTCGTATCATATTGGATGTTAAAAAGTTGTATCAGGACACCCACTCTTGTCACTGTAACCCGCTAACAGTAATAGGGACTTTCCAGTAAAATACAGTAAAACACATACTGTAGTTATGTTCGCGCGAAGAAGCAATTAATAGATGAACATATTTCAAACACAAAAGGGACTGGATTCAGTGCGTATTTGCCGCTTGAGACAAAAAAGGTAGCTGTTATTGCCCACATCTAGAAAATATGCTGTAAGCCAGTGCCTGCTTTTCCCCTTTTGCCAAATGGCTTTGACAGAACTTGAAGAGCTAGCCGTCAGTGCACCAGATTCCTCCATATGACACTTCATTGTAATGTCTCCATTATGGCTCTGGTTAGTTTCAATTTGGGATCTGAGATTCCTTTTATGACAGTGAAACCGAAGCTGATGGAGGTTGCAAGTCCCCTGAGGGGTTTCTGGCAGAGCTAGGTAATGGTTAGCGCCTGAGTGTTCGCTCATAAAAAAATTCCTGTGATAGACAGTGTGTTAAACTTGGAATACAGCGAGAGCCAAATCTTTTCTATTCTTCTCAGCACCATTGTTTTTCACCCCACATAGGACTTCTGCAGTTGTAATAGTTTTAAGTGAGGCTAAATGACTCGCATGTGGCACATATGGAGAGCTGATCTGGTCCCTAACAGCCTGCCAGTTCTCATTCCCCAAGAAGGGAAATCCATCATGTATTTATTGTGCCATGTATCACCTGCTTTTCTTTCCCATTTTTGAAGACAATGTTTTTCCATTTCTTTTCAGCCCAGGATGCAGGTCTAGATGCACTAGCAGCCGTCATCAGCAGACAGAAGATCATGGGACAGGAGATTGGCAATGAGCTGGATGAACAAAACGGTAATGTTTCATATTCATGTTTTCCTGGTCATATTCGTCACAAAAATTCCAGACATATTACACACCGCAGTGTGAAACATATTTGCTCTACAATGAATCTGCAGTTTTGTTTCCCCCATGCATACATTTTACTGACAGAAGACCTGACCTTTCTTAGATAAAAAAAAACTTATGCACAAAAAAAGTTATGGCTTTTGTGTAATCAGCATAAGCATCAAAGGGGTGGTATTATGATATTTGCTCTAAATAGCATATAATGGTGGTGCTTTGGTCAGAATTTTGCATACATTATGCTTTACAGACCATCTTCAAGCAACTTTCTGACAGTTTGTTGAAAATGAGCTGTTTTAGAGGTTGTCTTTATTACATGCAAATGACAACTAAAATAAGAACTATATGCTACTTTTTATTACAAATGGCAAGATAGGAGGATTTTAACACCCTTGTACATGTACAAGCTAAAGCCTGACCCGCAGCAAAGAAGAAGGAACTTTCGAACTGAGGAGATGAAAGTATCTCAAATGTTAGTTTATTAGCTTTTTTTTCAATGCCTTTCAGTCCATAAAGCTATAAGTACACATGCTATGTGTTTTTATGCCTTTCTCGTTGTTTAAAACGACTATGTACAATACGGAGCCTGTTTCTCTCATCTACATGTACCGTATTTTTCGGAGTATAAGTCGCTCCGGAGTATAAGTTGCACCGGCCGAAAATGCATAATAAAGAAGGAAAAAAACATATATAAGTCGCACTGGAGTGTAAGTCGCATTTTTTGGGGAAATGTATTTGATAAAACCCAACACCAAGAATAGACATTTGAAAGGCAATTTAAAATAAATAAAGAATAGTGAACAACAGGCTGAATAAGTGTACGTTATATGAGGCATAAATAACCAACTGAGAACGTGCCTGGTATGTTAACGTAACATATTATGGTAAGAGTCATTCAAATAACTATAACATATAGAACATGCTATACGTTTACCAAACAATCTGTCACTCCTAATCGCTAAATCCCATGAAATCTTATACGTCTAGTCTCTTACGTGAATGAGCTAAATAATATTATTTTATATTTTACGGCAATGTGTTAATAATTACACACATAAGTCGCTCCTGAGTATAAGTCGCACCCCCGGGCCAAACTATGAAAAAAACTGCGGCTTATAGTCCGAAAAATACGGTAGTCTGGTTATGCTGAGGCTACATTGCTAGTTTATCATTACAAATGGTCATACATATACTGTTTAAGACTTACCGCTTCATTGTATCCACCCTTGCTATTAATTGTAGGAACTGTCTCTGCAATTAAATGCAGTTTTAAATAAATATGTCTGTTTATTGCCATTGGACTGAAGCAGGGCTCTTAGGCAGGCTCTGTGCTTTGTGGTCTTGCCCTGAGTAGGTACATTGTCAAAAAACACACAAGTTAAGTAGGCACTTCTTACGTATTTGTGCTGTGCTGGTTAACACGACCAATAACAGAGCATTTTATGTTATAGGTCTCACCGTGGACATATTTCAGTATGGACTATAAGCACACTACAACATTTTTTAAATCGCAGACTCGCACAAGTATCACCCGGAAAACATTTACCATGTATGTTGATATTCGCTGATGCAACAAGTTGGCATACGTCACAAGTCGGGGCAAATCTCAAACAGCTCATTCACCCCTCCAAGGTGCTTCTGACTCTTGCTGCTTCAATCTATAATGTAAAGGGCTCCAGTCATGCTAAATGTATTATATGTGAGTCTGTTAGGTACCATCGTTAAGGCATCAATGATCAATTTGTTAACTGAAAGCTGTTGCAATGGGTTCTTTCATAGTTAAACCTGAAGCCAATGACATTGTTGCCACTGCTATTTTCTCATAGCAGTCGCAAATGATATAGCAGCTTTCATAGATCCCTTTCTCCAATCCAAATCTCTTTATGGGTTTATTGGCCCACTTCACCCCTGTTTTTTTTCTTTCTTTCTATATAATAGTTATCTTTTGGTCACGACAAGGGAATCTGGTTACAAATTTAATGAATGGAGTGGTGAACTAAACAATACAACTAGTGGTATATTGTCTGAGGGCTGGTGTTAGGAATTGTGGTTCTTTTGTCTCTTTTGGCTCTGAAAAAGGCTCTTCAGAATTTCTTGTTGGAATGGAAAAACATTTTTTTTTTGGTTTTTATGACCAAAATGTATAAAATGAAGTTCTAATATAAAAATATGATTATAACAAATGTTTATTTAGATGGCTTTATCTATATGCGGAACATGGAAGAGATAGCAACATAAAATTAAGTATGAAATACCGAAGCAAAGCCCCACCCCACTTCAAGAAAAATCTGATTGTTTCTATTATTTGTAAATTCCCAACTATTATTTACAGTGAAACAACATAATGTCAACAAAACATTACACAACAAAATATAACTTAAAATGTGCAAAACTAAAACAAAAAGCAGCATCCAGCTAGTCTAGTTAAGATTGGCATTCATTATCACAAAGTGCTGTTTCCTGCTGCAAATGTTCCTTTCCTCTCCACGCTTTTGCTTGTGTCTTTAACTTAACTTCTCGTCCTTGCTTGGAATGACATCACAGCCAAGCTATATGCGTTCCAGTTACAAAGTCGGAAATCAAGATGGCCACATTCACTAAAGCTGTTCTTGCCCTTGCCTTGTCTGAATGTAAACAACATCTGAACAATTTTGCACTCCTTCTGTGAACCTTCAACCGCGGTAGATGAAGAGGGAACGCAAAGACCCCATTGTTAGCGATGTAGAACTTATGTTCCACATGTAATATTCCATCCATCCATCCATTTTCTACCGCTTATTCCCTTTGGGGTCGCGGGGGGCGCTGGAGCCTATCTCAGCTACAATCGGGCGGAAGGCGGGGAACACCCTGGACAAGTACATGTAATATTACCTTATAAAAATGTCCAACAATACAACATATACGGCTGATTTAGTGTGACAAAAACTGGTGCAACGTGTTCAGAAGCTTCTATTGTTCTTTATACATCCTCCAAAACCAACTTGGGATTGGTGATTACTCTCTGACTTTCCGAGTAGAAAATCCAATCTTGGGGGGTTTTCAAGTTGAAAGTTCCAACTATGAACCCGGTAATTCCAACATCCTAGAACAAATTGAGCACACTATTTGTGTCAACACATACGGCAGCACACATTTGGCCAAGTACGTGGGGCTTTAACAAAAAAGACTGAGAAAAAAATAATAGATTGTTCACTTCAAAATCTGTTTTTTTGGCAAATGACATTCACTATTGTGTGCTGCAATACAGTAGCAAGTAGCTGACTGCACTTAACTAGCCCGACTTGTGCACATTACGCAAAAAAGATAACATCCTGAAATAATACACTATGCTAATTGCATTTATACTAAACCATTTTTTTCAACGTGAGTTAGGCCTCCCCTGGATCTCGCCAGAAGACTTCAGGGGCTAGTGTATCAGCTTGAGGCTAAAGAAACCGAACATAGTTTTCAAAACTGCTAAGCTAACTTCAGGTCTGTCAAAAGAAAAAAATATGGCTTTTTAGTTCCTATGGTAAGCAGAAAACTAAGCTCCTGAAAAGCATTTTTTGTGGCAGTCGTTGACTGTCTTGTATTTTCTTAGAAGTAAAGGATCTCATCTATTGAAATGGTATGTATTTGTTTCCTTATCTGTATGTCGTTTAGTATCAAACCTTTTATGTTTGTTTGCGAGTTTTACACTAGGTTGATTCCCTTTCTCACCACAACCATAATGCATATATGCCAACCCTCCCGAATTTTCCGGGAGACTCCCGAAATTCAGCGCCTCTCCTGAAAACCTCCCGAGAGAAATATTCTCCCGAAAATCTCCCGATTTTCAGCCGGAGCTGGAGGCCACGCCCCCTCCAGCTCCATGCGGACCTGAGTGAGGACAGCCTTTTTTTTATGACAGGAGGACAACAGGGTGACAAGAACTAAATCATCCAGACTAGAGATAAATTGTATTATTATGTTTATCTTACCTAAAAATAAATATATTTATTAATTACAAAAAAACTAAATACATTTTTACTATATTTTGCTAAAAACATCAAAATTAATTGTGTTTTTACTTGTATTTTGTCTGACTCCTTATTACATCCAGCCATAGAATTATACATTAAAATAAACATATATGAAATAATTTATTTTAAATGATCATAATAATTAATTTAAAATGACCATATTTAATTATTAAAATAATTGCTTGTTTATCAACAACTTTAGCATTTTATTCATTACATTTTAAAGCTCTCAGAAGCCAAGTTATGTTATATTCCTTAAGATTTATTTATGCAAGTTTGAAGTATCAATTATCTTAACACAGTTTTGTTTGCATATTTTCAGGATGTAGATATATATATATATATATATATATATATATATATATATATATATATATATATATATATATATATATATATATATATATATGTATGTATGTATGTATGTATGTATGTATGTATATGTATGTACGGTATATATATGTATATATATATTTCATATATATATATATATATATATATATATATATGTATATATGTACTGTATGTATGTATGTATGTGTGTATATATATATATATATATATATATATATGAAATACTTGACTTGGTGAATTCTAGCTGTCAATATACACCTCCCCTCTTAACCATGCCCTCGCCCACAACCACGCCCCAGTCCCACCCCCGACCACGCCCCCCACCCCCACCCCCCCACCTCCCGAAATCGGAGGTCTCAAGGTTGGCAAGTATGCCATAATGTACCACAACAATGGTGAAAATGTTGTAGAGTTTTGTTAAAATACACTAAGAGCCATTATGAATGTACCTTAAAGACCAATGTCACAGACACATTGACTTTCTCACCTTGTTTTAATTGGTTTGGAAGATAAGAACTATGTGGCCAGATTAGTCTCATCATTACAGGCAGTTATCTGTAACTAACGAGCTCCTAGTGTGAAAAAATTATAAGGCAGAGCTTATAATATTCCGTTTTTACCCAAGCACAGGCTAATAACTGAATGACTTCAGCAGGCAAACGAACTTTACCCTCTGCTGGGAAAGAATGGCAGATGTTTGGAGCATTTTGTTTGACAGTGATGTGAGAAGGGAAGAGTGATTGTTTCAACTTGCTCTCTTCTTGCCTTTTCTAACTTTATGAGGATCGTTGCCTCAAATGCTCCAACTGGCATGTTTTTCTTCTCTTTTTTTGCAAGCTTGATGTCAGTGTTTCCAATTATATGAACCTGAATGGTGGGAGAGTTGGCAATGAGCGTTGTATCAATTTCGCCGCTGCAAGAATGCAAGAAGGGTAATTATTTTGGCCGAGGACACATTATTCTTGAATATAAATTTGGTGGCGAGGGAAAGTCACAATTTCTTCAAAGGTGTAAAAGATATGCCACCTGTTCGAAGGTTTAAATCAGTTCAAAGGCACGCAATGCATTAAAAAAATTCTGTACACAATATTCCCTGTTTCCCAAGCACATAATTGTATCATAACCAATAAAAAACATTTAAATTTTTTACTGTGGAAAAATATTTTTTTCTCTGTGTGATTGGGTGAACTGTTGACTAATTTATGATGTTAGATATTATTTTTATGTAATGCCAATTGTATGGCACAATCAGACAATAATCCAGGTGGATAACTATTTAAACTTGATTTTGATTATTTGCGGTTACGTTTGTTTTCTGGAGCAAATTGTCTTACAATTATGTTTGCACAGGTGAACAGAACTAGTGAATTAACTATACATTATTGCTTAATCATTTAATGGTAATGCATTATTGGCTATAGTAATGACTATACATATTTGTTTTAAATGTCCATGTTATTACCACATTGGATTGGACCTACTTATACTTATTGATGGGTACCTTTTACATTTGATCCGATACGATACCAATTCCAATTGGGAATCGGTATTGGTACCAATTTTTAGTACATTTGTGTGTGTGTTCATCTGATAATAAATGTTAACTTTATAAGTATATCTCTTTAATGGGGACGGTGTGGCGCAGTTGGGAGAGTGGCCGTGTCAGCAACCTGAGGGTTCCTGGTTCAATCCCCACCTTCTACCAACCTCGTCACGTCCGTTGTGTCCTTGAGCAAGACACTTCACCCTTGCTCCTGATGGGTTGTGGTTAGCCCCTTGCATGGCAGCTCCCACCATCAGTGTGTGAATGTGTGTGTGAATGGGTGAATGTGGAAATAGTGTCAAAGTGCTTTGAGTACCTTGAAGGTAGAAAAGTGCTATACAAGTATAACCATTTTAAAAAGACACAAAGCTGATCATGATAACTGTGCTGTTCAGTTGATATATCTTGTTTTCTTACACTTTTGAGTATCCTTTGCAAGTATGCATTAATTTCAGTTCGTCCTAGGTGTGTTGCCGTAGCCAGAAAGTAATCTATTGGTATCCAGTTGAATGTGCCAGACAGTCCTGTGTTTTGTTGGATTGCAACATGTATCTCAGTTATTATTTTGACTTACAAATTTGTAGGTGTTGAGATCGCCATGTAAAATCGCCAATGCTAACAAGTAGTACGTACTGATTATGTCATATTCAATGTAAATTAGCATCAAGGTACTGTGGATAACTATTTAAACTTGATTTTGATTATTTGAGGTTACTTTTGTTTTCTGGAGCAAATTGTCTTACAAATATGTTTGCACAGGTGGGCAGAACTAGTGAATTAACTATACATTATTGCTTAATCATTTAATGGTAATGCATTATTGGCTATAGTAATGACCAGGAGCTTGTAAAGTGAAAACTTACTTTCAAGTGCTTTTTATCATTCATGCTTACTTTTTTGGCTTGGACAATTGCAACATTACCTCTAGTTAATGTCTAGGTCCTAGAGACAGTCTGCTTTGAATATGCATGTTTGCCAGTCTCCCACCGAACGTGACGTCATGACACGTGCAACGCAGGTTTCTAAAAAGGTACCGTTTGATTTAACGTAAATTCCGGTAGATACCTGTAAAAGTATCGAACTTGGTACCCATGATAAACCATCCTTACCTATACTATGTTTCTCTGTTTAGAAAAAAATTAACGTGTAAAGTACGATTGGTCCCGATTAGTTTTTATCTTTTCATGTTATAGTCAATAAGGCCAAATGAATCGATATATTTTCCTTTTGAAACATTTCCTCAGGAATTTCAGTTGTTATCTTGAGGGTTGATTATGACATTTTTGTGGCTGCTGCACTTCTCATAAATGTCAGAATAGACTACATCAAAATCTGGTTTAGTGTCTTTGAAGAAGAAAATAAAATGTAAGCAGTAAAACTGGAAGAAAGCAAGACTCCAAGTTGATCTTGACAGTTGGTGTGTAAACTTGGCACTTCCAACTGTTTTTCCCTGTTTCTTCCCCCTGATCACTGTACTGTGAGTCCAATGTTTTTCTATAAATAGATTAAGCTCTTTGTAACTTTCTGCTTCAGTCCAAGTGCCGTGGAGGTTGCAGTCATTTCCTTTTGCAGAAATAATTCCGGCTCAGGTCAATGGGACAAGATGACCTTTTTGAGAGGTTTAGAAATGAACCCATCGTCCCCCGACTAGCCCTTTTTAAGATAGATTTTAATGTATAAATAAATAAAGTAATGATAAATTCCAGTCCCTGGTTAATGTTAACTTCATGGCATACTGACATCCCTCAACTTGTATTCCAAGTATAACAAAAAAAAGTCATTCTGTCATCGTCACTACTAGTGTTTTAAAAACAGTTAAATCATATGCATGCAGCTTATTCATATTCCTTAAATTATTTCATCAAATACCAGAACCTTTCCATTCCCTCAGCAAATGGTGCAGAAAATAGTGCACTGGATACCAACTGAGCTGAGGTCTTCCTTTCCTTTGAGAAAGATCAACAAATGTAATACAGTTTTTACAATATATTTGGGAGAAACAAATCTCCCGAATGATGACATCGATCTATTTTTTAGCATGAGTTAACTCACTGTAGGACTTTCAAAGAAATGTGATGTGGTCTTTGAAAGTTCGCCCTACATAAACCATTCACGGCGAAGGAATAACTAATGTGTCTACACCCACTTTTAATGTTGATTTTAATTAACCTTCCAATATGTGACAGTTCATTAACTGCATTTTTGAACATGCACATTATTAGTTAGGCTGTATACGTTAACGCAAGAACGAGCTACTAAAACAAATATTTTTTATCTTAAAACAACAGCATTGTTGTGTTCCTGTGCTTACGTAGGTGCTCTATTTTTATAAATGGTGCAATTCTATTTAGATACAAACAGCAAACATGACTTTTAGAAGCATAAAACATTTTAGTTTCTAAAACATTGTTGTATTAGCTAGTGAAACCTGGTCTTTTTCAGTTTTTAAAAGGGAACATTATCACCAGACCTATGTAAGCGTCAATATATACCTTGATGTTGCAGAAAAAAGACCACATATTTTTTTAACCGATTTCCGAACTCTAAATGGGTGAATTTTGGCGAATTAAACGCCTTTCTATTATTCGCTCTCGAAGCGATGACGTCACAACGTGACGTCACATCGGGAAGCAATCCACCATTTTCTCAAACACATTACAAACACCGAATCAAATCAGCTCTGTTATTTTCCGTTTTTTCGACTGTTTTCCGTACCTTGGAGACATCATGCCTCGTCAGTGTGTTGTCGGAGGGTGTAACAACACGAACAGGGACGGATTCAAGTTGCACCAGTGGCCCAAAGATGCGAAAGTGGCAAGAAATTGGACGAAATTTGTTCAAAATACGAGGGTGTGGGGAAAGCCGACGAAAATGGTAAGTCGTTTGTTCCGCACACTTTACCGATGAAAGCTATGCTACGACAGAGATGGCAAGAATGTGTGGATATCCTGCGACACTCAAAGCAGATGCATTTCCAACGATAAAGTCAAAGAAATCTGCCGCCAGACCCCCATTGAATCTGCCGGAGTGTGTGAGCAATTCAGGGACAAAGGACCTCGGTAGCACGGCAAGCAATGGCGGCAGTTTGTTCCCGCAGACGAGCGAGCTAAACCCCCTGGATGTCTTGGCTCACGCTGCTTCTACCGTCCCTTATGCCACCGAAGATGATCAAGAGAAGAATATCGACCCTAGCTTCCCTGGCCTGCTGACATCAACTCCAAAACTGGACAGATCAGCTTTCAGGAAAAGAGAGCGGATGAGGGTATGTCTACAGAATATATTAATTGATGAAAACTTTATTCATTACTCGCGGTTTTACGTAAATTATTATACATAAACTGTGTTTACCAATAATTTAGCTTAAAAACATTACAACACTTAAAAACAAACACATACCAATCGTTGGTTAGAAGGCGATCGCCGAATTTGTGTCGCTGGCTGTCGTGTCGTTTTCGTCGGTTTCGCTTGCATACGGTTCAAACCGATATGGCTCAATAGCTTCAGTTTCTTCTTCAATTTCGCTTAAGCCGCTGAAATCCGAGTCTGAATCCGAGCTAATGTCGCTACCTTGCTGTTCTATCCGCCATGTTTGTTTGTATTGGCATCACTATGTGACGTCACAGGAAAATGGACGGGTGTATGTAACGATGGTTAAAATCAGGCACTTTGAAGCTTTTTTTAGGGATATTGCGTGATGGGTAAAATTTTGAAAAATAAAATAAGCCACTGGGAACTGATTTTTAATGGTTTTAACCCTTCTGAAATTGTGATAATGTTCCCCTTTAAGTTAAAATGGTCTTCTTTAGAGTGGGCTACACACATAAAGACAATCAATTGTCCCAATTTTCAACTTTTCGATCAAAAACGGCAAACGCCCGATTATTTCATGTCTTATAAGATTGTCCTTTTGTTTTAGATGTGTTTAGGGTGAATTTGTCCTGATAATTGGTTCCAAAACAGGTCGGGCCGTTGACAATCATAAGTATTGATTTTGTTCAATATTTACGACCAAAACTCTTGATGTCTGTGTGGAAAGCTGGTGCCTACCAAGTCATTGCTCTGTGTCAGATTTATTTATCTAAGTTAAAAACATTAAATCTTAGTGGTACTAGGCCAGGGGTCGGCAACCCGCGGCTCCGAAGCCGCATGCGGCTCTTTGATCACTCTGATGCGGCTCAGCAGCTAACTTGCTGAACCCCCCAATTTTCCCGTGAGACTTCCGGATTTCAGTGCCTCTCGCAGAAAACTCCCGGGATTAATATTCACCGATTTTCACCCTTACAGCTATAATAAGGGCGTGCCATGATGGTACAACATTTGGCACCCTCTACAATCTGTATTAACAGCGTGCCAGCCCGACACTTGTTATACAATATACATCTGCTGCTTGCACACGTACGTGACAGCAAGGCATACTTGGTCAACAGCCACACAGGTTACACTGACGGTGACCATATAAAACAACTTTAACACTCTTACTAATAATGCGCCACACTTTGAACCAAAACCAAACAAGACCGACAAACACATTTTGGGAGAACATCTGCACCTTAACACAACATAAACACAACAGAACAAACACCCAGAATCCCATGCAGCCCTGACTCTTCCGGGCTACATTATACACCCCTGCTACCACCAAACCCCGCCCCCACCCCAACCCTGCTCCCTCACACATCACCCCTCCCCCCACCCCCACCCCTCCCCTCCGTGCGTCGGTTGATGTGGGCGGGGTTTAGTAGCGGGGTGTATAATGTAGCCCGGAAGAGTCAAGGCTGCATGGGATTCTGGGTATTTGTTCTGTTGTGTTTATGTTGTGTTAAGGTGCAGATGTTCTCCCGAAATGTGTTTGTCATTCTTGTTTGGTGTGGGTTCACAGTGTGGCGCATTATTAGTAAGAGTGTTAAAGTTTTTTTTTATACCGCCACCGTCACATGTGTGGTTGTTGAGCAAGTATACATTGCTGTCACCTACGTGAGCAAGCGGAAGCCCCATACAACGTGTGGCTGATCAGGCAAGCCGGTTGTAGTGGGTGCTATATGCTGTACGATCACGGAACGCACGACGCTGACAAACGCCATTCATTTAAAACCTGCGTGCCGCACCAGCTTTCAAATTCCATATAAAAGTGAGGGCAGCGTGTCAGAGACCCCTGGTTTATACATAGCACAAAGTAAAATAAAGACTTTGTATGTAGTGTTATATCATTTAAAATTTCAAAAAATGTTTGCGGCTCCCATTGTTGTCTATAATTTGTGAAACTGGTCAAAATGGCTCTTTGACTGGTAAAGGTTGCCGACCCCTGTACTAGGCTAATAACACCAGTCATTCGTTAATTTGAAAACAACTCAACCCAAGTTTGCTCAATTGATTATAATGTTCACGTCTCAATAATTTTTTCCAGAGTCTTTTCTTTTTTCTGTTGGGATTTTTATGTCAAAAATAGTCCCAAGACTACTATAAAGATTAGAATTTAGGCATTGAATAGTTTTGATCGTTATGCGTGTGGTGTGGTATGCTAAAATAATATCAACACAGCACACCGCAAGTGTAGCGATTCTGTCCCACCACCAAACCAGACTGTAGTCCTCCAATTCTCAAATCTTGCGTGAACAAACGTGATGTAACACAATCGTAGAAGAAGAAACATAGCAACCACAATTTCAAATGAAACACAAAAACAGGCAACTTGAAAGAGGACATATGAGAGGAGGGACTGATGGTGGTCTTGGGACTATTTGTGACAGAAAATCATGAACCAAAAAATAGAAAAGATTGTGGAAAAAAATCTTGAAGACGTAAACACGGACTTTATAATCTGTTTTGCGAGCCATGTGTGTTGTTCTCAAATCAAGCTAACGGGTGGTGTTATTAACTTAGCCATCAATAAACATTGTCCACGGTTAATTGTGTTAAAGTCTTTAATTTGTATCATGTTGAGACTGAGGTCAGTAAGGAGTCAGGGTCTTTCCCCTCAGACATGAAGGGTATTGGCCGTAACTATTGAACAATTTCAATACTTGCACCTGCACTTTGCCTTCGACAGTTTTCCAAATAGCCAGCTAAAGGCAAAAACTACATACAGATCATTAATCTTATCTTCAACGTGATTTATGTCTAATGAGTAAATAACTGGTTTTATTTTGCATCAGTCGATTACTTAACATGGACAATTGACAGCTAAACCTTCAAATCGTACACACGAGTTGGCAGCTTCTCCACAGATCGTGCTTGCCTCTGCTTTTAGAAACATCCCTGCGAGCAAATAAACCACACTCATGATGGACCTCGATAGAAAGTCACCGTGGTTAAAGATTGATTCACCGTTTGAGTCGTACAGTTTGAAAAACGAGGCTAGTCGTTGTTGAGTCGTGCTTTCCAGACAGAACCACGAAGTGATGTTCAAAAGCGAGTTGTCATCAGACGAATGACAAACTTGCAATGAGCCGGTAATAATAAAAAAGAAAAAAGGAACATCAACTTTCGCGATCGTGTGTTTGGTGGGATTTTTGACTTCATGAATTATTGCGAACATTAAATGTGTGAGGGATAATGTTGGATACCCGTACCGTAATTTCTTGGTGTCATTTCTCTTAAGTTAATGCCAACTATAAGCTTATGCTGTGCCTCTGAAAATAAATCTTCTGGAGTCAGAGTGGAGACTGTTTTGTGTGTTTAGGTTCATCTACTTCTTTGAATGTACGAAACCCAAAACCAGTGAAGTTGGCACGTTGTGTAAATCGTAAAGAAAAAAAGAATACAATGATTTGCAAATCCTTTTTAACCTATATTCAATTGAATAGACTGCAAAGACAAGATACTTAATGTTCGAACTGGAAAACTTTATTTTTTGCAAATATTAGCTCATTTGGAATTTGGCAAAAAAGACTGAGAAAGTTGAGGAATGCTCATCAAACACTTATTTGGAACATCCCACATGTGAACAGGCTAATTGGGAACAGGTGGGTGCCATGATTGGGTATAAAAGCAGCTTCCATGAAATGCTCAGTCATTCACAAACAAGGATGGGGCGAGGGTCACCACCTTGTGAACAAATGCGTGAGAAAATTGTCCAACAGTTTAAGAACAACATTTCTCAACGAGCTATTGCAAGGAATTTAGGGATTTCACTATCTACGGTCTGTAATATCATCAAAAGGTTCAGAGAATCTGGAGAAATCACTGCATGTAAGCGATGATATTACGGACCTTGGATCCCTCAGGTGGTATTGCATGAAAAAGCGACATCAGTGTGTGAAGGATATCACCACATGGCCTCAGGAACTCTTCAGAAAACCACTGTCAGTAACTACAGTTTGTCGCTACATCTGTAAGTGCAAGTTAAAACTCTACTATGCAAAGCGAAAGCCATTTATCAACAACACCTAGAAACGCCACCGGCTTTGCTCGCCACCGACTTTGCTCATCTAAGATGGACTGATGCAAAGTGGAAAAGTGTTCTGTGGTCTGACGAGTCCACATTTCAAATTGTTTTTGGAAATTGTGGACGTCGTGTCCTCCGGAACAAAGAGGAAAAGAACCATCCGGATTGTTATAGGGGCAAAATTAAAAAGCCGTCATCTGTGATGGTATGGGGTGTATTAGTGCCCAAGACATGGGTAACTTACACATCTGTGAAGGCTCCATTAATGCTGAAAGGTACATACAGGTTTTAGAGCTACATATGTTGCCATCCAAGCAACGTTGTCATGGACACCCCTGCTTATTTCAGCAAGACAATGTCAAGCCACGTGTTTCAACAGCGTGGCTTCATAGTGAGAGCGTGCGGGTACTAGACTGGCCTGCCTGTAGTCCAGACCTGTCTCCCATTGAAAATGTGTGGCGTAATATGAATCCTAAAATATGACAACAGAGACCCTGGACTGTTGAACAACTTAAGCTGTACATCAAGTAAGAATGGGAAAGAATTCCACCTGAAAAACGTCAAAAATTGGTTTCCTCAGTTCCCAAATGCTTACTGAGTGTTGTTAAAAGGAAAGGCCATGTAACATAGTGGTAAAAATGCCCCCGTGACAACTTTTTGCAATGTGTTGCTGCCTTTATATCGTAAGTTAATGATTATTTGCAAAAAAAAATAAAAAAAATAAGTTTCTCAGTTTGAACATTAAATATCTTGTCTTTGCAGTCTATTCAATTGAATATAAGTTGAAAAGGATTTGCAAATCATTGTATTCTGTTTTTATTTACGAAGTACACAACGTGCCAACTTCACTAGTTTTGGGTTTTGTAATTAAGGCTCTCTTTGACCAAGGATTTTCACAGTCAAATCTGATTACCATATTTTTCGGAGTATAAGTTGCTCCGGAGTATAAGTCGCACCGGCCGAAAATGCATAATAAAGAAAGAAAAAAACATATATAAGTCGCACTGGAGTATAAGTCGCATTTTTGGGTGAAATGTATTTGATAAAACCAAACACCAAGAATAGACATTTGAAAGGCAATTTAAAATAAATAAAGAATAGTGAACAACAGGCTGAATAAGTGTACGTTATATGACTCATAAATAACCAACTGAGAACGTGCCTGGTATGTTAACGTAACATATTATGGTAAGAGTCATTCAAATAACTTTAACATATAGAACATGCTATACGTTTACCAAACAATCTGTCACTCCTAATCGCTAAATCCCATGAAATCTTATACGTCTAGTCCCTTACGTGAATGAGCTAAATAATATTATTTGATATTTTATGGTAGTGTGTTAATAATTTCACACATAAGTCGCTCCTGAGTATAAGTCGCACTCCCGGCCAAACTATGAGAAAAAACTGCGACTTATAGTCCGAAAAATACGGTAGTTAGATTTTGTCGATAGAATTTGTGAATTTCTCTTTGGAAACGAATACACTATCTACCTATATATCTATCTAGAGTTGACTGACACAATTTTTCTTCTGCATAATGTTTATTCTTCTTCTTTTTAGGAATCCTTTCAAAGAAATGTACTATTTAACTATGTTGAGGAAGTAATAGTTGTAACAAAATGTGTGTGGGTAAACCTGTGGAAGGATCATTACCATTGCCAGAGAGTAGCAGTGAGGGAAGCTTGGTGTCCGGCCGAACTGATCGAAGCTACACCTCAGTATTTAAGTATCTGACGGCGGGTTCCGTCTCCAATGACAGCACGTCCCGGCTGTAGCACGTGGGCTTTGTGTCCACCATCTCCAAACATCCTCCCAAAACACCTGTTGCACACGGTGGGCATCAGGTTCTCAACTACCTGCCACAACTGCAAGTTTGAATCAGACTCCTCCGAATTGAATCGTTAAAATTTCCAAGACACTCCTAGAAATTATATTCATGTATAAATTCATGCATGGTTAGCTGTATTTACTAAAGGAAATACCAGTCTGTAGTGGTGTGATGTTGAACGCATACTTTTTCAGGGGATTGTGAATTACACTTTTCTAAGAGTAGCTGTGGGATGCATTGACTTTTCACCAGGCTCTGCAGAGCACCATCAATCACAAGCCCCGGTGTCTTTATTTCTCTGTCTATCGATGCCAGCATCCATCTCAGTCTAAAGACCTTGGTTGTCGGGGACTTCTAACAATAGAAAGAAGGTCTTGGGTCACATAAGCCATTTGTGCTCATGGGCCAAGTAAGGGAATTAACATTTTTGGACTCTCTAAAGAACATCTGAAAACATTTCATCAATCAAGCCTTCTGTTTCTCCTTAGTGGACCAATTCCCCCTTTTATCACTTGATTAGTGTGTATTTAAGTAGAGTTCTTGACACTCTTGAAGCACAACCTGTTGCTGTAGTTTCAGATGCAGGTCAGAGTTGGACTTTAAAGGAGAGATGAAGACATTGTCTTTCTTTACGTCTGTAACATTTCTCCGGAGTCACGTAGTTGCTCTGAGACCAATGTGAATATAAAGAAAAAAGTGTCTGAACGTTTCCTTATGTGTGTCGCTAACAGAATGGCTCTGCTCCAACAATCCTTTTCTCTATCACAATCAGTATGAATGAGATAAAAGTAATCATTTAACACCAGGTCGACTTGGGGCTGGAATCGAATCGGGGCTGTTTTAACCTCTGAATTTATGTGCGACTTTAGGTTTTAGTAAAAGTCCAAATTGTACTACTTTGAGAGAAGATCCACTATATTTTTCGCAGAACGCCAGGTAGTAGTTTCAACAGCAACAAAGCACTACATCTATGCTGACATACGGCATGAATCGAAGAACAACATACACTATAATACAGAATTAAGGTGTGTTGAATCCTGCTCAGCTCATCACATCCAGATGTTAACCACCAGTTGTGTGGGTGAGAAACGTTCTGGTCCACTCCCTCCTCCATCCATCATATACGGCATGCACAGCCACCAAGCCTGGCACTGTAACGCTTTTTCACAAACTATCAACTTAGCATTGAAAAAAATGAACTCCATAATATTAGGATATAAAAGGGCGGGGGAATTTTACTGGATCTTTCCAGCTGCTTTGCTTAAAGCCAAGGATTAAACAACACTGGAGGCAAACATTATGTGTGTTCTTTGACAGAGTTAGTCTTTATACCATATGTTTGAGTAATCTGTCTTCAATACAGTTTTAGTGGACAATAAGGGAGGATTTAGAGCTTAATGGGTTTTACTGGAATGCTAATAATGATACTACTGGTACTGAATTACCCTTTATACATTATGTATCATTAACAGCTTAAATGGCTACTTCACTGTTAATGATTCTTTTCTGTAGCATTTTCCTCTATATTTCATTTCAGTGTGATAACCCCAAAAGGGACAAGCGGTAGAAAATGGATGGATGGGAAGTAGAGTATCCAATTTTATGAACAGTGCATGACTACTGAATCAACAGAGGAGCTACGTCATGCAAAACAGATATTAGTGGGTTTCCGACTAATTGTATGCTTTTTTTGTGTTCGCTTACAAAAGACTCGTGAGAAGTGCAATTTAAGTGCAGGGATATTTTCCAATGTTTTATCAGAACCAGAACCATGACTTTATTTATTCTGTCATGCAAGCAGACTAAAATTAAAAAGGTAACTTAATATTATTGATTTTTATTTGGGTGGCTCTGCTCAAATCATTTTCTCATACATTATAAGCTTTTGTTCGTTTTTTCCCCTCCATAAAATTATCAATTTTCCACTCCGATGTAGTCACTGGTCAGTTCATGTGTTTTATGAGTCATACCAGCTTATCTTGTCAGCACAGCAATCCAGGTAACGTATTCCTCCTGTTAAAGAGATAACACCGCTACGTTTTTCCAACACTTTGAACCCTGCGGCTCACGAGACGGAGCGGATAATATATGTATTTTATTTTTTTGCTGAAGGCAATAGTAAAAACAATTTTATATTAAAAAAAACAAGCAAAAACACTAAGAGGGTGTTTTATTGTTTGTGATATGGCGCCATATATTGGACGAATTTGGTCACTGTTGGTGCTGTAGTGTCCTTTCATTTACCAGCAGTGTTTTTTTTTTGTTTGTTTTTTTAACCGAAGTGCTTTTCAGTCTTGTAGCCGTCTATAGCAGTTCTACTCGTATGGATTCTTCATTCATCACTCCAAGCAACGTTTGTAAGTTTTACAGTATAACTAAAACTGTTTATATTTACTAAACCATCCCAGGTGTGAGGAGTGTTTTGATGCATATTTGTACATGCTATTGTAATGTAATGACGCAAGCGTCATTAGCATTAGCTAATATGCTAACACGTTTACGAGTGTCTATGTTAGAATTGTTAACTTACAACGGCATTCTTTTTGTATTGTATTAGTTTCACAAATTCCTCAGTAAACTCACCAAGACGTCACCATAGAGTTATTGAGTCTGTTAAAATGATTGGAGAGCTCGCTTCCGCAGCTAGTGGATCCATGACAATGACATCTGTTTTGTTTATCAGCCGTTTTACTGCCCTGTAACAGGCACCGTTTGGAAACAATTAAGGTATGTAAATGAACATTTACAGAATATATTACTGTGTAAATAACTAATTTTGCAAAATATGTATCTGCGGCTTGGCTAATAAACAGAATTTTTTTTTTTCTTCTAAAATTTTGTGGGTGCGGTTTATATGCCGGTGCGTTCTATAGTCCAGAAAAAATGGTACACGGAATGGAAACTTTTCCATGGTTTCTGTTGCTATCACTTCGCAAGAACTTTGAAATATGGATGTTTTTTATCGATAACATGAAAATCACACCAATTGGCTGAAGTCTGTCTGGCAAACCTACAAATTCCTGTCAATAGTTCAATAAATCACAACAACCCTATGAACTTAAGAAATGTTTCCAGAAGGAACAAGACAATCTGGAGAAAGTAACTATATAGTCATTTACACAGTCAACACTGGTACAACACATTAGGGGACATTTTCCTGTACATAGAAATAATTGCAAAACAATGCATGAGTGCAATTATCAGAAGAAGGTGTTTTCAGAGCATAAACATAAGTTGCTTGGGAAGTATGAAAAAAGTAAGTAATCTCTCAGACATCCATCCATCTATTTGCTACCGCTTGTCCCGTTCAGGGCCACGGCGGGTGCTAGAGCCTATCTCAGCTGCATTCGGGCGAAAGGCGGTGTACACCCTGGACAAGTCGCCACCTCAGATAGACAGACAACATTCACACTCACATTAATTATACATTAATCTACATCAGTGGTTCTCAATCTTTTTTCAGTGATGTACCCCCTGTGAACATTTTTTTTAATTCAAGTACCCCCTAATCAGAGCAAAGCATTTTTGGTTGGAAAAAAAGAGATAAAGAAGTAAAATACAGCACTATGTCATCAGTTTCTGATTTATTAAATTGTATAACAGTGCAAAATATTGCTCATTTGTAGTGGTCTTTCTTGAACTATTTGGAAAAAAAGATATAAGAATAACTAAAAACTTGTTGAAAAATAAACAAATGATTCAATTATAAATAAAGATTTCTACACATAGAAGTAATCATCAACTTAAAGTGCCCCCTTTGGGGATTGTAATAGAGATCCATCTGGATTCGTGAACTTAATTCTAAACATTTCTTCACAAAAAAGAAATCTTTAACATCAATATTTATGGAACATGTCCTCAACAGCTCTAGCTGTCAAAACTGAATATTGCATTGTTGTATTTCTTTTCACAGTTCTTTTTGACAGACATTTTAGTGACAAACCTGAGCTTGTGCTTCACTGAGTTTATGAACTTACATTCATATTTTGTTGAAGTATTATTCAATAAATATATTTATAAATAATTTTTGAATTGTTGCTTTTTTTTAGAATATTTTAAAATAATCTCACGTACCCCTTGGCCTACCTTCAAGTACCCCCATTTGAGAACCACTGATCTACATAACTTAAAAAAAAAAAAAAAAGGGATATGTCCAAAGCTGCAAAGCATTATTTTATTCGGGGGCCCCCCATACATTTTTTTCCACACTTTTTGTAAAAAAAAGTTTATACTAAACCATTACAATGTTTATTTGATTAGGTGCCTGTTTTGGACCTAATTAACAGTTATTGTGGATGCAAAATAACACACTTTAACAAACATTTCTGCCTCACACCCTAAATCAGGGATCGAAACCAATACAACTAGCTTACAAGACCCGGTTATTAATGGGGGACAGTGACAATTTCATGGGGAGTTTGCTATCATTTCCTTATCAGTTGTAGAGCAGGCAAGAAATACGTTTGAGGTAAAATTTCACATGAAGCACACTGTCATTTACATATGCCTCTTCACGCAAAATGGGGCCCCCCACGTATCATGGGGCCCAACGCGCAGCAGGTGATCTATGTTTTGGGACGTCTCTGGATGTCTCACGCAGAATAATGATACTTTGTTTTCATAATAATGTCATTACACACGGAGGCCATAGACATAACATACAGAGGCCATTGTCACTGCATCTGAGAGGTGTTTGACTGAAGTAGGTACTTAGGTGATAACAATCAGCGAGCCTTAAAAGCGACACATCTTTCTTCTAGCAGACACTGTAACGGGACTTTAATCTTGCTACAAACGATTTTTCACCCTTTTAGATTAAAAGTAATGCTTTTATCCACAATCTGACGTCTTTAGATGTGTGCAATCAGATACGCTGCCCAAGCTAGACACCATCAAGTGTATCTGCAGGATATTGTACTGTACTTCACAGAGAGTTGGTAGCTTTCGTAGAGCTAAATGGTCTTTGCATGCTTTGAGGTAAAATCGGCATATAGAAATTATGTTGAATATGACATGGCCTTGAAATCAAGGAAGGACCTTCTGTGCTTGCTTCACTAACGCAGTTCACTCATGTATCCAGTAGTGGGCACCAAAGCTTCTAGCAATGCATCAGTCATGTTTCTTGTCATAACCCTTCTTTTTAGCATGCTTTTTGGACTTTGTGTGCGTCATCTTTTTTGTACACATTTTCACAACTATACATATTTTAGCATGGAATTAATTAGCTGCAACTAGCAGAGGTGCTGGTTATTCAGTTTCAACTAATCTTTAAGAAGAACAAGACATCAGCTAATATTCATGCAGACCATTCCGGCACAACTCCTCCATGCAGCTTTACTGCTCAGTACAAAACTGACAGGGAAACAGGGATTTAGGACATTTAAAGGGATATCCTCCTGTCACATTAATTTATTTTACCCAGGAAAATATAGTGTAATACCCATGTCTAGCACTTTTTTTCATATAGATGTGAGAACGTTGACCAGCTCCTCGAATATTGTTAGTACTGTACTGTCGGAATGCATTTGATTCTAGTTGAGTGTCTGGTTATCTTTTTGTCAAGATTATCCATGTGTTTATCTCTGAAAAATAAATGTGGTGTTATTATATTGAGGTTAATTTGGGTCTTTATTGTGAAAGCTTTTTTTTTACACATAAATATTTTTGCGTTTTATTTTGTGCACTGATTTCTTTTTACCACAAACTATGCTGACAATGTCATTGGGAAAAAAATTGTCAGCAAAATGTGTGTGTTTAAAAATTCAGTGTTAAAACTGTAGTGGTTGAAAATTCAGTGTTGAAAAATTAATTGCTGAAAAATTCAGTGCTGAAAAATTCAGCGCAGAAAAATTCGGTACCCAATTCCGGTAAATTAAGACTGAAGAAATCGAGTCTCAGAAGCAATTAATAAGGTGTCAAGTTTGAAGTCACGTGACACAGGTCTTATAAAGAGGCGATCCCTTTTTTATGAACACTTTAAACAGTGCAGGTTGCTATACTTTAGTGAAAAATTCAAATTTTCTGCATAAAAGGATAAAAGTTAATCACACAATGGTAAAAACACTCGCACTGATACTAAAAACATTATAACATCTCAAAAACTAAATTACATTTTATTTTACCGAATAAGACACTCAGAATGTACATGAAAATACAGAATGTGGGATTTACAATATTAACTATGAACAATAAAACACTGAATATTGAAAATATATGAACGTTGCTTCTCTACTACCACATCCTTGATTGACATCTTTTATAATCGAGCAAAAACAACAAGGATGCAACACACACGGCAAAATATAAACGCGAAGAGTAAACATTATTCACATACTGCATATAATATCACTGTTTTGAAGAACTTTGTTGTACAAATCTGCCTCCGTCTCAGACTTGTTGCTGTGTATCAAGCCCTGCCCACTCTGTCTGCATGGAGCAGAGCTTCTTATGGTTACCGTAGTAACCCGTATGTCACTCAAAAGTGCAGATTGTAACCATTGGAATCAATTCTATAGGTTGGAGACATCCAGGGGGCTCGCATTGAAATGTTTATTATGTTGTATTAAGCCCAGGTAGCCCAAGTAACTGCCTTTTTCTTTGCTGTTTTGCAAGACCCGTGTCAGTGACTACAAACTTGACACCTCATTGGCTGGTTCTGAGACAGGTTTGAGTTTTAATTTACGGGAAGAGAGTCTTGCTTTTTGAAGCAGCACATTTTTTTGCACTGAATTTTCAAACACTGAATTTTAAAACACACAATTCAAAAAAAGATGCGTTTTGTTAACTTTTTTTCCAATTAAATTGTAAGAATTATTTGATGTAAAAAAAAAATTAAATCCACAAAATTCCATCCATCAAAGGCCAAAAATTCAGTTAAATAAATTCAGTGTCAAAAAGAAGCTTAACCTCCGTATTATTACAGAATATTTGTTTGCTGTTTTCATAGTGCCCCACACCTCTCCTAGACTGTTTCCACTCTGGATGGGAAGTTGTTTCAGCCGTGCTGTTGGCTAAACATGGCCTTTGGTAGTTGAACGCAATTATCCCAAATACTCACCGAGATTTTCAGCAATTACATTTAACTTATGTGCCATCCTGGAATTTAAAGTGTTCCTACTTAAATTCATAATTCAATTCAAATATGTGTCATGGGCAAGCATGTAATAAAACATGGTTGTTTCTGGATCAGGCTCTATATATTCAATGGGTCAACATAATATGCATGACTAAGCATAAATGTGTGGAAGGTGATAATACCCAGAGAATACCCTTTTCTGGTATTAAGTCTAGGGCTGTCTGGTGCCACTTGGAAGATGCAAAGTTTTCTTCCTCTTTCTGTCTTCCCCATGAAGCTATGACAACTCAAACTGCACCACTTTTAAAAATGTGATTAACATATATAAATACCCCCCCAACCCCAAATAATTTGGATTTGTTGAAAAAATAAAAAAAGTTACCAGTTTTTTTTAACTTTTTTTTGTCCTTTACTTCAAAGTGTAAAGTGGAGATTAGCTGACACACATAGTATTATCATCAGTTGATAACACACGTCATTATGATAATAATAATATTGTTACTACATCTCCTGAGAGTTAAGTCTCCCCATGCCTTTAAAAACTAGTGACGTCTCTGTTTGTAACTTTAATGGAGGGTCCTTGAATGCACCACAGTTACGTGCAATGAGAAGCAAAAGTGAAACTTGTACATAACTTTCTCCTTCACTGCCACAAATGAATGTATTATATTTGTTACCTTTCTTCTATTACCTCAACTTTGTTCCAAAATGGTGGTGCTGTGTGTGAATGCTTAAAGGTGAGCTGTGATGACGTTATGACGTCCGTGCTGAGTGAAGTGTTGGATGCTAGGTTTGCGCTATCCATTTGGAATGAACAATTTTGCATTTTTGATATCAGGCATATGTAGTCTGAGTCACTCTAAATTTGATTCAAGCAACCTTATTGAACTTTCATGGTTTCTTTTAGGTTTGTATTAACATTTATGGCATAATTTTTATACACCGTATTTTTCAGAGACGCACCTAAAATCCTTTAATTTTTTCAAAACTCGAAGTGCACCTTATAACCCGATGCGCCTAATGTACGAAATAATTTTGGTTGTGCTTACCGACCTCGAAGCTATTTTATTTGGTACATGGTGAAATAATAAGTGTGACCAGTAGATAGCAGTCACACATAACAAATATGTGTAGACTGCAATATGACTCAAGTAAATTACACCAAAATGTTATATGTTCCATTGAAAATATAGAACCTTACACACGGCGCTCAAAAATCTATCAAAATGTTTTAGTACGACTTCAGTAAGCTTGATGGATTGTACTGTGCTTCAACATACGAGTATTATTATGGTGTGTGTATAAGTTAAGACATATTATCTGGTGGGGGGTTTTTCCGCAATATTATGTAAAAGAGACTTTTTACCTTCTGGTACCTGCTGATCTGTATTTGAGATCGGCATAAGTCTTGAAAATTTGCGCGCGTCCGCCTTTGTAGTCCGTGACGAGGCCGTAGTCGATAAGCTTCTTCTTTTTCTCCATGTTCTTGTTATGGGGCATTCATCCTCCGCTGTTGCCATTTCGAATATAAAGTTGTTTAAAGTTCTTACTTATACCTGTCAGTAAACTCGCCATTAAAGCGCTAAAACATACCGGTGTAGTTAGTTTGTATTATTCACCCAAGGAATTTTAGTTATTAGAGAGTTCCGGTCGGACGTTTTTTCACGGGATACATTTCCGGCGTTGTTATTGCACTAGTGAGCCACAGATGAGGAGATGCTGCTCCGTTATTGATTTAAGTAAAGTCTGAATGTAATTAAAACAGTTAGCTCCATCTTTTGACACTTCTTCCACTCCCGTCCTTGCACGCTACACCGCTATAACAAAGATGACGGGGAGAAGACGCTGCGAAGGTGAGCCACGTAAATAACACCGCCCACAAAACAGCGTATCCTGAAGCGACTGTCTGAAAGCGGCTTGAAGATGATCTGTAAAACATAATCTATGCAACATTTTGACCAAAGAACCACCATTACATGTTATGTAGACCACAAGGAAGTGTTTTCCATTTAGAAAAAATAAATAAAATATGACCCCTATAATGAGCCCTTTTGTATGAAAATTGACTTGACTAGACCCGCTCATCGGCAGTGCGCCTTATAATCCGGTGCGCTCTATGGTCCGAAAAATACGGTAATTTAAATTTATAAATGTCAAATAAAAAATCTTCAATCTTTACAAAAGCGCAGGCCCTTCTGTGCTTGGGGTCTTTGTACAACATCCCCACATACCCCTACACTTTGACACCCCTCTTCCTAATATATCACCCCCTGATCTGTGTTGTGAAGTGCAAAGGCGGTTGGTTTTGGTCAGAGTGCCGATGGCTGTCTCCCTCATTGTGCTGCTCATCACGCATGTATTGTTTGCTGCCGTCTGTCAGCATAAGGGACCAAGTCGGAAAGTCAGCGATCAAAGTTGATTGTCATCATTTGAACATGTTGAAAGGCATTTATCAAAATAATAATTCAGCCTAAACAATTTCTGCAGTCCACAGCAATGACTTTAATGACTTTCAATGAACTAAGCCAAGAAGAGTAACTTCTGGGGTTCCACAAGGCTCGGTATTGGGACCTAAGTTATTTATACTTTTATTTAAATTATATTTGTTCAGTATCTAATAAATTTAAATGTATTATGTTTGCAGATGATACAAATGTATATTGTTCAGGAGAAGACTTGAAGGAAGTGTTGAGGATAATAGAGGTTGAGTTGATTCAGCTAAAAAAATGGTTTGATATTAATAAGTTATCATTGAATGATAAGACAACTACATTTATGTTGTTTAGTGGTGCAAGGACAAATTGTGAAGCAAAATTAAAATTAAATCAAGTGGAAATTGATAGAGTATATGAAACTAAATTATTGGGAATAATAATTGATCATAAATTATGTTGGAAACAGCAGATTGAATATATAAAGGGAACAATATCCAAATCCATTGCTATTCTTTATAAAGTAAAACACATGCTGAATAAGAAATGTCTGCATATGTTATATTATTCTTTTATTTTTCCATATTTAACATATTGTGTTGAAGTTTGGGGAAATGTTTATAAAACAAACATAGAACGAGTAATTAAACTTCAAAAAAGGGTCATTAGAATAATAGACAAAGCGTGCTACTATGAACATACCAATCCATTATTTATAACTTCTAATGTGTTAAAATTGTCAGATATTGTGTTTTTAAAAACAATAGAAATTAGGTTTCGAGTAAAGAACAACAGCCTTCCAGCTTGTATTCTTAGGTTATTTCAATTAAGAGGAGAAAACTATAATTTACGGGGGTATAGATTTTTGAAATAGGTAAAGTTAGAACAAATATAAAATACAAATGTATTTCAGTTTTATGAGTTAAATGGTGGAACAAGCTCAGTGATGAGCTGAAGACATGTAGTTCTCTGTTAAGGTTTAAGAAAACCTTGAAAGGTGAAATAATTGGAAATGATAAAATATAGTAACAATTAATTTCATCCCATTGATTTTTTTTTTAATGTTGATGTTCCAGGCAATCTAATTTTCAGTGAATGTATGGGATAGGCAAATATAAGCGTTGGCTTCAGCTTATTCCTTTTTCAGTCATTCTTTTTCTTTTCTTTTCTTTTTGTGTTTAAATGTGTATGATTGTTAAATATGTCTAATCTGTACTGTTAAACTGGTCACACAAAATGGTTGATGGTTGATTATATGACCAAAGTAAACTTATTTAATTCATTCATTCAACTATATTACATCTAATACTAAACTTTTCATTTTCACAATTGTACAGTATTTATAATCCCGAAAGAAAAATTATATTTACACTCCGCTGTATATTTTAGTTGCACACCACGCAGAAAAGCAGACCACACACATGCAGAGGTGCTGGCATGCAATGAGAAATGTCAGAATAATGCGGTGCACAAATCGTTCTGATTCCTTGCTAAGGGGATCCTCAAGGAGGCAAGAAACAGACTGGCATTCCTCCAACTATAGCTCGAAAGCCCAAGTCCTCACAGACAGAATTTCAAACAGTCATTCATCCGTCAATTGTCTATTCAATGTGATGCCAATCTCGTGCATTGCCAGATGTTGTGGTAAACCTAGGTAAACGTTTACACTGATACACACATCACTAAAATTCAAATACCAAGCACTAAACAGCGTGTGCAAAAAATAAAATAGGATTTACTATGAGTGGGCCTGTTTTGTGTGATCTTATTTAAATAAGGATTTTGCATTTACTATGAAGCACGGAGATGATCATTTTCTGCACTTTCATGTTATCATGCTCCTCCTACCTGTGTGCGATATGATGAAGTAGTAGCACACATCTATAATCTGTAACACCTTTTCTGAATCGCAATCTAGACAACAGAAACATATGTACACTGACACTTAAAGGGGAACATTATCACAATTTCAGAAGGGTTAAAACCATTAAAAATCAGTTCCCAGTGGCTTATTTTATTTTTTGAAGTTTTTTTCAAAATTTTACCCATCATGCAATATCCCTAAAAAAAGCTTCAAAGTGCCTGATTTTAACCATCGTTATATACACCCGTCCATTTTCCTGTGACGGCACATAGTGATGCCGATACAAACAAACATGGCGGATAGAACAGCAAGTTTATAGCGACATTAGCTCGGATTCAGACTCGGATTTCAGCGGCTTAAGCGATTCAATAGATTACGCATGTATTGAAACGGATGGTTGTAGTGTGGAGGCAGGTAGCGAAAACGAAATTGAAGAAGAAACTGAAGCTATTGAGCCATATCGGTTTGAACCGTATGCAAGCGAAACCGATGAAAACGACACGACAGCCAGCGACACGGGAGAAAGCGAGGACGAATTCGCCGATCGCCTTCTAACCAACGATTGGTATGTGTTTGTTTGGCATTAAAGGAAACTAACAACTATGAACTAGGTTTACAGCATATGAAATACATTTGGCAACAACATGCACTTTGAGAGTGCAGACAGCCCAGTTTTCATCAATTAATATATTCTGTAGACATACCCTCATCCGTTCTCTTTTCCTGGGGGTCTGGCGGCAGATTTCTTTGACTTTATCGTTGGAAATGCATCTGCATTGAGTGTCGCAGGATATCCACACATTCTTGCCATCTCTGTCGTAGCATAGCTTTTGTCGGTAAAGTGTGCGGAACAAATGTCCAATTTCTTGCCACTTTTGCATCTTTGGGCCACTGGTGCAACTTGAATCCGTCCCTGTTCGTGTTGTTACACCCTCCGACAACACACCGACGAGGCATGATGTCTCCAAGGTACGGAAAACAGTCGAAAAAACGGAAAATAACAGAGCTGATTTGACTCGGTGTTTGTAATGTGTTTGAGAAAATGGCGGATTGCTTCCCGATGTGACGTCACACTGTGACGTCATCGCTCCGAGAGCGAATAATAGAAAGGCGTTTAATTCGCCAAAATTCACCCATTTAGAGTTCGGAAATCGGTTAAAAAAATATATGGTCTTTTTTCTGCAACATCAAGGTATATATTGACGCTTACATAGGTCTGGTGATAATGTTCCCCTTTAATTCTGTGCGCGAGGCATCACTTTCACATTCATGTGTCTGGATTGACTAATATGCAAAAAAAGTGCATAATGAAAAACATATTTCCATGTAGGAGATAAAGTATAGTAATTTATTTTCTAAAAAAATTAACGATATTAAAAAAAAATGCCAATAGACACCAAAATTCTTCAATTGAATTTGTTTAATCAGACCTTTACAAGTCATCCAACAGTTATACAGTTATCTAAGGAAATTGCTGAATAGACGATATGTCTAATATTTTTTATTTCTGACCGTCCAACTATGTTGAAACACACACATAGGATGGAGGATTCTCTGTCCATCGTCTGTCTGTACAGCACACGGCCTCTTTTCTCACAGCCATGTGCGTCTGTGTCAGATAGCACGACCTTCTGACATGTACTAAATAAAACGCAAAATAGTGTTCGAAAAATGGTGCTGCGTGTTTATAAATCACAATGCGTGTGCTAAATAATTATATTTGCATCTTCTCCCAATATTGCGGGTGTTTTGATTGTCAGCATATATTTTGCATGTTAATGAAGACAGACACAAAATGGATTGCACGCTTTATTCTGTTCACTTAAAACAGACGCTGTCCACTTTGCACACGTTTAGTCGATCAGCTTTGCCTGTGGTATCAGGTTTTGCACATGTTTTAGTACCCGTAAACCTTGAGTAAATCAGGCCCAAACTGTTTTACCGTTTAAAACCAGAACACAAATGGGTAGAGAAGAGATACACACTTAAGGGTGACATTAGAATGGATTTTTACTCCTGTTCCATCCCATTCCTACAGAAAAAAAATATGTTCCCATCCCAATCCTGTGCCAGAGTAAAAAAAACACTCTTGGTAAAATGACTCCCACTCACATCCTGCTCTCATTCAGAATGACTCCTGGTCCTATACCGCTCCCAGTTTTTGTTCTTCTTCTTCGTCTTTGAATTTGAGTTATTCTTCTCATTTTACTATTATTTTTGGCTCTGAAATTTTTTTTAAATTATATGGCAACAACAACTTTTTATCTGTGGTTATAGAATATATATTAATGATAACTGCGGTAAAACTCTCGACGGTCAGTATCACCGTTTTAAATGAAAATGATCCAAAAACTGTGGTTGATAACTGCACTTTGATAAACTCACAGACTGACAGGTGCCATCTTGCTGGCTTAAATGCTAAAATAAAAATAAGATGCATGAACGTATTTCCCTGTTAAAAAAACAACATACCCTAATCCAAACTTTTATTAACACATTGCTGTCTGAGCAACTAAGCTATTCAATTGTGCACATTGAACCTACAAAATCTGCTCTCTCAGAACAGAGTGATTGTTCAGACAACAACGCTCGCCAGAAATAATAAAAAATAATAGATTTGATTTGTTACGCATTGTTCATTTAAATAAATCTTACAGTGCTACAGTAAAAAACAATATTCAAAACAATAAAATCGTATTGATTAAAACATATAAAACAATAAAACACTATCAGTGATGCATTGGAAACAAAACATGGAAAATAGTGTTTTTTTCTAATTTTTCTAGTGTGTCTATTTTAGTTATTTAAAAAAATAATGGTGTTAAAATGTCAGTGTGTGTCTAAGTACATTTTGAGCACAATTGACAATACCGTAATAATAATAACCACCATAATTTTGGCCACGATTATTGTGATACGACATTTCTATATCGTTACATCCCTAATATATAGTTACACCACTGCATAAGTGGCCATACTGAGCAGACTGCACACCACATACTCCACGAGTGCTCCTCCATACGCCCACCTGAGGACACACTCCTTGACCTGCTCAACCCCAACAGTCACTACGATTCCATGCACTAAATTAGACTGATTTCCCGAATAGTTCGGTTTTCTTTATTTTCACACCTACATGTGAAGTCCCAGTGTCCATGCACACTCTTTAAAGGGGAACATTATTATTATTATTTTTTTTTAAGTATTTATTTCTAACCTGCACAATACAACAACACACATTTTTTTTTTTTTAACATTTTGGCAGAGACATTTATGCAAGGCTTGAAAAGGGGTTGGATGAAGCAATTGCTTATAATATCCCAACCCCTCTCACTCACTCCACATTTAACATAAACAATACAAGAACAATACTATACAAACAATCACCAGACCTATGTAAGCGTCAATATATACCTTGATGTTGCAGAAAAAAGACCATATATTTTTTTAACCAATTTCCGAACTCTAAATGTGTGAATTTTGGCGAATTAAATATTCGCTCTCGTAGCGATGACGTCACAATGTGACGTCGCATCGGGAAGCAATCCGCCATTTTCTCAAACACCGGGTCAAAACAGCTCTGTTATTTTCCGTTTTTTCGACTGTTTTCCGTACCTTGGAGACATCATGCCTCGTCGGTGTGTTGTCGGAGGGTGTAACAACACGAACAGGGACGGATTCAAGTTGCACCAGTGGCCCAAAGATGCGAAAGTGGCAAGAAATTGGACATTTGTTCCGCACACTTTACCGACGAAAGCTATGCTACGACAGAGATGGCAAGAATGTGTGGATATCCTGCGACACTCAAAGCAGATGCATTTCCAACGATAAAGTCAAAGAAATCTGCTGCCAGACCCCCATTGAATCTGCCGGAGTGTGTGAGCAATTCAGGGACAAAGGACCTCGCTAGCACGGCAAGCAATGGCGGCAGTTTGTTCCCGCAGACGAGCGAGCTAAACCCCCCTGGATGTCTTGGCTCACACCGTCCCAAGATGATCAAGAGAAGAATATCGACCCTAGTTTCCCTGGCCTGCTGACATGAGGGTATGTCTGCAGAATATATTAATTGATGAAAATTGGGCTGTCTGCACTCTCAAAGTGCATGTTGTTGCCAAATGTATTTCATATGCTGTAAACCTAGTTCATAGTTGTTAGTTTCCTTTAATGCCAAACAAACACATACCAATCGTTAGTTAGAAGGCGATTGCCAAATTCGTCCTCACTTTCTCGCGTGTCGCTGGCTGTCGTGTCGTTTTCATCGGTTTCGCTTGCATACGGTTCAAACCGATATGGCTCAATAGCTTCAGTTTCTTCTTCAATTTCGTTTTCGCTACCTGCCTCCACACTACAACCATCCGTTTCAATACATTCGTAATCTGTTGAATCGCTTAAGCCGCTGAAATCCGTGTCTGAATCCGAGCTAATGTCGCTATAGCTTGCTGTTCTTTCCGCCATGTTTGTTTGTGTTGACTTCACTATGTGACGTCACAGGAAAATAGACGGGTGGTTAAAATCAGGCACTTTGAAGCTTTTTTTAGGGATATTGCGTGATGGGTAAAATTTTGAAAAAAACTTCGAAAAATATAATAAGCCACTGGGAACTGATTTTTAATGGTTTTAACAATTCTGAAATTGTGATAATGTTCTCCTTTAATGCGACTATTGGTCATACGCTTTGTGCCTCCCTTACACGGGGGGGCGCTTATTTCCTTTTAGCGCTATTTATTTTACGGTTGACATATGACGTCACACTCGGCGTCTGTGGCTCCTAACAAGTTAACAGCCTAGCTCTGTTGTGATGTTCGCTGTAATCTTGACACAGATTAGAAATACTAATTGCTATGCTGATGTTATACAGCAGACAGCATCAAGAAATGATCTTAGATTGTGAACATGACGCTACTACTTAGAATATATCGGTGCAGATCCAGGTCCCAAGCAAAGAAAGACAGGCAGCATAGAGTTTTTTTTAAGGAATTTTCGGATGGAAAATAATGGAAACACAACTTTCGAATATCTGAGTTAATTCATAAGGCTTTGTGGATTGATGGAAGGATTTCTAAATCCGAAGGAAAAGGCTGTTTGTGCTGCGGCCGATACTGTTCCAGATGAGGGTTGCTATTGTTCTGGGCTATCTTGCCAGTTATGTGAAATACAGAGTTATTGTTAATCAGTTTGGTGCGCACAAATGCAGCGGGAAGAGGTTTGTGTACGTGTTATTTGCTTTGTAATATACCTGCTTCATTCACTTTCATCTCATTCGTATTTCGTTCGGGAGTCCGAATTAAGCCGGCATTATCAATTTCCTTCGCTACCTTCTGTTTCTTTGTTCTCCAATCGATGCACTTTAAAATGTTATTTTATTTTACTTTGTGAAGCACATAAACAGTCTCAACTGCATTACAATTCTTGCCTAAGTTTTTATTGAATGATATCGGCTACCAGGTTGTATCCCTTGCGTTGAGACTGGTGCATGCGCGATACAAAGGGTCCCCTTTGGCGGTCGAGAGATCTGGTTTTCAATCGCATAATCCAGGTGTGTTAGTTTTTAGAGCCAAACTATTTGAGAAATCGGACTAATTTAGTGCATGGACACGTACTGACTGACACAGTGAGCTGCCTGAACCAAACTGCATAGCATTAGTTGCCTCATACGCAAGATGACGAACATCCCTAATATGTGACAAATGGAAATGTGCCCAGCTGTTTTTTTTCCGGATTTGGCTTGTAAGTGTTTCTCCTTGAGACTATTGATGTCTTTCCGAACACTAGCCTACAACCGGGTTCTGACCTCTCTTGCAAAGAATGGGCAACACTAAACCGGCTACATATAGGAGCGGGCCGGTTCAACGCCAACATGCACCGCTGGGGCCTGTGCCCTTATGCAGCCTGCCAATGTGGTGCTGCACAATAGACAGCCCACCACATCACCCACGTGTGCTCCACTCTTGCCCCACCCACCAGTTTGGACCTTGAAAACCCAAACCCAGGCACAGTGAGCTGTCTACAGCGACTGGGTGACATTGCATAGCTATCTCAAACGAAAGACAGAGATAAAGAGACTGGTGCACTTTATTGATACAAAACATGTTTTACAAGCAGTGTACAACGTGTTTACTTCGTTACAATCGAATCACATAAAATGTAATAGTATTTGGGACCCTAACCATAGAGTTTGATCAATTCGTCGTTATTTCTTACTTGTTTTCCCACATGGGTTTCTCCGTTGGTATTAGGGGCGGTATGGCGCAGTGGGTAGAGCGGCCGTGCCAGAAACCTAAGGGTTGCAGGTTCGCTCCCCGCCTCTTGACATCCAAATCGCTGCCGTTGTGTCCTTGGGCAGGACACTTCACCCTTGCCCCCGGTGCCACTCACACTGGTGAATGAATGATGAATGAATGATTGATGGTGGTCGGAGGGGCCGTAGGCACAAACTGGCAGCCTCACTTCCGTCAGTCTACCCCAGGGCAGCTGTGGCTACAAATGTAGCTTACCACCACCAGGTGTGAATGAATGATGGGTTCCCACTTCTCTGTGAGCGCTTTGAGTATCTAATAATAGAAAAGCGCGATATAAAATCTAATCCATTATTATTAGCTCTCTCCATTGCTTTTCTTTTGATTATTCGCGCTGAAAGTGTGTATATGTGTGTGTGTGGTGGGGGACTTCCAGTATTAGCATCTTTTTTTATTCTTGCCTCCAGCAAGCCTCCAGCTTGAGGGCAGCGCTGCTCGAATGGGAGACGTGAGAAAACAATACGCAGCTCTTCAGCTCAGGGTCATGTAGGTGCTGGTGCCAGAGTTGTTTGTACGGATAGATAAATAAATATTATCAGGTTCTCAACCGTATTTTAATTCAGGGGGTACGTGAAAAAGTTATGTTCCCAAGGTGGGGTGCTTGACAAAATAATTATTGAGAAGCACTACATTGTAGTGTGGGCTTATTGAAAGTGGCGGCTCCTGTCCTAGCTTGTTTTTCCTATTGGTTGGTTGATTCCTGATCCCGTTTGCTCTTGTTAAACTTTGTTTTTATTTTACACTGTCCCAATAAGGTGATTAATAGTAAAGTTGACTCCCAACCTGCAGGTTTCCGAAAAAAAGTCAGTCTAGGCCAGGGGTCGGCAACCCGCGGCTCCGGAGCAGCATGCGGCTCTTTGATCACTCTAATGCGGCTCAGCTGCATACTTGCCGACCCTCCCGATTTTCCCGGGAAATTTCCGGATTTCGGTGCCTCTCGCAGAAAACTCCCGGGATTAATATTCTCCGATTTTCCACCCTAACAATAATAATAAGGGCGTGCCATGATGGTACAGCATTCAGCACCCTCTACAATCTGTACAAACAGCGTGCCAGCCCAGCCTTTTGTTGTAAGCATCTTCTACTTGCACACGCAAGTAAAAGCAAGTACCCCTCCCCCCCACGTGCGTCGGTTGAGGTGGGCGGCGTTTGGTAGCGGGGGTGTATAATGTAGCCCAGAAGAGTTAGGGCTGCATGGGATTCTGGGTATTTGTTCTGTTGTGTTTATGTTGTGTTACGGTGCAGATGTTCTCCCGAAATGTGTTTGTCATTCTTGTTTGATGTGGGTTCACAGTGTGGCGCATTATTAGTAAGAATGTTAAAGTTTTTTATACCGCCACCGTCAGTGTAACCTGTGTGGTTGTTGACCAAGTATGCCTTGCTGTCACTTACGTGAGCAAGCAGAAGCCCCATACAACGTGTGACTGGGCCGGCACGCTGGTTGTAGTGGGTGCTAAATGCTGTACCATCACGGCACGTTCGAGAGAATAGTTGCCCTGAAATTCGTAGTCTGCCGGAAAAATCGGGATGGTTGACAAGTATGACGCTGTCAAGCGCCATTCATATAAAACTCGCGGGCCGCACTAACATTCAATTTTCATATTCAGGTGTGGGCCGCGTGTCTGAGACCCCTGGTTTATACATAGCACAAAGCAAAAAAAAAACTTTGTATGCAGTGTTATTTCATTTTAAATTTCAAAATATTTTTGTGGCTCCCATTGTTTTCTTTAATTTGTGAAACTGGTCAAAATGGCTCTTTGACTGGTAAAGGTTGCCGACCCCTGGTCTAGGCATATTTTATTGTAGAGCAAATATGTAATATATGGTGTACTTTATGAAATAGGGATATTATGTTTAGACTATTCTTTCCTGATTTGCACTTATCCCAGTAGATAATACATACCAATTGCATGCCTCTTAAGCAGTGTTGGGTTAGTTACTGAAAAGCAGTAACTAGTTACAGTTACTAGTTACTTCATTTCAAAAGTAACTCAGTTACTAACTCAGTTACTTACACCAAAAAGTAATGCGTTACTGTGAAAAGTAACTATTTAGTTACTTCTTTTTTCTTTTTTTTTTAAAGCTCCAATTAATGCCCTTTTAGCCTTCATTTCAGTACTGTTATTGCACTGGAGAATAATACAATCTGTTGATCAACTTGACATGCATTTGCATCACTCAACTCTGCTAAGCCATGTGGTCTACATACAACACACAAAGACAAAGATATGTTACAAAGGCCAATTTGTTTCTGGCCAGAACAAATTGACAAAACTATTTTAAATAGCTGCAACATAACATACATAAGTAACAAACAGCATAATGACAGCATAGATGTAAAGCAAGAAAGGCACACACTACATACACAAAGTCTAACCAGGCATTTTCTTCCTCAAGTAATTCTTATACAAAATCATGTCTGAAACCCAGAACACTACACATTTCCCCAGTTTTAGTTTAGAGATAAGGAAAGATTGGCCTGGCCCACTAGGATCCCTCTTTATGTTTGTGAACTTTATAGTCCATACATTTAGAGTGATGTGATAATCAAACACTCTAGAAGTCTAGAATGAAAGAGTATATAAGAGAATTGACAGCAACGTTCCCTCTCAGGAGCGCGCATGTGCAATTGCGCACTGCTCAAGCGTCCTCTGCGCACGGCAAATCTATGCCATGCACAAAATCAAATAAAAAAATAAGCGCATAACAATTTTCGACACGACACGGACACGACAGAGAAAACCGTTTTCGTCATCATTGTTCAAATATTGTAACGTCTGTCGAGACGCTTTGAGGACATGAATTCCATCCATCACTTTACTGAGCAAAACTCTTTACTGTCGGCCATAAACACATCACCAAAACATTAGTAAAAAAAATGATATCTAGCAAAACTGGTCATTTTCTGCAGTACAAACCAGACCAAAAGCAACTTTGTTATATCAACAGCAGCCGCTCTCTCTCTCACATGCGCCAACACTTGCACATATGGCACTTAGCCAGTGATGCGTTTACAGCCACACAAAAAGTCGGACAACTCCAACACCACACATAAAGTGTCATTCCAGGTCGTTACACTATGATTTACCAATCAAATGTGTGCTTATTCTAGTGTCATTTATTAGGAATCTTAATTTATAAATATTAATCATTAAATGCTGTTAGTATATTAAATAAATACTAATAAAAATATATTTTTTACAAACAGGAAGTTGCAGGAATGTACACATGATCCCCTGCTTACATCTCATTGTGCAACATGTGAATGTTTTAATGGGAACTAAATGCAATGTCTGAAAGGGGTACAAATTATTTCCAAAGCAGGACCTCCACCCAGACAAACAATACAAGTACACAGTTCATGAAAAACAATATTTTTTGTTATTGTCATTATAAGTGGGCCTAATCACTTATATTAGAAATGGAAATGACTGCTGTCATTTGATTCTAATAATAAGAGAATGTTGTCTGTCTATCTGTGTTGGCCCTGTGATGAGGTGGGGACTTGTCCAGGGTGTACCCTGCCTTCCGCCCGAATGCAGCTGAGATAGGCTCCAGCGACCCCGAAAGGGACAAGCGGTAGAAAATGGATGGATGGATGGAGATGTAAGTTGTTATTTAGTGAGGTTTGGGACAGGTGTGCTGCTGGTGTAGCCACAGTGTGCACGTCTAAAGTTGCTCACATGGACTCCACTCAATGCTCAGGGACTTTTTGCATTTGCTCACACATGAACAATTAGAGGGAACATTGATTGACAGAGTGTGTGTACCTTCAGCGGTGAATGGTGGTGGTGGTGGTGGAGGTGAAGTGGCATCAGAGTCTCTGTCTCTCTTTACTAGCTTCGTCGAAGCATGTTGCTATGTAGCTTGTTTCAGCAGATTTGAATTGCTGTTTTGGGCAGTAGATGGCATCTTTGATCCAAAGCACAATTTACATTTAACTAAAATGTTATTTTCTTTGTGCTCGACAAAAGAAAAGTAGTGAAAATAACTCCATGTTAGCAAACTCGACTTCTGGCTCCGCCATGATCAGACACGCCCCCCCCCCCCCCCCCTCGCTCCCCACACTCACACTCAGACACACCCACACAGAGCGCATGTCTCTCTCTCTTCTCCGGCTTGTGACACAAGGAGAATCAGAACGACAGAGCAGCCCTCCGATAAAACACACTTTATACTACATAAAAAGTAACGTAAAATAACGCAGTAACGCATCATGTAGTAACGGTAACGGAGTTACTGAATATAAAAAAATAACGCGTTAGATTACTAGTTACCGCCGAAACTAACGGCGTTAGAGCAACGCGTTACTTTGTAACGCGTTAGTCCCAACACTGCTCTTAAGTAATGGCATTGTATATAGTTCTAAACAGACATTTTCAACTATTTAACTGCACAACCTTCCGTTGTGGTAGAACAGATGAATTGCAAGATTGGCAAAACAATGCCAACACAACATTTTGTCTAATGATTTATATTCAATCATAGTATGACAAAACAAGACATTTATCATCACTCAGCAAATAACTTCCCTCGAGGAACCAAAATAAATGATGCATGAACAGACCTCCAACCTGGTGGCTCAGGGAGGCTGTCTGTGTGGCAGGGGGTAGATGTCCAACAGTGAGACTAATCTCCTCACTTGTGGCCAAGCTCTTCAGAAGGCCAGATGTTGGAGGACGTGATTTGTGGGTGTTTTAGTGACGAAGCTAATGCATGCCTACACACACGCACACACGGGCCCACACATTCAAAATATGCATAAAAAATAATGAGATAATTGTTTAGAGGTCATTTTGCAAGGCGCTCTATGCCATTTTCAGGCATACAGATGTACTGTCTGTTCTCTCAGCTTCACAAATGACTTCCTGCTCGTCAAGTACCGTTTCACCCAGCTAAAAAGCCACCTTTCTGATGTCATAGATCTTTTTTTTTTATCAATGTACAGCGGTACTTCTATTTTTTTAGCAAACCGTTCCAAAACATTGGCAAAGACTAAATCGTAAGGAAAACTGAAGCAATTTTCCCCATCAGAAATAATGCAAATCCAATTAACCCTTCCGATGACTCACGGAAATGATTAGTTAATTATAGTTGTACATGCTGAAAACAATGTGAAATAATTAATAGTAAATTATGAAGGAAATTTATGAATTATCAATCAATCAATCAATAAACGTTTATTTATATAGCCCTAAATCACAAGTGTCTCAAAGGGCTGCACAAGCCACAACGACATCCGCGGTACAGAGCCCACATAAGGGCAAGGAAAACTCACCCCAGTGGGACGTCGAATTAACATTTACCATCACTTTTACCTTTAATGAAGGTTTTTGTTGGGCACTCAATTCCGCGGAATGGGGGCAGGCCGACTAGTGCGTTACATACAATATTTGGCCGTAATACAACCGAATTGGGATACAGAACTATGGCAAACGTTGGGTAAAAATTTTAATCGAAAACAGAATCCTACAAAAAGTGAGGCCTAAGAAAACATAGTTGCGATTGTTTTGAAAATATTACCTAATTTTGACTGCTGTGTCAAAAAGACGCTACTTTTTACCCCACATTGCCATTTCTTAGAGCTGTAGAATATTTAAATATTAGTCTGTACATGTTTTTATTATCCAAACATCTAGGACCTGATATAAACTAGGTAAAACCCTACAATTGCTGTTTAAGTACAAGATGATAGTAATGTTAATGCATAGCCACTTTGGTGTGTGGGTGTAACGTAACCAGGAAATCTAGAATGTCTAGGCTAGAGCATCCTATTTAACAAGAAATGACACGGCAAAGGGTACAGCCCCTAAAGAGGACATAGCTGCTCACTGTCACTGTGGGACCCTGTAGATTAGAAGACACCAATTAATTTAAAATCCATATAATTTTCATAATTAATTGTCTTGTTTATTTCAATAACCATTCCTCTTAGACCCCCCCAGGGTGTTTGCAATACAAAGCAGAGCACTGATGACATGAAGTCAACTGACAGTATTTCTTTCAAGACAGTGCCAGCTCTCGTAAATACCAAAGTCTTTCTGTGTACACCAATTATACTTTCAATTAGGGCTGGGCCGATAGACGATAAATGAAAATTAAAGTCGGTAAGTTTTCCAGCGTCGATAAATCCCCATGCGCATGCTTGTTGTCGCGTTTAACGGCTGTGTGCGTTTGTACCATAGTGGAATGAACAGAAGGGGGTGAATTATCTTGTCCTCATTAGTTTGCAGAATGTTCGCGAATACAACAACGGCCACTTGAAACACAACCACTCGACGGTCCAAACTCACTTCGCACTCACGTTTGCGTTTGGTGAAGAAACCAGGTGACAGGTCAGTGTAAACAAAATAGTGTGCGCTCACAGAAAGTGTGGTTGAATACATTGCCAAAACTTTCTAACATTTAATACTTTTATAAGACTAACATTTTTAAAAAGTGCTGTTATGTTGTCATGTCATGTCGGTGTTACTCACTCGAAATCTGCCAAACTTAATTTTGTTTTGCATATGACCTGTTGTATACATCTGTTTAAACTATAGTGTTTATATTGTTACTTTGCACTTTTGCTTAAGAAGGTCCTAAATTGATCGTCAGTTAAGTAATGTGCAATTCTACCTCTCCCTCCATGTTCAATATTGAAGTGCAACTTTGTTTGTCAATACTCTATTTAGCTACTTTATTTATTGTTATGGTTGTATATTTAAGCCCTCCCCCAGTCCCCTCCTTAAAATATTATTTTGCTTTTGTTTGTAATTTTTATTGAAGTGCAAAATTTTGCAGACGGACAGAGTATATTATATTGTTCGAATTTGTTTGTTTTATTTAAATTGGAGATTTAAACTGTTTCAGTCCAATTACAATGTTAAAATACACAAGAAATACAAGTTTATTGCATTTGAAAAGATATGGATGTATTATTATTATTATGCATTTTCATTACATTAATGGATCATTTGGTCTCATAAAAATAATGGCAATAATATCGTTTATCTGCAATAATTTGTATGTCAATATTTTGTCAAGCAAAATTTGTTATCGGCACAGGCCTACTTTCAATTTCTTGGACGTGTGTGTTATTGTTGGTAACCGTGGACTACACACTGTGCACTGTCAGCCAACCAATCAGGGTCACCGGGCAGTCATGTTCACAGGGTAATTCAGTGAAAAATATTTAATTACTTCTGTGCTTCTCCATAATCTCAAGCTAAACGATCAAATGTTTTACAATACAAAAGTGCTGTTTTTAGCAGTGCACCATGGGTCTACACTGTCAACAAAATGTCTATAACTGCACCTCTCTGCATTATCACTAACATAATCTCCCTTATAACAAACCATCATCAATCAGGTAGATAATGACACTCATTTTTAAATCTACCAAATTTTAAAGCATTGTATTGTTTTGTGTTGACCTCGTTACGCGTCCTTTAAATGACAAAAGCATATAAGGCTGTGCCCAAAGTAAATCTGTGTATTATGTTACTATGCTGTGATATTATTGTGACTTAATTAACTCCAAGTTAACTTTTAATGAAACGCATTGCCAAATGTTTGACAATTGAAGGCCACCTTATTGAAGTCATGTGTAACACACTAATTCGTCAATACAGAGTCATAGTCTTATTGACAGACACTCAAATACTCCGGTACAAACATCACATTTGTTTGTCGCTTTGACCCAAAAAATTAAGCGAAAACAAAAGTCCACTTCAGTAGACCGTGGTTCTCAGGTGGCTACTACAGAAGGTCATTTTAAAATATAGCTTTTGCTCACAAGCTGAGTTATGAACTTAGAATTTGATATGTGATATGAGAGTTGCTCTAGCCCAAATGGTGTGTGTACATGCACATGGCATGCTCTCTATGTTGTGGTTTTGGAGGTTTATCCAGTGTAATAGCATTTTAAATAAACAAACCTTAAATGAAACAAGGCCTTCTTTGTGGTGTGCCAGATTTAAGTCATGGCCAATAGCTGTCACATATGGAAGCATAGGTTACAATAGGAAATTGAGAATTATGTTTTTCGAGACCTGACTTGCCAAACATGAAGGGATATACTGTACTGTACATGGGTTATAGCTATAGTTAAAGGTCATGTTCTATCACTTCAGCTTTTTGGCATGACTGTGAATCCCTCAGTGGATTTAGATGTTGTTGTAGAGCCAAAATCCAGAGGCTGGCATGCCAAAAACCTTATGACTAATTACAGCGGCATGCAGCACAAATGTATCAATTCCTACACAACATTCCTGCTTTTTTCAGAAATAAATGTTCCAGATGACTTCACCTGTGGGATTGTTGTGTGGTGTTGATTCACGGATCTCTGGGGACTAAAGTCTTATATTGACTTCTACTTTCAGTTCTTATTAAACCTTTTTTGATTGAATGTCATAATTCATTTAATCTATCCCTAGTGCCCTGGTTGCAGAAAGCATGCGTGTTTTGTAACATAGTCGACTGTATTTTGATCATAAAATAGATGACTAACTGTTTAGTCTATTCAATATTACTACAGTTTTAGTGATGTGCGGTGATGTTCATAGCTGGTGAAGGACTGACAGGGGCTTTCACTCTGGTGTTCTCCAGTCAATGCTAAAACATGTTGTTTGTTTGGAAGACTGCCAAGAAAAAGAAGAGCAACAATTAATAAAAATGTTTTTTTTAAATTTTTCAGAATATTTGTTTGTCCTTCCAGAGACATAGTCTTTCCGTATGTACGAGCCTCTCCTGTAGCCTCCTATCGGTCGGACATGCTCTAAGTGCCTCACAGTCAATGTAGAGGAACAGCGACCTTACTCCGAGCTCCACTTGAATGACGGAGCTTCTCAGCCTATCTCTTAGGAAGAGCCCTGCCACCCTATGGACAAAACTCCTTTCGACCACTTGTACCCATGATCTTGTTTTTTCGGTCACAACCCAAAGCTCATGACCATAGGTGTGGATAGGAATGTAGATTGACCGGTAAATTGAGAGCTTTGCCTTCTGGTTCACGATCCACTCTTCCTTCACTCGTGAACAAGACCCAGACGTACTTAAACTCCTACAATTGAGGTAGGATGTCGTCCCTGACCCGGAAATGGTGCTCCACTCTTTTCCGAGCAAGAACCATGAAGTCAGACTTGGAGGTGTTTATTTTCATCCCAGTCGCTTCAAGATCCAGTTAGAGCTGAAGATCACGATCCATCCTAATGCCAATTATTTTAACTTGTTAATACAACTGAAAAACATTTGTGGTTTTACCACGTAGGAACAGGGGTTGGTACGTGTGCCTCACAATACAATAGGTCCTGGGTTCGATCCTGGGCTCAGGATCTTTCTCATGTTCTCCCTGTGACTGCGTGGGTTCCCTCTGGGTACTCCGGCTTCCTCCCACCTCCAAAGACCTGCACCTGGAGATAGGTTGATTGGCAACACTAAATTGGCCCCCAGTGAATGAATGCGAGTGTGAATGTTGTCTGTCTATCTGTGTTGGCCCTGCGATGAGGTGGAGACTTGTCCAGGCTCCAGCACACCCGCGACCCTGTAAGGGACAAGCGATAGAAAATGGATGTATGGATGGGTCTTACCCTTGTTTGTATAGGTCCAAGAGCTTATCCTTCTCCAAGAAAATCTGAGTTACTTTGTTGTAAAAATCCTAATTTCTTTAGTTTCAAAAGTCTCTCAGCATCTTTGCCTGTCTGTAAAAGAATGACAATGGCAAACACCTGCCAGCTCACGAACGCCACCATCACAGTGTGCCAGAGAACTATGCACTTCGCAGCATAACATTTAGCTGCACTTTATTACCTAATTAACATAAATAATAATATCACACTCATATTGAAAACATTACACAGGCTGTAGAAAATCATGGTGTATAATAAATGTTTCAGTAAACATAACGGTGACATACTGACGCACGCGTAACCCTACCCGGTTGATAAAGAATTGGCAATAAGAGGGTAAGCTCTGCCTGAACGCCTCATTTCAGGTTTCTTTGGTCTGATTATAATCTTACTGAAAATCCACGGTCCAATGGACAAATATAAATATTACATTTTAGAGCCCCTCCTGTCTCGCCTAACTGTACGTCACTGCTGTAGTTATAGAACACCAGTTCTATAAAGTTGTCTTAATCAATGTTGCCTTTTTTCCCCTCTCAGAAATCATCGATGACCTCGCGCATCTCGTGGACAAGACAGATGGCCGCATTCATAACGAGACACGACGGGTGAAGCTAGTGGAGAAAAAGTCAGCGTCTTGTGGTGAGCAGTCTCATTTTCTTTCACTCCTGGTCTAGTAGTCATTATGGCAATTTTGATACTTTGGGCACACTCATACTCAAGTGTGCAGCAATCCCTGCCGCGCTTGGGATTGCTGCACACTTAAAACTTCATTTCTTTCTCATTTGACAAGCGGGAGCGCTTTGACCTGTCACTCTAACACTGTACCCTTCCCTAGCACGCTTGAAAGAGGTGGGTCGGGCCCTTGCGTGATTGTTCATGCACAAGCACATTGTGCAGTACTGTATACATGTTTCATGGCCATGGTTTATGTTTTTTTGGACATGCTTAACAATTTCTAATAAGAAACATAACATGATTATCGTAGTTCTTAGAAGAGGTGAATCTGGCCCGAGCTTGATTGTTCATGCACAATTACAATGCACAATACTGTATACATGTTTCATGGTCATCGTTTATATTTTTGGACATACTTAACACGTTTTAATAAGGAACATTACATGACTAACGTATCGCTTGGAAGAGGTAGGTCAGGCCCGAGCTTAATTGTTCATGCACAATTACAATGCACAATACTATATACATGTGTCATGGTCATTGTTTATTTTTTTGGACATGCTCAAAGGCCTACTGAAATGCGATTTTCTTATTTAAACGGGGATAGCAGGTCCATTCTATGTGTCATACTTGATCATTTCGCGATATTGCCATATTTTTGCTGAAAGGATTTAGTAGAGAACATCGACGATAAAGTTCGCAACTTTTGGTCGCTGATAAAAAAGCCTTGCCTGTACCGGAAGTAGCAGACGAGTAGCGTGACGTCACAGGTTGTGGAGCTCCTCACATCTGCACATTGTTTACAATCATGGCCACCAGCAGCGAGAGCGATTCGGACCGAGAAAGCGAAGATTTCCCCATTAATTTGAGCGAGGATGAAAGATTCGTGGATGAGGAAAGTGAGAGTGAAGGACTAGAGGGCAGTGGGAGCGATTCAGATAGGGAAGATGCTGTGAGAGGCGAGTGGGACCTGATATTCAGCTGGGAATGACTAAAACAGTAAATAAACACAAGACATATATATACTCTATTAGCCACAACACAACAAGGCTTATATTTAATATGCCACAAATTAATCCCGCATAACAAACACCTCCCCCTCCCATCCATTTAACCCGCCAATACAACTCAAACACCTGCACAACACACTCAATCCCACAGCCCAAAGTACCGTTCACCTCCCCAAAGTTCATACAGCACATATATTTCCCCAAAGTCCTCAAAGTTACGTACGTGACATGCACATAGCGGCACGCACGTACGGGCAAGCGATCAAATGTTTGGAAGCCGCAGCTGCATGCGTACTCACGGTACCGCGTCTGCGCATCCAACTCAAAGTCCTCCTGGTAAGTGTCTCTGTTGTCCCAGTTCTCCACAGGCCAATGGTAAAGCTTGACTGTCATCTTTCGGGAATGTAAACAATGAAACACCGGCTGTGTTATTCGGCACAACAGTCAAGGGGTGCATTCTACGGCGGGGGTGCGTTATCCGGCACAACACCTGCCGCAATACACCGCTTCCCACCTACAGCTTTCTTCTTTGCTGTCTCCATTGTTCATTGAACAAATTGCAAAATATTCACCAACACAGATGCCCAGAATACTGTGGAATTTTGCGATGAAAACAGACTACTTGTCCCAAAATGTCCTCTACAATCCGTGACGTCACGCGCAGGCGTCATCATACCGAGACGTTTTCAGCAAGATATTTTGCGCGAAATTTAAAATTGCACTTTAGTAAGCTAACCCGGCCGTATTGGCATGTGTTGCAATGTTAAGATTTCATCATTGATGTATAAACTATCAGACTGCGTGGTCGGTAGTAGTGGGTTTCAGTAGGCCTTTAACAAGTTCTAATAAGGAACATTACCTGACTAACGTATCGCTTGGAAGAGGTGGGTCAGGCCCGAGCTTGATTGTTCATGCACAAGTACAATGCACAATGTACATGTTTCAGGGCCATGGGTTTATTCGTTTTGGACGTACTTAACACAGTCTATTAAGGAGCTAACATAGCGCTTGGACATGCCGTAAACCAGTTTTCCTTCTAATAATAACCCCACCGGATGCAACTACGCTCATGTTCCAAAATCCACAAGTTGTTTATTATTTAGGTGACTTCATCAGTATTTTCAAGTAACTCTGTAACTTTCCAACATTTATGTACTGTAAGTTATTAAATTGACTTTACCTCATAATGACCTGTGGCCGGCATTACCTCAGAGCTTCAATTTGTTTAACTTTTCTGGAGTCATGTACGAAAATAGTTTGTCAATGGCTAAGTCTTCTTTGAAGAGGACTACCGCAGCTGACTAAAGCCAATCCATGGAATGTGAGCGTGTGAACCGGCCTCCGTTTTGGACTCAGACGGTGTTGCTTCGGCAAATGTTGCTTTGTTGTGTGACGGGACCTAGCTAACAAGCACAGATGCTGAACAGAAGCAGAGCAGACAATGTGAAGGTCTCGCCCCTGAAATGCTTCATTCTGTTGGTTGTGTCCCCATGGTGCTCGAGTAAGAGCTTGTTTGTATATCCCAGAGCTGCCACCACACCCCTTTCCTTCATTTGCTCACTTCAGGATTAAACAGAATTCATGGGTGTATGTGTAATGCATTTCAAGACATCTACGTATACTTCATGAGTTTTTGGAGGGTGTGCAAATTCCCTCATGTACTTACATGCTGATATATACTGCTGTGCGTCTGTCCGTCTCTGAATGAAAAGTCCACCCCCTTCCTTACTGCAACATCACTTCTTTTTTTTTCCATTCACCTCTGTCATCCCCTTGGTCCTGTTGTTTTGTGCACGTTTTTGTGTCAAGCAGAGAAAGACTTGAAACTACAACATGCCACAAATTATTCGGCTGGCTTTTTTTTTTCACCATGGCAGCCTGTTTATAATTCCTCAGCTTTAAGTCTTTATTTATTTTTTGAAACTACCTCAAAGCTGGCGTTTTGTGTTATGTCTTAGCAGACTTAGCGACGTCAATTCTTGACAGCTGATGGCATTCTTAACATATTTTGAGTGGGTTTATTGTTTGTAATAGATACATTTTTATATTAGATATTTCCAGACTCTACACAAATATACTCCACTTTGGAGCAATTACAAAATAGAAATAAAAACTGATATACAGGTGTGTCTCTATACATACATTGGTATTTGATATCAGGAGGAATTAGGACATGGAGATGTATTTGACTCTAGAAAGAAGTTCCACAGCCTCCGAAGCAGAACCTCCGGGTTCTGTAACAGCTTCTTCCCTCAGGCCGTAAGACTCTTGAACGCATCATGGGGACGGCGTGGCGCAGTGGCAGAGTGGCCGTGCGCGACCCGAGGGTCCCTGGTTCAATCCCCACCTAGTACCAACCTCGTCATGTCCGTTGTGTCCTGAGCAAGACACTTCACTCTTGCTCCTGATGGGTGCTGGTTAGCGCCTTGCATGGCAGCTCCCTCCATCAGTGTGTGAATGTGTGTGTAAATGGGTAAATGTGGAAGTAGTGTCAAAGCGCTTTGAGTACCTTGAAGATAGAAAAGCGCTATACAAGTACAACCCATTTATCATTTATCATAATTAAATTATCCCCTCAACTCCCCCCAAAATGGTTTAACTCGCTGGAATAAAAAAGACAATATAACATACATCCATAAACGTGGACGCATGTGAAAAAGTGCAATATATTTACAGTATCTGTACAGTAATCTATTTATTTATTTATATATATTTATTTATTTTATATATATATTTATATATTATTTATATATATTTATTTATTTATATATGCACCTTATTGCTTTTTTATCCTGCACTACCATGAGCTTATGTAACAACATTTCGTTCTTATCTGTGCTGTAAAGTTCAAATTTGAATGACAATAAAAAGGAAGTCTAAGTCTAGTCTAAGTCTATTACAGCTCAATAAGTTTTTGTAGTTCCTTCCTTTTTGTAAAATTGTAATAATGAACTCTTTGACCGTTTTAAAAATTTTCTGAGATACTTAATTTTTCTTTTCTTTTTTTTACCTGTAAACTATCATCATCCAAATAATTACGAATTATTTATTTCTGTGTGTACTGATATAGAGTTTCATTTTTCACTGAAATAACTTAGCCTTCAAAAATATCCAATTTCAATATTAGTATATGTAAGACTATTTATAAAGTCAGTAGCTGGTCCATAACATACATTAGGGGTGTCCCGATACTACTTTTTTTCTTCTGATAAGGTATCGATATTGATCTGATACGAAATCAGCGCAAATGATAAATACTTATATTATTTTGTAGTGTGTAATGTTAAAAAAAGGCTGAAATGCACTCATGCTGTCTTTAAATTGAAGTGGAGTGGTATTTTTTTTTTTTTTTTTTGGCAACACCTAGTGGCCACGATATATCATTTAATTAAACTAATGATACACTACATTGAATGACACGTTTGTTACTAGATACTTTCTAATACACTTCTGCCTTGGAGACTTTGTATCAGCAAATCATATGAAAATATAATTATTTGATGACCGTTTATAATGACACATATTGTGTTTTAGACTGAAACATTGTTCAGTTAAGTAAAATATTACGTTTGTCTATCTTGTGTGCTATTGTGTGCTTAGCTGTTGTGTATCTGCTTGCTCCCATAGCCTACCATGTTTACCTTTCTTTAAATGACTTCACTAAAATACAAGAAAAGACCAACTTTGTGTTACTTTTGGAGCATGTTTAGATGTTCATTGGCTGTCTAGCTTTGCACGAGTAAACACGCTGCAGGACTGTGTGTATCAGAGATTTTTGGATGCAAGCCGATGTTATATGATGCATTTTTTTGCTGATATCTGACCGACATTAAATATCAATATTGGCTGGTCACAACCCTAACATACATAAATGTGTTGTATTCGTATCGCGTTTTTCTACCTTCAAGGTACTCAAAGCGCTTTGACACTATTTCCACTTTCACCCATTCACACACACACACATTCACACACTGATGCGGAAGCAACCATGCCACTCCCTGCACGATGTCCATACTGCAACACTTTTTGGTACGCTTACATCACAACGGTTCTGTAGACAAAGGATAGCGCTATGATACACATCCATATTATAACAGGAATGGTACAGGACAAAAACTGAACTTACTGTACCTATGGTCTTACTTTATTGCATAAACTGCACCGACCTATAATTAAGGAGGACCCAAGTTGTTGCACCAATATTCCGCCTTCAGACGTGGCATCTACAACACAGGTCGAGCAAAAAGGGAAGCTGCTCGGGTGCCAAATTACACATAGTTGCATCATTATCATGCACCGGCATTTTGAGATAGCATCTGTTCACTGATGTGAGTTGTTCTCTGCATAAAACTGGCTTGTGTTGAAGTCATTAGGGGGTTACGCTTTGTCGGCTTACTATGATGTCACCTTATTTTCGCTACTGATTGCAGTCAAACACAAGCCAGACCAGGGTCTAACCTTTCGAACGACACCATGGTGAGCTAAACTGAAACGTGCTACATGGGGGAATGTGGCTTTTGGGTCTTATTGGTGACTTTACATGAATTATTTGGCAAGTGTGCATTCGAAACGTCCTGACATTTATGTTTGGGTGCAGAGGTAAGATTTTTTTAACTAGAGAAAAAATAATTTCAAGTAAATAGGGACGTTATATAGTCATTTCTGCTTGTTTTAATTCATTAGTGTTGGGGGGGGGGGGGGGGGGGGGATTTAGTAGTGAAAGTTGTGAATTTGAATGGATTAGTCCTTTGTCTATATAAGACAAAGGTCCCAGAGAGTGGTGTGTTCTTTGTATAGCTTAGGCATTAACATCAGTGCGTCAGCACTTCCATTCTCTACAGAGTAGCGCACTACTTCTGATAATGGCTTACATTTCAAGTATGTTATTCGGTCCTCAAACATGTTTAAACTGTTGGGAAAATAGAAGCGAAATATAACTTCAGCAAGAATACTTTGTATATTGCAGGATGTACAGATTTGTCTCAACATGTTTGATCAGTAGGATCTGTTCATTCTATGTTTTTTTCTTCAAGTAAAAAAAACATCAAGTCATCACATTTTCAGATGCCATCCAACCATCCATCTTCTTCCGCTTATCCGAGGTCGGGTCGCGGGGGCAGCAGCCTAAGCAGGGAAGCCCAGACTTTCCTCTCCCCCGCCACTTCGTCCAGCTCCTCCCGGGGGATCCCGAGGCGTTCCCAGGCCAGCCAGGAGACATAGTCTTCCCAACGTGTCCTGGGTCTTCCCCGTGGCCTCCTACCGGTTGGACCATTTCTGGGTCAGGGACACCTCCCTAGGGAGGCGTTCAGGTGGCATCCTGACCAGATGCCCGAACCACCTCATCTGGCTCCTCTCGATGTGGAGGAGCAGCGGCTTTACTTTGAGCTCCCCCCGCCCGGATGGCAGAGCTTCTCACCCTATCTCTAAGGGAGAGCCCCGCCACCCGGCGGGGGAAACTCATTTCGGCCGCCTGTACCCGTGATCTTGTCCTTTCGGTCATAACCCAAAGCTCATGACCATAGGTGTGGATAGGAATGTAGATTGACCTGTAAATTGAGAGCTTTGCCTTCTGGCTCACGATCCACTCTTCCTTCACTCGTGAACAAGACCCAGACGTACTTAAACTCCAACAATTGGGGTAGGACGTCCTCCCTGACCCGGAAATGGTGCTCCACTCTTTTCCGATGGGAACGTAGATCGACCGGTAAATTGAGAGCTTTGCCTTCCGGCTCAGCTCCTTCTTCACCACAACGGATCGATACAGCATCCGCATTACTGAAGACGCCGCACCGATCCGCCTATCGATCTCACGATCCACTCTTCCCCCACTCGTGAACAAGACTCCTAGGTACTTGAACTCCTCCACTTGGGTGGAGGAGTTCGTTATCAGATGGTTTAGGGCTATTTTTCAACCACTCTGTGCAGTGTTTTGCAAAACTGTCCTCTACAGTGGACGTTTTTGTTTCTCTAAACAGGCCAATATTAACTATTCTCTGCAATGGATGTTTGTGTTTTGCATAATGATTGTTTTTCAACCGTTCTCTCCATTGGACATTTATGTTTTGCGTAACAGAGCTATTCTGTTGTCCTTCTTCAAACAGGGCTATTTTCTTAACCGTCCACTGCAGAAAACATTTGTGTTTTTCACAACGGGGCTTTGTATTAACTATCCTCTGCAGTGGACGTATATATGTTCCGCATCACAGGATCATTTTCTAACCATCCACCGCAGTGCACGTCTGTGTTTTGGAAAACAGGGCCATTTTCGAATCGTCCTCGACAGTGGATGTTTGTGTTTTGCATAAAAGGGCAATTTTTTTTAACCGTTCTCTGCAGTGGACATTTATGTCTCGCATCACAGGATTATTTTTTAAACATCCTCTACACTGGACATTTGTGTTTTGCATAACGGGGCTATTTTTTTTAACAGACCTCTGTAATGGATGTTTATGTTTCGCATAACAGGGCTATTTGTGCTTTAAACTGTCCTCTGCAATGGATGTTTGTGTTTTGCAAACCTAGGGTTATTTTTTAACCGTCCTTTGCGGTGGACGTTTATGTTTTGCCCAACAAGGCTATTTTTAACTGTCCTCTGCAATGGATGTTTGTGTTTTGCAAACCAGGGCTATTTTTAACTGTCCTTTGCGGTACATGTTTCTGTTCTGCATAATAGGGCTAATTTTTTTAACCGTCCTCTGCAGTGGACATTTGCGTTTCGCATAGCAGGGCTAAATGAGTTTCTTTAACTGTCCTCTGCAATGGATGTTCATGTTTTGCAAACCAGTGCAGTGTTTCCCCCAGAAAATGTGTTAGTTAAGGTGGTGGGAGGTGGCGTCGCCCGGTATAGGCAGCAGGACGGGGAAGGGGGTGGGTGGGTGGAAGGAACAGTGTAACTCGGCCTGTCGCCGTCACGTCTCCACCTCATCGCTGCCACCACAGCCTGGGGGGGCAATAGACTACATACTCTGATTAAATTGAACACATTGTTTATTAAAAAAGAGCCAGATAACAATATTTTATAATAAATACAAATATTAAAGAAATAAAGAAGCCTACAATTTTCGGTTGTGTTTTCCGCTCCATTTGCAGAATGGCGATATACGATATTTTTTTCCGTAAAGTATAAACAAAACACAAAACAGTCTTAGTTACCTGGGATACTAAGTATGTCATTATTATGAAAATTAGTAAGTCAATATTTTGTCTTAGTAATTTGATGTTAGTTTGTCTAGATTGTCAGACGATCGCTTGTCTGATGTCTCCATCATGTCCAGAAGTCTCTTCTTTATCTGGACGTCTTCTTCTACTACATTCAGCAACTTTGTCTCGATTGGAAGTTTTCGTTTTAGTCTGTCGTGCTTACGGCTGTTGAGTATTGCCTAGTGAAAAAAAAAAATGTATAAGGATTTTTACAAAATTACATTCAATAATCATGAATACATTATTTGGGATAAACCCACTTTAGCACAGGTGTAAGATAGTGACATGTTATTTACAACGTGTCAAACGGCCCTCCACATCGTCGGGAAACAATGTGTGTCAATAAAGCACTTCAAGGAAAAAAAAATATTTAATGCAACTGCAGTGTTACTTAACTCAATATTATTTATTAAAAGAAACTACTCAAAGCATTTTTAATACAACCCTAGTTAAATACATCTAAAACAGTTTAACTTTAATATATGCTTACCATCTTGACTTCTGATTCCAAAGCAAGCTTTTTTTGTCACACTGTTGTCAAACAATGATCATATTCAAACAAATGGGCAAAATATGATTTCACGTAGGGCTAGGCGATATTGCCTTTTTTTAATATTGCGATATTTTAAGGCCATATCGCGATACACGATATATATCTCGATATTTTGCCTTAGCCTTGAATGAACACTTGATGCACATAATCACAGCAGTATGATGATTCTATGTGTCTACATTAAAACATTCTTGTTCATACTGCATTAATATATGCTACTTTTAAACTTTCATGCAGAGAAGGAAATCACAACTAAAAAAAATCACTATTTTTTTCATACGGTGTTGATCTGGAAATGTTTGCCTCGGCATTTTGATGGTGTGGACGTGTGGCACCGAACGGAGATATTGACGTGCGGAGTAAGCCCTCTTCATTGTCTAGCGGGTGACTTTTCAAATGATGCTACATATTAGCAGTGTAGCCGAGTGTCCTGGGTTCGCCTATACAGTGTACTTATCTAATAAAATAATAAACGGGAGACATTAGAGCAGGTTCGGTAGCCACCGCTTCTTTAATGTCAACATCACACACCTCCTTCCACAACCACACACACCCTACGTCACAGCCCTATGGCAACAACTCTGGAGGGACAAAACTCCTCCTCCTTACCTAACACTCCGGTAACTTGGGACACCCTGAACTGTTTGTTACAGCAGTAATTCTACTTTTTATAGCAACGCTTTTGCTCCACACTTGACAAATTACGGTTGTCTGTTCGACATCTTCCCACTTGAAACCAAACCACCGCCAGATGCTGTTTTTTGGGGGAATTAATTATTCCTCCATTTGTTACCAGATTCACACCTTCTTTCTCTTGTATTACCACTCCGCTAGCATCACATCTAACCATGCTGCTACCTCTCAGCTGGTGATGTGACAGTATGTGACGTGTGTAAGGTGTGCTTGTCTGTCTGTGAGAAGGAGACACAGGAAAGAGCGAGGAGAGCCAGTAGTGTAATGCCCGCAGCTAAAAGCAACTACGTGAGAACGTATACTCGATATCACGATATAGTCATTTTCTATATCGCACAGAGACAAACCCGATCGATATCGATATATCGCCCAGCCCTAATTTCACATTGTTGAAAGTGGTCATCTGAGAGCATTTGTAATTGCAGTGCAGTTCATATAAAATGTTTTGATGCTCCAGATATACAACATCTATCTGCCTTTTAACTGCCTAGCAAAGCAGTTAGCGCCCACATACCTGAAGTAGAGCTCTTCTCTCTTTCACCACAGAAGATTGTGGATTGCTCCCATTGGAATCTTGCTGCTCTTGTACGTCATTTGGCATGTCTTTGTCTGTGACCAGGCTGTCAAGGGTGAATGAAGAATCCAAACTCCTGTGAGAGCTTGTGTAGATATCTGATGTTTCTATTTCAAATTGAATGGATGTAGTTGATGGAGAACCGCCCCAGATCTGCTCGCATAGTTGAAAGTACAGCAAAACAACTCTACTGTAACCACTTCTTCCACCTGCGTCGACTGATTGTCTGTACTTTCCAATAATCGCTTTCAGTTTAGTGCCGATAGTTGTTTTTGTGATGTCCTCTTTTTGATGAGGAAATTCCTAAGATGTCCCTCCAAGTCCGTACCGCTCCAAAAATCGGGTAATAATGTCACCATACTTGAACTGGCAAGTTTCCCAGTTTGTTGAGTTTTGTTAACTTTAAACTCTAAAATGATGCTTAAAAGTAGCGCTACTTCTTTCAGTCCACATATATAACTTTTTTCTTGCCGTGACCCGCCATTTTTGATATATGCCGCCTCCGGAAATTACTTTTTGGATTTTTCTGATTGGCCAAAATGGTCTTAAGTCCTAGCATACAGCGCCCAGTAATATTTTGGCATGCATATGACACTCAGTGTATGCGTTTGCTTGGGGACAGAGATCGTTTTTTAAATGCGCACGTGTAGCTGGAGATCTTGTTAAGACGTTAGTTTAGGCGGTGGCTCTGTGTTGTTAAGGCGGCTGCCTTAACAACATAACCTGAAGTGGTATTTTTTAACCGTTGACGTTTGTATTTTGCACAATAGGAATATTTTTTTTACCGTCGTCTACAGTGGATATTTGTGTTTTGCATAATAGGGCAATTTTTTTACCGACCTCTGTAATGGACATTTGTGTTTTGCATAGCGGCGCTATTTGTGTTTGATTTTTAAACCATCCTCTGCAATGGACGTTGACGTTTCGCATAACAAGGCTATTTTTACCTGTCCTCTGCAGTAGACGTTTGTGTTTTGCACAATAGAGCAATTTTTTTAACGCTCCTCTTCAGTGGACATTTGTGTTTCACATATCAGGGCTATTTATGTTTGTTTTTTAAACGCCTCTGCAATAGACGTTTGTGTTTTGCAAAACAGGGCTGTTTTTTTTTTAACCTTTTTCTCAATAGGGTTTTTTTGTAACCCTGCTCTGCAGTTGACATTTGTGTTTTGCATAACAAGGCTCTTTCTTAAACCGTCCTCCACAGTGGATGTTTGTGTTCGGCCTAACAGGACTGATTTTTAAACTGTCCTCTGCTGTGGACATTTTTCTTTTGCATAACAGGGCTATTTTCTTCTGAAATGTGAAACTAAGACCAAACAAGTAGACCCTAAGAAATGTCCATTGCAGACGATGCTGGTTCACAGGGGGATATAAATCTAATTTGTTCCATATTTGACCCACAAGACATTGGAAGAGTTGTTCAGTTGATAATGTTCTTGGGGAAAAAAGTTGAGTGTTAACATAAAATGTGTCCCTTTTCCTTGGAGGGTCACCCAATTCTTTTGTGGTCCGAGAAGGTCTTTGAACCATAAGCAAAGGGCACAGAGTGAGTAGTGTGGGAGGTTCAAGATTGTCTCGCCTATCCAGGACTCACACCAATTGTTCGGTTTTTTTTTTTGTCTTGCTGATGTGTCTAAAAATTGCTCAGATGGGATGAACCCAGACTGTGGTCTCCAAAAGCTCCTGGGTGGTCAGTCTATCGTCAGACACCGAGCATCTCTCCCAAGCATCACTGTCACAGCAGAATTCTAATCTATTTGGAAAGCAAATGTCATTTTGCCATTCGTCTGTGGAGGCGTCCCAAGGGTCAGGAGATGTGGATGCTGGTCAAAGAAGAAGAAGAAGAGGAGGGACAGGGTGGATGTCTCATGTCTGCTTTTTATTATAGTGTCAGAGAAAGCTCCATTCAAATTTTACATACGCACATGATACACACCTCTGTCATCATTGCTCTTGTTTTATGTCAATGATTGCTGACAGATGTTGGGACAGGCAATACTTTTTCATGTATAAAAGAAATTACAACTAGAAACTAAAATGAAGATCCAAAAACAACAAAACACAAAGGATTCCTGTCAAAAGAACATGTTTCTCTTCTTAATTCACATTCTATAAAAGTAAAAACATATATAAATGCACTCTGTGATGTCTCTAGTAAGGGGTTATCAATTAATTCCATTTCATCAGACCACCACTACGACTGCAAGCATCATTTTCTGGAGAATGACTTCGAACTAACTCGTCCAGTCTTTTCCCCCTGGGAAGAGACCACTAATTAGGCTGCCGGGGAGTGGGGGAAAAGGAGCAGAGTGCCAAAGAATGAGAGAAATGTAAACGTAAAGTGAAAGGCTGGGCAAAATACCAGCAGCATGCTAAATAACAATGGACATCTTGAGTCAATGATGGGACTGTCGACAGCGTTCAGCCCTGCCCCAAATATTGCCTTCATAACACATTGCTAAAATGGAAAAAATATATACAGGTAAAAGCCAGTAAATTAGAATATTTTGAAAAACTTGATTTATTTCAGTAATTGCATTCAAAAGGTGTAACTTGTACATTATATTTATTCATTGCACACAGACTGATGCATTCAAATGTTTATTTCATTTAATTTTGATGATTTGAAGTGGCAACAAATGAAAATCCAAAATTCCGTGTGTGTCCATATGCATATATACAGTCGCGATCAAAAGTTTACATACACTTGTAAAGAACATAACGTCACGGCTGTCTTGAGTTTCCAATAATTTCTACAACTCTTATTTTTTTGTGATAGAGTGATTGGAGCACATACTTGTTGGTCACAAAAAACATTCATGAAGTTTGGTTCTTTTATGAATTTATTATGGGTCTACTGAAAATGTGACCAAATCTGCTGGGTCAAAAGTATACATACAGCCATGTTAATATTTGGTTACATGTCCCTTGGCAAGTTTCACTGCAATAAGGCGCTTTTGGTAGCCATCCACAAGCTTCTGGCAAGCTTCTGGTTGAATTTTTGACCACTGCTCTTGACAAAATTGGTGCAGTTCAACTAAATTTGTTGGTTTTCTGACATGGACTTGTTTCTTCAGCATTGTCCACACGTTTAAGTCAGGACTTTGGGAAGGCCATTCCAAAACCTTAATTCTATCCTGATTTAGCCATTCCTTTACCACTTTTGACGTGTGTTTGGGGTCATTGTCCTGTTGGAAACTTTATTAACATTGTTTTTTAGTCTGTAACAGAAAAGATTTAAAGTTTACAGCACGAGCAGGAGAAAATGAACGCTTGATTTGCTTACCTTAAAGGAGAACTGCACTTTTTTGGAATTTTGTCTATTGTTCACAATCATTATGAGAGAAACACATCTTTTTTTTTTTAGATATTAAAGATGATGGGCGATGGGTCAAATGCAGAGGATAATCTCACCACACTTAGTGTGTGTGTGTGTGTGTGACAATCATTGGTACTTTAACTTTTAATAAAACTAAAATGCTTGGAAGATGCGGCTAATGTAGCCTTCAAAGCCCTCTAAAACAATTTCAAAACCCTCCATTGACATTTTATATACACACTATAAGTCTATATATAATGTAGTAACATACTTTTCATGACAATTTGTACAATATCTACCGTATCTTGGTCATTTTAATTATTGCCGGAACTAATTTCCGTTTCCATAGCAGTGCACTTCTGACTTCCAGCAACAAATGTGTGTTCCTACTTGTGGAAACAAAGGCATGTGTGTTCTAATCATGGCATACTTGGTAACAGACAACAAAGATGACTATTTTTCGACAAATGAGGATTCACAACATTATCTTTTTGAACCTGAATATACTGAGGATGGACTACTATCACGAAGAGAGTGAAACGTTCGAGCAGACGGAAGACGAGAGAGTGAGGTCGGCGTGACTTGACGGTGTAAATGTGGAACTTAGAGCCAAGCTATGTCGACAGAAATGGAATGCTTACCCAAAATCAACTGGAAAGGTCCCTAGTTAGCTGGACCAAACGCACAACTGTCCATCAAGTGAGTCATTATTATATTGAACATGATACATGCAGCACGTCATGTGTGTTATTACAACTACGGTACATATCCTGTCTGGGTAGATGTGTACAAACAAAACATAAAATGTGGGCTAATACTTTACAGATACTCTAAAATGATTGTTCATGTTTTTCAGTCAGTACAGATTGGTGTCTTATCGCATTGTGTTACAAACTCAAAAGCGACTCTGATTGCTGACATAAAAGCTAGCTTATCTCTCGCCGTAACTAGTTTATGGATAATACCGTAGCATGCTGATGTGTTAGTATGCTAGAAAGAAGTTCCTCACTGTTTGCTCTTACAATAACAATGTCACGACAGCTTGGGCATTATACAGGTTACGGAATATAAATGAAGTATTGATGGTGGTTTTTGAATGCATTTTTTAAGTGATTTAGAGGCAGAACATATTGTTCCCATTAGCTGCATTGCTCGCCACTTAGAACAAGCTGATTTTTACATGTTAGAATGCAAAAAAAGCCCCAAAAAGCTTTTGTCTTCCTGTCTCTCGTAAGTATTGTGAACGAAGTTCCCCCAAAAAGTGCAGTTCCCTTTTAACATGAGTAATCCAGCCTCATTTGAGTGTTTTTTCAATAGTTTATCGGAGCAATTTTTTTGTTGTTATTGGATTTATTGGTATGACGCCATGATTCCTCTTTGATAATTATAAGTCCAATAGTTATCCTGCACTCCAAGTTTTAACCAGTCAAATTTCACACGATTAAAAAATTCCTAGTGATTTCCCGGGGGTTAACTTTTTCTGTATTCATGGCAATTAACAATAACAAATGTGATATTCCCAGGTCCTGGGGGGAAAGCACTCTGAAGATTGTTTGTAGATGTAGCCCTGCTTCCATAGTATCAGTGGAAAAACAACCATTATCCTCTCATAGGCAGAGTCAGAAACACATGCCTATCACTGTGCGCAGTCTGTAGTTAATAAGGCTATTGTGGTTCTTCAACGCATGTAATATGCGTGATGTCATCAGGAGAAGAGCCGTGATATGCGGTGAGAGCATAAGCTCTCGGGGCTTTTGTTAGATCAAGGAGAAAATTAGTCGGCAGCCACGAAGGTCTCCTAGCACTTCCAAGTATGCGTTGGCCTTCAAGTTCCTCAGCTGCTTTGCATGATTGCTACATTTTCGAGTCATGCTAAACCGCATGTCAGCAACAAATGTAACCCATCAAATACATTTTCTTGTTGAAGCGCCCTGGAGAAGAGCATATTTTTAACACTAGGTGTATACTTGAGTTGAGTTGAGTTTGTGTTTATTTGGAACATGCATGCATACAACATGATACATCACAATTTCCAGTTTCTCTGTTCAACGTGTTCGAAAAGGAGTAGGAAGAAGCAGAGCTTATTTAATCCTACCCCTTTTCCTTTAGCGGTTGCTAAAACTTTTGTTCCTGTTCTCAATTTATTCACAATATACTCCATAAGTAATAACAATAAAAATAAATAAATAATAATTATTGAAGTAAGTTGTATTTCATATGGTGAGATAAGTAAGATTATCTAGAAAATGAATGGATGGATGAAATAAATTCAGAATGTTTATCATGGTTCTTGTTTTTTGTACTTTGTAAACATGTTAAAGGGGAACATTATCACAATTTCAGAATTGTTAAAACCATTAAAAATCAGTTCCCAGTGGCTTATTTTATTTTTCGAAGTTTTTTTCCAAAATTTTACCCATCACGCAATATCCCTAAAAAAAGCTTCAAAGTGCCTGATTTTAACCACCCGTCCATTTTCCTGTGACGTCACATAGTGAAGCCAACACAAACAAACATGGCGGAAAGAACAGCAAGCTATAGCGACATTAGCTCGGATTCAGACTCGGATTTCAGCGGCTTAAGCGATTCAACAGATTACGAATGTGTTGAAACGGATGGTTGTAGTGTGGAGGCAGGTAGCAAAAACGAAATTGAAGAAGAAACTGAAGTTATTAAGCCATATCGGTTTGAACCGTATGCAAGCGAAACCGACGAAAACGACACGACAGCCAGCGACACGGGAGAAAGCGAGGACGAATTCGGCGATCGCCTTCTAACCAACGATTGGTATGTGTTTGTTTGGCATTAAAGGAAACTAACAACTATGAACTAGGTTTACAGCATATGAAATACATTTGGCAACAACATGCACTTTGAGAGTGCAGACAGCCCAATTTTCATCAATTAATATATTCTGGAGACATACCCTCATGTCAGCAGGCCAGGGAAGCTAGGGTCGATATTCTTCTCTTGATCATCTTCGGGACGGTGTGAGCCAAGACATCCAGGGAGTTTAGCTCGCTCGTCTGCGGGAACAAACTGCCGCCATTGCTTGCCGTGCTACCGAGGTCCTTTGTCCCTGAATTGCTCACACACTCCGGCAGATTCAATGGGGGTCTGGCGGCAGATTTCTTTCACTTTATCGTTGGAAATGCATCTGCTTTGAGTGTCGCAGGATATCCACACATTCTTGCCATCTCTGTCGTAGCATAGCTTTCGTCGGTAAAGTGTGCGGAACAAACGTCCAATTTCTTGCCACTTTTGCATCTTTGGGCCACTGGTGCAACTTGAATCCGTCCCTGTTTGTGTTGTTACACCCTCCGACAACACACCGACAAGGCATGATGTCTCCAAGGTACGGAAAACAGTCGAAAAAACGGAAAATAACAGAGCTGATTCGACTCGGTGTTTGAGAAAATGGCGGATTGCTTCCTGATGCGACGTCACATTGTGACGTCATCGCTCCGAGAGCGAATATTAGAAAGGCGTTTAATTCGCCAAAATTCACCCATTTAGAGTTCGGAAATCGGTTAAAAAAAATATGGTCTTTTTTCTGCAACATCAAGGTATATATTGACGCTTACATAGGTCTGGTGATAATGTTCCCCTTTAAGTTTGAAGAATTTTTTGTAGTGGATTAAATGAGTACATTGTTTGATTTTTTTGCTTAATTCATTCCATAATTTAATTCCACATACACGTATACTGAAGGTCTTAAGTGTTGTACGTGCGAACAAATGTTTTAAATTACATTTTTCTCTAAGATTATATTTCTCCTCTTTTGTTGAGAAGAATTGTTGTATATTATTGGGTAGCAGGTTATAGTTTGCTTTGTGTATAATTTTAGCTGTTTGCAAATTCACTATGTCGTGGAATTTCAGTATTTTCCATTCAATGAATAAAGGGTTTGTATGTTCTCTATATCCAACATTATGTATTATTCTAACTGATCTTTTTTGTAACACCGTTAATGAATGAAGTGTACTTTTGTAGTTATTTCCCCATATTTCTGCACAATAACTCAGATATGGTAACACTAGTGAGCAGTAGAGAATATGGAGTGATTTTTGGTCTAGAACATATTTTGCTTTATTCATTATTGACGTGTTTCTTGCTACTTTATGTTGTATATATTTTTTACATGAGATTTCCAGTTCATTTTATCATCAATCATTATGCCTAGAAATTTGGTTTCATTTACTCTTTCAATTTGTATTCTTGGATTTGAAATTTGTGTTATGGGAGTAATGTCTCCATTGAACATGCACTTCAGTGAAGAAGTGTTATCAAACGTGTTATCTTGAGCGGCGCATAACACATTGACAACAATAACAAAAACCCTGTGCGCTGACATTCATGAATGAATGGGGTGTACAGTACAATCAATCAAAGTTTACTTTTATAGCTCTTAATCACAGATGTCTCAAAGGGCTGCACAAGCCACAACGACATCCTTGGCTCAGTAGCATATAATAGTGGGGGAAAAAATGTGCGCAATTGTGATGCCCATAAAAATAAAAAATGTTGACACTAATGAAGCTTGGATTATGCTACTGTGTCAAGTAAGGATGTAACAGTGATGTAGGTATTGCAGTTCCAAAATCACTGCAACAATGCCGTGACGTCTGACGAAATGAAACAAAAACTTAGTGAGTGTAGTTTTTTCTGGCGCTTTTTGCATTGGCCGATCTCAAAACTCTGCACACCACTGGAAATATGAAAAGCTACTTGATAAAACCATCACCCGGAAAATATATTTGAAGCCAGCTAGGCTAAACTGAAATGTTTGAGGTATTTACGTTGTTAAAAGTTATTTGCTTGAAACAGTGGATATTTCCGCTCAATTCTCACACGTAAAAATGCATGTTTTTTGGAAGAAAATATGATTTGAACATTTTAGCGTTATTTGTGAGTTTATTCTAAACATTCCTGCCACTTTATTTCACTTGTGGCATTGTTATCAAGTCTTTTTTTTTTTTTTTTTGTACATATACCATCAAAAGGTTCAGAGAATCTGGAGAAATCACTGCACGTAAGCGATGATATTACGGACCTTCGATCCCTCAGGCCGTACTGCATCAAAAAGCGACATCAGTGTGTGAAGGATATCACCACATGGGCTCAGGGACATTTCAGAAAACCACTGTCAGTGACTACAGTTTGTTGCTACATTTGTAAGTGCAAGTTAAAACACTACTATGCAAAGCGGAAGCCATTTATCAACAACACCCAGAAACGCTTTAAAAAATTGGTCTCCTCAGTTCCCAAACGTTTACGAAGTGTTGTTAAAAAGAAAGGCCATGTAACACAGTGGTAAAAATGCAAAAAATGCAATGTGTTGCGTTTCTCGGTTCGAACATTAAATATATTGTCTTTGCAGTCTATTCAATTGAATATAAGTTGGAAAAAATGTGCAAATCATTGTATTCTGTTTGTATTTATGAATTACACAACATGCCAACTTCACTAGTTTTGGGTTTTGTAGATGCCTGGTACTCTTTGCAGTTGAGTGCATACTGCATTCACACCTCTGGGCACCACACGAGGAAATACAGAATGTATTGTATCGCAAACTGCCATCATTGTGCACACTTAGGATTTAATTTGCTCTCTTTTTGCTCCCCCTCAGGGATGCTGGTGGTGATCGTGCTGCTTCTTATTGCCATCATCGTGGTCGCCGTGTGGCCTGTGTAGCGTTAGGAGTGGACCTGTGCTGGACGACTACTTGGATTTACACAGACAACGCAGCTAAGACATTTCTCCTCTTATCTTATATTATTAACGTGTTAAATTAAGTCATTCTGGGAATCATTTTTCACACTTGGTTGTATTTGTGCAACTACAACTGCAATATTGTCATATGTTTTGTTGTAAGCAAAGCCCCTCTTAAAGGAACATGCTCTTGAATTACTAACATAAACTTCTTACGAAATCACAGCAGTAATTTCAAATAAATTACATGTACACAAAAAAAATCCCAAAGATCCTGGCTGACGTGTTTTAAATCAGTGTTTTTTAACCATTGCTAGCCCGCGGCAAAAAATATGTCAAAGACTATAAAAATGGGACCCATTGCCTCCCTGCTTGGCACTCAGCATAAAGGGTTGGAATTGGGGGTTAAATCACCAAAATGATTCCCGAGCGCGGCCACCGCTGCTTCTCACTGCTCCCCTCACCTCCCAGGGGCTGGAACAAGGGGATGGGTCAAATGCAGAGGGTAATTTCACCACACCTAGTGTGTGTGTGTGTGTGTGTGTGTGTGTGTGTGTGACTATCGTCGGGACTTTAACTTTACTTTAACTTCTCAGCTGTGGTCCGTTTGGTACACAGTGGTAATACACTTTTCCACCACTTGTGGCAGTAATGACATTGTGAAATAAAAACAGAGGAAGTCTGGAGCTAAAGTCATAGAGAGGTTTTGTAAGTGCAAACATTAAGATTAATTTAGTTGATTTTATTTAACGTCAATGTATTTACATTTTTTTTTTTTTAGTTATTTATGAGTCCCTTCTTATGCAGTACAGGCATGTGATTTTTCCGTCTAAAGTCGGAATTCCGTCCTTTTTAATCTCGGGAAAAAAAAAAAAAAGATCTCCCGTTTTTCCGTTTTTTTTCCCGACCCTAAATCAAGATTCGAGACGTAGTTTATATTACGCCGTAGTTGATTGGTCGATATGTTCTCTGTGACCAATCAGGACATCTGTTATGAATGATGACGTTATTAACGTCATCATTCATAATGGTTATTACCGCCATTTTCCATATGTAAACGATGTCGGTTCTCGAGAGAAAGGACGCTTTACGAGTAAAAGAAATTGATAAACATGTCAAAAATAAGTTTCGATGGGACTGGATGGAAAGGGAAATCACTGATACTGTTGGGAAGAAGGAAGTTACGACTTTGTTCGGTGATTTTATTCGGAAAATCGATCGTCCCGGAAAGGTTTTGTGCACGTGGTGTCATGATAATATTGACTATGGATCACGAGGTTTCAAGGCTTTGGAAGTACATGCGAAACGCCAAAAACATATGAAACAACTTGAAGCAAGGAAAACGAACTATTCACTAGCTGGTACTTTTGGATGTCAACCGAAAGTGAGCAAACCTTACGGACTTCATCCTTTGTTTACATCGACAACTGCCGTAGACATCGAGAGGAAAGATCCACCCAAACAACCCACTTCAGTTGCAGACAGGGTTGTTAATAATGAGGTAAGATAAAAAATATTTGCTTGCGAAATACGCATGTTTGTTTTAAATATTAACCAATTATTGCTTTGCGAAATATAAATGGGTTTTTCTAAAAATAAAAAGCCACGTGAAAATATATTATGAAATTACAGAAATTCAAAGAGTCGCATTATTGATTCCAGTTAACAATTTATTTGAAATAAATCTGCATATAATACTATTTTGTAATATTAAGCTAATGTGTGAAGTGAACTGAAGTAATGTGGTAATACTGTAAATAAACTGTAGATAATAACACTGATCAATGTGACACCTGTGGATGTGAAATGAACACAAGATGTAAATATTAGTGACTAAATACTGTTGGGACTGAACCATATACAGTGATTCATTAGGATAATTTGGTTATGTATGTTCTATTAATGATGTTTTCATGTCTTTAAACACTAAAATATTTTCTTCAAATGGTGCTGTCTTTGTTAATTTTAGCATGTTAAATTGGTGAAAAACCAGGAGCTTCGGGGGGCATCGCCCCCCTTGTCCCCCCACCAGGGCACCGCCCTGGACCTGGCTGGCCTTCATCCCCCAGACCCCCGGAAATTTTTTCAGTCTTTTTCATTGTGGTCAAATCCCATGCCTGGCAGTATTTTTGGTTTGTACTTCTTTTTGTACTCATCCTGACATAAGCCTACGGTTCAGGTGTTAAATAAATGATAATATTTGTGATTAACACATGGTTTCCTATCATTTGACAAAGTTGTAAACTAAGTAGGTTACATTTTATCACTGAATATGATTAAAATCAATATTAAGATTACTAATTCAGTGAGTTTGAATGGGCCCTAGGCCCCTCTGTAGTAGAAAAGTTGGGCCCCAAGGTCAAAAAGGTTAAGAACCCCTGTTTTAAATGAAGACTTCATTGTATTTAAGAGGGGCAGCTGCAGGGCTACATTTCTAATAACTGGCATTTGAACACTTTTCAAATATTTACATAAAAACAGTAAAAAAACATTATTTTTCAGTGTAACAAGAGTTTATTTGAAAATCTGCCTTTAGGTCTACCAGCTTGGTATGTTCAGTAGTTATAATTTCCTTCTTGAATTAACAGCAACAATCTAAACAATGACAAGCAATTAAAAAAAACAAATGTTGAGAAAGAAATCCACAATGTATTGTGTCATTAAATATATTCATATATATAATAACCGTAATATATTAGTACACATTGTAAAACAACATTGCAAATGTGACAACTAAACATTTACAATTCATAGTATGAACACAAAGCAACACTTTAAGACTTTAAGCTCTTTTTTTTTTTTTTTTTTCCAAACCTTTGCTCAGGACATCATGGTTCTTAAATGTACAGATGTTAGCTTAGCACTCGCAAAAACACTGAAATGAACGATTGTACATTTATACCTGAACTTAAAGTACCTTGTTTATTATTTGCTGGAGCAGAGTCAGAACTTCATCACTGCAAGAAAGACTCATTGTACAATCAACTTGAGCCCAGTATTGAATATGCAGGATATACAGGTAAAAGCCAGTAAATTAGAAAATTTTGAAAAACTTGATTTATTTCAGTAATTGCATTCAAAAGGTGTAACTTGTACATTATATTTATTCATTGCACACAGACTGATGCATTCAAATGTTTATTTCATTTAATTTTGATGATTTGAAGTGGCAACAAATGAAAATCAAAAATTCCGTGTGTCACAAAATTAGAATATTACTTAAGGCTAATACAAAAAAGGGATTTTTAGAAATGTTGGCCAACTGAAAAGTATGAAAATGAAAAATATGAGCATGTTCAATACTCAATACTTGGTTGGAGCTCCTTTTGCCTCAATTACTGCGTTAATGCGGCGTGGCATGGAGTCGATGAGTTTCTGGCACTGCTCAGGTGTTATGAGAGCCCAGGTTGCTCTGATAGTGGCCTTCAACTCTTCTGCGTTTTTGGGTCTGGCATTCTGCATCTTCCTTTTCACAATACCCCACAGATTTTCTATGGGGCTAAGGTCAGGGGAGTTGGCGGGCCAATTTAGAACAGAAATACCATGGTCCGTAAACCAGGCACGGGTAGATTTTGCGCTGTGTGCAGGCGCCAAGTCCTGTTGGAACTTGAAATCTCCATCTCCATAGAGCAGGTCAGCAGCAGGAAGCATGAAGTGCTCTAAAACTTGCTGGTAGACGGCTGCGTTGACCCTGGATCTCAGGAAACAGAGTGGACCGACACCAGCAGATGACATGTCACCCCAAACCATCACTGATGGTGGAAACTTTACACTAGACTTCAGGCAACGTGGATCCTGTGCCTCTCCTGTCTTCCTCCAGACTCTGGGACCTCGATTTCCAAAGGAAATGCAAAATTTGCTTTCGTCAGAAAACATGACTTTGGACCACTCAGCAGCAGTCCAGCTCTTTTTTTCCTTAGCCCAGGTGAGACGCTTTTCGCGCTGTTTCTTGGTCAACAGTGGCTTGACACGAGGTATGCGGCAGTTGAAACCCATGTCTTTCAAGCGTCTCTTGGTGGTGGATCTTGAAGCACTGACTCCAGCAGCTGTCCACTCCTTCTGAATCTCCCCCACATTTTTGAATGGGGTTTTTTTCACAATCTTGACCAGGGCGCGGTGATCCCTATCGCTTGTACACTTTTTCTGACCACAGTTTTTCCTTCCCTTTGCCTCTCCATTAATGTGTTTGGACACAGAGCTCTGAGAACAGCCAGCCTCTTCAGCAATAACCTTTTGTGTCTTTCCCTCCTTGTGCAATGTGTCGATGGTTGCCTTTTGGACAGCTGTCAAATTTGAAGTCTTCCCCATGTTTGTGTAGGCTTCAGAACTGGACTGAGAGACCATTTAAAGCCCTTTGCAGGTGTTTTGAGTTAATCAGCTGATTAGTTTGTGGCACCAGGTGTCTTCAAAATGTAACCCTTACACAATATTCTAATTTTGTGACACACGGAATTTTGGATTTTCATTTGTTGCCACTTCAAATCATCAAAATTAAATGAAATAAACATTTGAATGCATCAGTCTGTGTGCAATGAATAAATATAATGTACAAGTTACACCTTTTGAATGCAATTACTGAAATAAATCAAGTTTTTCAAAATATTCTAATTTACTGGCTTTTACCTGTATTCATTGTTGTAAGATGGGAGGAACACTCAGAAAAATCCCCAAAATATTTGTAAAAAATTTATGAAATTGCGGAGATATATATTTTTTTTTTAATGTTTGTCGTAAAATGGTAAATTTTTTGTGACAAACAGACCAAATACAAAAAACACAATAAGTACACAATGTACAGCGAGCTTGGACTTTCTCCTATATAACCCTCTTTTAAAGTCATGGCGTGATATTGTGAGAATTTTCCGCAAACTACAAAAAATGTTTCGCTCATTTTGCGTTCATATGGGAATATTTCGCTAATCATTCGACTCGCATCCCACTCCTCAAACAAGTCGACTATGGCTGTAATTAATAAACTCAACATATTTGCCATCAAAACATTATTTACATTATTTCCATTACAAAAACAGTTTATAGTTTCCTCGTACAGGTAAATACATTACAATACAATTTGCAATACTTATTGTAGAAAATGCTATCAAATTTCAGTCATTAGGAATCATTGCTTACCCTCAATGACTTGTCAAATGTATTATATACTTTTTTCTTAAGTTCTTCTGTACTACCTACGAAGTTTTAAAGTCAGTTAAAGGCTGTGTTTCTTTGTTTTAGGCCCTACATGTACTTACAGTACATTTTTAATACTGTTTGTTATCTCCTGATATAAAGCAATCACACACTCTGTATTATCTCTTTACAACTAAGTCATCCATTTTTATCTAATTCAACTCTTATAAATAGAATGTGTTGTATAGTTTAGTTTCACTGACTCACCTTGATTTCCTTCACAGGAATAATCAAGTTTATTAATCTGTTATTCCGATTTATTGTGTAATTACTGAAATAATGCACAGGTACAGCGGTACCTCAGTCATCCTACACCCTACCTTTTATATGAGTCTGGTTTTAACGAACATTTACGTAAATATTTTGCCACGGTTTTTATATACCTTCATCAATTATCGGTTTTTGACGAAAATTTGGGCAAAAATGCTGCCAGTTTTTGTATACTGGCTCGGTTATCCTACGGCTAAACATTACGCATAACAAACTAATTGAATTATCATCATTAAATATCATTCCACTATGAGGAAAATTTTCACCAAAATATTGCCATGGTTTTTGTATGCCATCTTGGTTATCGTACCCCCAGTTTTTTGTTATGATTTCGTTTTTGAGGAATATATGCGGCAACATTTAGCCACAGTTTTCATATATTGCCTTAATTATTGCACGTCTTACTTTTTGCATGGTTAGGTTTTTGACGAAGGTTTTTGTCAAAATGTTTCCACCGTTTTTGCATACAGTTTTGGTTATTGTAAGCCCCACTTTTTTATCATTCTGGAAAATGTTCGCCCAAATTTTGCCACCAATACCGTCTCGGTTATCGTTTATCGTTATTTTTTTTACAAAAGCTTGCCACAATTTTTGTATACCTTCTGTATGATTCAGTTTTTGAGGAAATGTTTTGCCAACATGTAGCCACACGACACATTACATCTCAGTTATCGTTTTTTGACAAAAAATATATTGACACATTTTTTGACAAAATATTGCCACGATTTTCGTATACCGTCTTGGTTATCGTACTGCGCAGATTTTCTTTGAATGGTTACTTACGTGTTTGAGGAAAATTTGCAACAACATTTTGCCACGTTTTTTTTATATATCGTCTTGGTTATCGTATGCCTCATTCCTTGCTATATTAGGTTTTTGACGAAAGTTTTCGCCAAAATGTTGCCACCGTTTTTGTATACAGCCTCGGTTACCGTTAGCCCCGCTTTTTTATGATTTCGTTTTTGAGGAAAATTTGCGCCTTGATTTTGCCATGGTTTTCATATACAGTCTTGGTTATCGTACGCTTCACTTTTTGTATGATTTGGCTTTTGAGGAAAAGTTTGGCCCAAATTTTAACCACGGATACCGTCTCGGCTATCATTTTTCGCTGATAATATTTATTTTTTTACAGAAGTTTGCCACAGTTTTTGTATACCGTCTTGGTTATCATTCGCCCCACCTTCTGTATGATTCGTTTTTTGAGGAAATGTTTTGCCAAAATTTAGCCGCGACATATTCCATCACACTTATTGTTTTTTGACGGAAATGTATTGACACATTTTTTGCCAAAATATTGCCACGATTTTTGTATTTAACGTTTTGGTTATTGTACCGGGCAGATTTTCTTTGATTGATTGTGTGTTTGAGGAAAATTTCCAACAAAATTTAGCCAAATTTTTTATATATTGTCTTTCTTATCGTATGCCTCATTCCTTGCTGGATTAGGTTTTTGACTAAAGTTATCGCCAAAATGTTGCCACCGATTTTGTATACAGCCTCGGTTATCGTTAGCTCCGCTGTTTTGTGATTTCGTTTTCGAGAAAAATTTGCGCCGAGATTTTGCCACGGTTTTCGTATACCGTCTTGGTTACGTGCCCTTCACTTTTTATATGATTTGGTTTTTGAGGAAAATTTTCACCCACATTTTGCCACAGATACCGTCTCGGTTATCGTTTTACGCTGAATATTTTTTTTTACAAAAGATTGCAACGGTTTTCGTGTACCGTCTTGGTTATCGTACGCTTCACTTTTTGTATGATTTGGCTTTTGAGGAAAAGTTTGGCCCAAATTTTAACCACAGATACCGTCTCGGTTATCGTTTCTTGCTGAATATTTATTTTTTACAAAAGTTTGCCACAGTTTTTGTATACCGTCTTGGTTATCGTATGCCCCATCTTCTGTATGATTCGGTTTTTAAGGAAATGTTTTGCCAAAATTTAGCCGCGACATATTCCATCACACTTATTGTTTTTTGACGAAAATGTATTGACACATTTTTTTCCAAAATATTGCCACGACTTTTGTATTTAATGTTTTGGTTATCGTACCGCGCAGATTTTCTTTGATTGATTGTGTGTTTGAGGAAAATTTGCAACAAAATGTAGCCACATTTTTTATATATTGTCTTTCTTATTGTATGCCTCATTCCTTGCTGGATTAGGTTTTTGACTAAAGTTATCGCCAAAATGTTGCCACCGATTTTGTATACAGCCTCGGTTACCGTTAGCCCCGCTGTTTTATGATTTTGTTTTCGAGAAAAATTTGCGCCTAGATTTTGCCATGGTTTTTGTATACCGTCTTGGTTACGTGCCCTTCACTTTTTATATGATTTGGTTTTTGAGGAAAATTTTCACCCACATTTTGCCACAGATACCGTCTCGGTTATCGTTTTTCGCTGAATTTTTTTTTTTACAAAAGTTTGCAACGGTTTTCGTGTACCGTCTTGGTTATCGTACGCTTCATTTTTTGTATGATTTGGTTTTTGAGGAAAAGTTTGGCCCAAATTTTAACCACAGATACCGTCTCGGTTATCGTTTTTCACAGAACATATTTTTTTTTACAAAAGTTTGCCACAGTTTTTGTATACCGTCTTACTTATCATACGCCCCATCTTCTGTATGATTCGGTTTTTGAGGAAATGTTTTGCCAAAATTTAGCCGCGACATATTCCATCACACTTATTGTTTTTTGACGAAAATGTATTGACACATTTTTTGCCAAAATATTGCCACGATTTTTGTATTTAACGTTTTGGTTATCGTACCGCGCAGATTTTCTTTGATTGATTGTGTGTTTGAGGAAAATTTGCAACAAAATGTAGCCACATTTTTTATATATTGTCTTTCTTATCGTATGCCTCATTCCTTGCTAGATTAGGTTTTTGACTAAAGTTATCGCCAAAATGTTGCCACCGATTTTGTATACAGCCTCGGTTATCGTTAGCTCTGCTGTTTTGTGAGTTCGTTTTCGAGAAAAATATGCGCCGAGATTTTGCCACGGTTTTCGTATACCGTCTTGGTTACGTGCCCTTCACTTTTTATATGATTTGGTTTTTGAGGAAAATTTTCACCCACATTTTGCCACAGATACCGTCTCGGTTATCATTTTTCGCTGAATATTTTTTTTTACAAAAGTTTGCAACGGTTTTCGTGTACCGTCTTGGTTATCGTACGCTTCATTTTTTTGTATGATTTGGTTTTTGAGGAAAATTTTCGCCCAAATTTTGCGACACATACCGTCTCGGTTATTGTTCTTCGCAGAACATATTTTTTTACAAAAGTTTGCCACAGTTTTTGTATACCGTCTTACTTATCATATGCCCCACTTTCTGTATGATTCGGTTTTTGAGGAAATGTTTTGCAAAAATTTAGTCGCGACATATTCCATCACACTTATTGTTTTTTGACGAAAATGTATTGAGAAATTTATTGCCAAAATATTGCCATGATTTTCGTATTTAACGTTTTGGTTATCGTACCGCGCAGATTTTCTTTGATTGATTGTGTGTTTGAGGAAAAATTTCGTATACCGTCTTGGTTACGTGCCCTTCACTTTTTATATGATTTGGTTTTTGAGGAAAATTTTCACCCACATTTTGCCACAGATACCGTCTCGGTTATCGTTTTTCGCTGAATATTTTTTTTTACAAAAGTTTGCAACGGTTTTCGTGTACCGTCTTGGTTATCGTACGCTTCATTTTTTGTATGATTTGGTTTTTGAGGAAAATTTTTGCCCAAATTTTGCCACAGACACCGTCTCGGTTATCGTTTTTCACAGAACATATTTTTTTTTACAAAAGTTTGCCACAGTTTTTGTATACCGTCTTACTTATCATACGCCCCACCTTCTGTATGATTCGGTTTTTGAGGAAATGTTTTGCCAATATTTAGCTGCGACATATTCCATCACAGTTATTGTTTTTTGACGAAAATGTATTGACACATTTTTTGCCAAAATATTGCCACGATTTTTGTATTTAACGTTTTGGTTATCGTACCGCGCAGATTTTCTTTGATTGATTGTGTGTTTGAGGAAAATGATCGTATACCGTCTTGGTTACGTGCGCTACACTTTTTGTATGATTTGGTTTTTGAGGAAAATTTTCGCCCAAATTTTGTCACAGATACCGTCTCGGTTATCGTTTTTCGCTGAATATTTTTTTTACAAAATTTGCCACGGTTTTCGTGTACCGTCTTGGATATCGTACGCTTCATTTTTCGTACGATTTGGTTTTTGAGGAAATTTTTCACCCAAAATTTGCCACAGATACCGTCTTGGTTATCGTTTTTCGCTGAATATTTAAAAAAAAAAGTTTGCCATGATTTTTGTATACCGTCTTGTACACCCACCTTTTTCCTCCAAAATATTACCACAGTTTTCATATACCGCCTCGGTTATCGTTTTTTTACAGAAAAAAAATATTTTTGGATACCGGGTCGATATTCTACACTCCACATTTTGTATGACTTTATTTTGACCCAAATTTTAACCACCATTTTCTTACATACCGTCTTGGTTATCGTACACTCTGCTTTTGGCGCAATTCGTTTCTTTTGTCGAAGATTTTCGACCAAATGTTTTCTAATACCTTCTAGTTCATTGTACGGTCAAACATTACACGGAACAAACAAGTCCATTTTCTCGCATATCACTCCACGGAATCAAGTACCCAAACAAAGAACCCCACGCGTTGGCTACTCGGTCTCTTTTTCTACCAAGTGTGACTGCAAAATAAGCCACCATGGAGCCAAAGAAAGTTGCGAGTACTTTTTTAAAGACGGTGAAAAACACCATTTATTCATTCTATTAATCATTTATCTATGTTTTCAAAACTGTTTTCTGGATATGGAATTATGATGTTTTTGAGTGTCGGGAACAGATTAATTGGATTTACATTATTTCTTATGGGAAAAATTGCCACGGTTTTTGTACCATTCGTTCTGTATCAAACCTTTTGGAAGGAATTATTAACAAAATCTTAGGTACCACTAGTATAAAATTGGAAAATGTGTTCTATTTTACCCTAAAGTGATTTTAACCTTTTAAGTAATATGTTTAGCGTAGGCACCTCAAATCGTAAGTGTTCATCGGAAAACAATTTTCCCCCATCGTAATACAAAATACTGTTAGCTAGCAAGGTACTATGTTATTGGTCCAAAAAATAACAAAAAAACATGCAAAGGCAAAACTTGAGTGGGGTTTGAGGGGCTTTTACATTTCATTTTCGCACCAGCAAATAAAAAAAATAAAAAATATATATAATGGTTTTATACTGAGCGTAAGACAGACTCGTGACCGTACATATACTGGTGCAAATTCGGCAAATCCACAAGCGATGTTCAAAGAAAACGGTAGAACCAAATCTGGGCGGTGAGCTCCTTCAACAAAAGTTCACTAGAGAAGAATCCCTAAATAATTCTCTTCATGCTACTAAAGGAAAACAAAGAAAACAAGCAGCGACACAAACAGTCCCTTCTGTCCGCAGTCTTCTGTCTCTGTTTCGTTCTTTCGAAAAGCTGCACTCAGCTTCCGCCCCTCCAGCGTCTGTTTCCACCTAAGGCTTCTTGCACTTTCCCTTCTTCTCGCGCTGCTGGAACTTCCTGAGCCTGCGCGCCCACGTGTCCCTCCACTGGATCACCAGGCTGCCTTTGTCCGCCACCACGCCGCCCTGACCGGGGGAGTCCTCGTCGTTGCCCAGCAGCAGGTACTTCTTGCCCGGTTTGATCTTGGGACACTTGCAGGCCACGTCCTTGGCGCGGACCCACAGGAACTGGTCCCCGCGGCGGATGCGGCTCTCGCCTTGCTTGTAGACGGAGATGATGTTGACGGTGAACTTCCACCACTCGCCCGCCTTCTCCGCCTTCAGAAAGTGCACCTGGACGGCTGCAAATATGGAAAGAGGAGAATCAATCGGTCTTTCTTTGGCTGCTTGACAATTTGCATCATTGATCGCTATCATTTTAAAACTTGCCTTCTAACCTGCTGTTTTTCAGCATCTCGGTGTGTGTGTGTGTGTGTGTGTGTGTGTGTGTGTGTGTGTGTGTGTGTGTGTGTGTGTGTGTGTGTGACAGGAAAGCAAAGCTCCGACGACCTTGAGGAGGAGTGTGGTAGAACGCCACTTTTTGTCGCTACCTGCTCAGTGGCCTTGTGGTTAGAGTGTCCACCCTGAGATCGGTAAGTCGTGAGTTCAAACCCCGGCCGAGTCATACCAAAAACTATAAAAATGGGACCCATTACCTCCCTGCTTGGAATTGGGGGTTATATCACCAAAAATTATTCCCGGGCGCGGCCACCGCTGCTGCTCACTGCTCCCCTCACACCTCCCAGGGGGTGATCTAGGGGATGGGTCAAATTCAGAGGACACATTTCACCACACCTAGTCTGTGTGTGACAATCATTGGTACTTTAACTTTTGAATTTCTCTTTTTTTAAACTCCTACGGAAAAAAATTCAGTGTTTTCTCGCCAACCCGTGGTTCACTTACTACATTGAAGATTTTAAAATTGTAAATAAGTGTTTTTATAAAGCGATTCTGTCCAAGTTCTTCCACGGATCCTGGGATTTGATTGGTTCAGCGACCTCCTTTGTTAACAGTGTTGCTCTGCTGTACTGTAAAAAACAAAAATTGGCAGCTCAGTTGCCAGAATTACAGTAATATTCTATAAAACTTTGACCGTAGATTTAATGGTAAAAAAAAATCTGCACCTCAGCAGTGATACTGTTTTTTTCCATTTACAGCACAGGTATCAAACTCAAGGCCCCGGGGCCAAATCTGGCGCGCCACATTATTTTATGTGGCCCGCGAAAGCCTGGAAATAATATGCGTTAATAAAATGCTTAATCTTTTCTTACTAAATATATTTATTTCCCTTTTGACATTAACAATCATGTACTGCATGCAATTGCATACCTTTTAAAATTCAATATTATCAAAATCTAAATATTATATTATCATGTATTCCAAAGAAAGTTTTGTTAAAATAAAGATAAATTGGTTATAGTATTATAAATACTGTACTTAAATATCTGCTTGGCTTATGATTTCAAAACAAATGATCAATCAAATTGTAAACTGTAAAATTGACAATAGATTTTACTGTTAAATTCCGCCGAGTGAGTTTTTTACTGTACAATCAACTTTGGTACTGTTTTTTTCCATATACAGTAAGACACTAAAACATAAAAAAACCTAACAAAAAAACCATTGAAACAAGATTTTATGGTAAAAAAAAAAAAAGAACTGGCTCTGTTGCATACATTTTACTGCTAAAAACAGTCGCCAGAATTTTCCCTTAAACACAAAAGTAGTGCTGTTTTTTTAATTTACAGTAGTATACTGTAAAAACAACTTTCTGTTGAACCGTAGTACCAGTTTTCCGATCATCGTAATTTGCTGTAAAAAACACTTTCATGTCAAAATTCTGACGACTGAGCTTCCAGTTTTTTACCGATTTTTGTCTGTGAAGTTTAGTTTAAAAAACGACTTATTTTGAGCCGACAATGTCAAACAAACACTCTGCTCCTTCTACTGCCTCTGATTGAGCACTCATACTGTATGTGTGTAAAGGTAAAGTAAACTGACAGTTAATATTTACACATTTGACATTTCAAACAATTTTGAACAGAAATAGTTTATGCACATTCAGATAAATTCTTTAAAATTACAATAAAAAAAAAGATTGACCGGGGGCCGGGCTGTAAATATATATATTAGAGATGTCCGATAATATCGGCCTGCTTACCGATAAATGCTCTAAAATGTAATATCGGAAATTATCGGTATCGGTTTTTTATTATTATTGGTATTGTTTTTTTTGTTTTGTTTGTTTAATTAAATCAACATAAAAAACACAAGATACACTTACAATTAGTGCACCAACCCAAAAAACCTCCTCCCCCATTTACACTCATTCACACAAAAGGGTTGTTTCTTTCTGTTATTAATATTCTGGTTCCTACATTATATATCAATATATATCAATACAGTCTGCAAGGGATACAGTCCGTAAGCACACATGATTGTGCGTGCTGCTGGTCCATTAATAGTACTAACCTTTAACCGTTAATTTTACTCATTTTCATTAATTACTAGTTTCTATGTAACTGTTTTTATATTGTTTTACTTTCTTTTTTATTCAAGAAAATGTTTTTAATTTATTTATCTTATTTTATTTTATGAATTTTTTTAAAAAGGACCTCATCTTCACCATACCTGGTTGTCCAAATTAGGCATAAAATGTGTTAATTCCACGACTGTATATATTGGTATCGGTTGATATCGGTATTGGTAATTAAGAGTTGGACAATATCGGAATATCGGCAAAAAACCCATTATCGGACATCCCTAATATATATATATATATATATATATATATATATATATATATATATATATATATATATATATATATATAAATAAATTCCTTGCGAACTAATTGACTGAAAGAGCACGCACTTGGCGCGATGATGTCATGTTATGGATGGGAAAATGCCTTTTTAGACAATATGATTTGCCTGAGCGGCTCGTAGACCCCGAGAGTAACAAGCGGTTGCCTTGTTGCCTTTCCATTAAGAAAAATAAACTATTTTTTTGTATAAGTTTGCTGGTTTCAAGAAATGTAATGCCGAGAGCACATCATTATGTCAAGATAATGGCACTAGCATTTACTTAATTTAAGAATATTTTTCAACATATTGAGCAAAAAGGTCTCATATTTGTTTTTTCTACCAAGAAAAGTGCACTTGTTATTTGTGAGAATATACCGTATTTTTCGGACTATAAGTCGCAGTTTTTTTCATAGTTTGGCCGGGCTCCAGTGCGATTTATATATGTTTTTTTCCTTCTTTATTATGCATTTTCGGCAGGTGCGACTTATACTCCGGTGCGACTTATACTCCGAAAAATACGGTACTTATTTTAAGGTATTTTGGGGTTCATTGAGGTTAGCTAATTTTACTTGTTTTGGAAAGTTTCTTGTTCTATTGGCAGATAATTTTGCTTAGTTCAAGTAAAATACCCCTCATTTTTGTATTTTTTTCCCTTGTATTTGAACACTGACTTTTTGCAGTGTACTACTCCTTGTCTTGCTACCACTCGTGGTTTTACACCTTCTGGAGGCCATTTTGCCGACATTTTGCACGAGTGCTATTCGGAACAATGTCTGCACTGTGCAGCTTATCTTTACAACAAACACTACCGTGAAGGCGGGGCCCGCTCCCCGCTTGTCATTTCTTTCCACACATCACCCTCGGAGTCTTGTAGCATCGTTTTGTGACGCAGCGTGCGGCCCGGCTCTCCTGCTGGTCTTTTCAAAAACAGAGCTCCGACTCTTTCTTTCTCTCGGGCAACTTATCCTGTCGTGTGCTGAATAGTGAGCCCTGCTCTGTGGCGGATGTCGTACAGGCTGATGGCTATGACGAGGAAGCCTTTCTTGTGCACAAAGATAACAGCGGGCCCCCCGTGGCGTGTTGTAGGTTGTGCAGGACAAAAAGCATGTTTTTACAACCTCTCATGTTGGCCAGGGGGTGTTTGTTTACTCAAATGCAGAGGGTACCGGGCGTCTCTTTGGGTATGAGGCATTCATAAGAAGGGGCGGCCTTTAGTTGTACAAATATTAATAAGGTCATACATGTGTTATAATTAGAGCGGTCAATCACAAAATATAGCATTGTTCATCCATAATTGCATTTTAAAAATGTTCCTCACACATTCTCACTATAAAATCGAATGTGTCAAAAATATTAGGGTCTGTTTGAAAGTTAATTTAAATTATGCAAGCTAGTAATTAACTGATTAATCATGATTCCTCAACATTCAAAATGTGATTAGTCTGATTAAAAAAAACAAAAAAAAACCTTTGACCGCACTAATTATAAAATGTAGTTACGTTGCGGCCAGCTAGTCAAACATGTAAGTCAATTACTTTTTATACAGCCAATGTCTGACTGTTTCATTCTTTTTATTTTTATTTAAAAAAAAATACATATTTGCTGTATCCTCCTTTTTTCCTCCAAAATACGTAACTCTAAAAATAGAAACGGACAAAAAACAAATGTCCACTCCAGAGGACGCTGGTTCTCAGGAGGATAAAATCAGTATATACGGCGTGCCAGCAACTTCAGGGTTCCAGGTTCGATTCCCGCTTCCGCCATCCTAGTCACTGCCGTTGTGTCCTTGGGCAAGACACTTTACCCACCTGCTCCCAGTGCCACCCACACTGGTTTACCGTATATGTAACTTAGATATTGGGTTTCACTATGTAAAAGTGCTTTGAGTCACTAGAGAAAAGCGCTATATAAATATAATTCACCTCAAATATAATTCACAATTACTTTTTATACAGCCAATGTCTGACTGTTTTGTTTTTTTTAATTAAAAAATACATATTTGGTGTATCCTCCTAAGAAGGAGTGTCCTCTGCAGTGGACATTTGTGTTTTGCATAACAGGACTTTTTTCCTCCAAAATATGTAACTCTAAAAATAGAAACAAATGTCCACTCCAGAGGACGCTGGTTCTCAGGAGGACAAAATCAGTATATACGGCGTGCCAGCAACTTGAGGGTTCCAGGTTCGATTCCCGCTTCCGCCATCCTAGTCACTGCCGTTGTGTCCTTGGGCGAGACACTTTACCCACCTGCTCCCAGTGCCACCCACACTGGTTTATATGTAGATAATGGGTTTCACTGTGTAAAGAGCTTTGAGTCTCTAGAGAGAAGCGCTATATAAATATAATTAACTTCACAATTCACATCAAATGTTGTGGTGTTATTTAGTCATGTAATTTTTATGCATGCAGTTATTAGGGGCTGTGGGAAAAAATAGATAACTTCCGAATCCTGATTCTTATTTATATAACGATTCGGAATCAATTCAGAATTTATATTAATCGATTTTTAAAGACATTTTTGTCGGTCATCTCTGCGCTTACTGGCTGTGCGTATACTGTATGTCATAGAACAGCAGCCTTTTTTAATATCGGGAAAAAAACCCAGTTCTGATTAAAAATCGTTTCTGAATCGAATTGGTGACCCAAGACTCGGAATCGAATTAAATCGTAAGATGTTGTAAGATTCACATCTCTAGCAATGATCATTTAGTCACTAATGTGCTCTGAAATGCACTTCACGTTTAAAAAGATGACAGTTGCTATTGAAAACGAAATATTTGCTTCGATAATAATCAATATTTATTACCATTATGTGTTATGTTTAAGGCTAAAAGTAAAACATCACCAGCAAATTTACAAAAAATGTGTGTCATCACTTCTGAGAATGGAGAGCATAGAAGAAAAGGTCATTTCCAACATCAGTATTCAAGGACAACTTTAAAACAAATGTGCATATCAGTGGTGGGGGTTAAACTATGGAATTCTCTCTACAATGATATAAAAGACTATAAAAATATATTCCAATTGAAAAAATATATGAAGACAGAACAATAAGATCATATGGACAGCCACAAGTGTTTATATTTTGCTTTATATTTATTATTTTACTTATTTTTTTGTCTGGTTTTGTATTTGTTTTGTATCATCCCGTGAGGTGTATATTAAATTGAAGAAGAAACTGAAGCTATTGCGCCATATCGGTTTGAACCGTATGCAAGCGAAACCGACGAAAACGACACGACAGCCAGCGACACGGGAGAAAGCGAGGACGAATTCGGCGATCGCCTTCTAACCAACGATTGGTATGTGTTTGTTTGGCATTAAAGGAAACTAACAACTATGAACTAGGTTTACAGCATATGAAATACATTTGGCAACAACATGCACTTTGAGAGTGCAGACAGCCCAATTTTCATCAATTAATATATTCTGTAGACATACCCTCATCCGCGCTCTTTTCCTGAAAGCTGATCTGTCCAGTTTTGGAGTTGATGTCAGCGGGCCAGGGAAGCTAGGGTCGATATTCTTCTCTTGATCATCTTCGGTGGCATAAGGGACGGTGTGAGCCAAGACATCCAGGGGTTTTAGCTCGCTCGTCTGCGGGAACAAACTGCCGCCATTGCTTGCCGTGCTACCGAGGTCCTTTGTCCCTGAATTGCTCACACACTCCGGCAGATTCAATGGGGGTCTGGCGGCAGATTTCTTTGACTTTATCGTTGGAAATGCATCTGCTTTGAGTGTCGCAGGATATCCACACATTCTTGCCATCTCTGTCGTAGCATAGCTTTCGTCGGTAAAGTGTGCGGAACAAACGTCCAATTTCTTGCCACTTTCGCATCTTTGGGCCACTGGTGCAACTTGAATCCGTCCCTGTTCGTGTTGTTACACCCTCCGACAACACACCGACGAGGCATGATGTCTCCAAGGTACGGAAAACAGTCGAAAAAACGGAAAATTACAGAGCTGATTTGACTCGGTGTTTGAGAAAATGGCGGATTGCCTCCCGATGTGACGTCACGTTGTGACGTCATCGCTCCGAGAGCGAATACTAGAAAGGCGTTTAATTCGCCAAAATTCACCCATTTAGAGTTCGGAAATCGGTTAAAAAAATATATGGTCTTTTTTCTGCAACATCAAGGTATATATTGACGCTTACATAGGTCTGGTGATAATGTTCCAATTTAAGGTGCGGCGGCTATTATTTTGCCACGGCAGGCCGCTGCGATAAATTACATTAAGGGGTAAATGTGACTGTCAAAACACATTTCAGTTGTGAAAATGGTTCCTCCTTGTGTGCGAACACACTCATAGGTGCTGAAGTGATGCATGGGTGCCATTACGTCATCCCTCACTACCAGCAGATATGTCACGTTCCATGCACGCTGAAAGCTTGAGACAGACATGCGGGCGTTCTGGGTGCACTTATCACTGCCTGATGACACCTTGATGAAATTAATCACAATTGTCGGGAAACCAATCTGGATCGGAGCAATATGGTTACTGTCACGCCATGTTAAGCAAGGGGGGCCATCCCTGGGGAAGGAAGCGTCTGTAAAATGACTACTCTGCTACCCCCCTCCCACCCCACTCCACACACACACACACACACACACACACACACACATTCTTGTATTTGTTACCTTGTTGAGACCACCGAAAAATGCTTACCTCTTTAGTACCACCCTTTCTAGATATATAAAAGATTTGCATTTACAGCATTAATAATATATGCATACTATGCAAATCTAAAAAAAGCTTGTTGTGAAAAATGAGTTGGAATTTCACAAGAAAAAGGTCACAATTTCACAAGCAAAACTTAGAATTTTGGTTAGTATTATAATAAAAGTCATAATTTCACTCAACGCAAGTCAAAGTGTTACAAGAAAAACTGAACATTTGTGCAATGTTATGATAAAAAGTTGTAATTTTACTCAACAACAGTCGCAATTTTACAACAAAAGCTTAAAATGTTGGCAATTTTATGAAAAGAGTCGTAATTTTACTCGACAAAAGTCACACTTTTATAAGAAAACTGTAAAATGTGGCCAATATTATAATAATAATCAGAATTTTACTTGGCAAAATTATGACAAAAGTCATCATTTTAAAGTTAAATTTAAAGTACCAATGATTGTCACACACACACTAGATGTGGTTAAATTATTCTCTGCATTTGACCCATCACCCTTGATCACCCCCTGGGAGGTGAAGGGAGCAGTGAGCAGCAGCGGTGGCCGCGCCCGGGAATCATTTTTGGTGATTTAACCCCCAATTCCAACCCTTGATGCTGAGTGCCAAGCAGGGAGGTAATGGGTCCAATTTTTATAGTCTTTGGTATGACTCGGCCGGGGTTTGAACTCACAACCTACCGATCTCAGGGCGGACACTCTAACCACTAGGCCACTGAGTAGGTTTATATTTCACTGTTTTACAAGAACAACCAAAAAATTGGCAATATTGTGATAAAATATTTCACCACCACACTGCAAAAAGTCAGTGTTCAAAAACAAGAATAAAAAAAAAAAAAATTAGGGGTAATTTATTTGGACTAAGCAAAATGATCTGCCAATAGAACAAGAAAATTTGGCTTGTCAAGACTTTCCAAAACAAGTAAAATTAGCTAACCTCAATGAACCCAAAAATACCTTAAAATAAGTATATTCTCACTAATAACAACTGTACTACTATAAGAGTACGTATTTTCTATTGTTTCATTGAAAATAAAAACTGCAAAGTCCATTTGGCTGTCATCTGTTTTAATTGTGAGACACAATTGTGTCAAAGTCATGATTTTTTTTTCATGCTTGAAATAAGAAATTATTACTTTTAAAAAAGTAGTTTTATACTTGTGAGTGTTGATGACACAGCTTTGTAACAGTTGATATTCTAGTTTCAAGCATGTTTTACTCAATATAGGTCATCAAATCTCAGCAACAAGCTGTAATATCTTACTGAGATCATTTAGGACCAAAACCCTTAAAACAAGTAAAACACTCTAACATAAAATCTGCTTAGTGAGAAGAATTATCTTATCAGACAGAAAATAAGCAAATATCACCCTTATTTGAGATATTTAATCTTAATTAGATTTCAGTTTTTGCAGTGCAGGGGTGCAAATGAGATCTCTATTTTTTGTTTTTTACAATATGCTTAAGGCCGATGACAAACGAGTCAGGGACCACAGATGGCCCCTGTGCCGCACTTTGGACAACCCAGGTGTAGAAGCTACCTGTTAATGGCCACTATAGTCTTAGTACCGTAGTGTATTTGTTCATCCTATGGTCACATATGGGACGCGGGTTGTCTTACGTCAGCACCAGAAGTCGTAAAATCAGCTGTTCACCTGGCGGTTTTTTTCCAGGGATGAATAGGCAAGTCCTTCTTTAGCTGCCGTCTTGTTTTATCATATATTGCTGCCTTTGCACCTGTCAATGTTTACTTTTGTAAGCACATTAAATCAACCAAAAAATCCTGACTTTGGAGCAATGTTCACGGACTCTAGTATTTGGTTCTCAATTAGATGCAATGGAATTCTCTAGACAAAGGCTTAAAAAGTTGCAAGAATATCTTTGAATTTAAAAAGAGTTACAAAAAGAGACAACTGGAATTATATCAAACTGATTTTTGATTTTGATTGGACGTGTCATTTTGAAAATGCTTAAACGAAAATTTGAAGTATTTTGGAGTTCGGGTGTTGGTGGAGGGAACAGTGATAAAGTAATCTAAAATAATTTGTGTTAAAAAGGGGGCAGATAAATATAAGAATAGTATTCTTCCATCTGCTCCTTTCTAATCATGGAAATGTATAAGAAACAAAAAACAATGAAAGTGTCAACTGTATATGGCTTGTATATATGCATTTTCATGAAAGGAATAAAAAGAAATGATGATGATGATGAACCAAAAAATCCTGACTTTGGTGCAATGTTCACGGACTCTAGTATTTGGTTCTCAATTCGATGCAATGTTTTTTCCGTATTGGGACCATGATTTCAGCCCTAACTTGTTCACCGGTCCTCATATGGAAGGTACTTTTTCCTTTTTTGATGTCTCAGGAAGGGTAGAAATACAAGAACACACGCACACACCAAAATCCCAATGGAACAAAGCCCCCGCCGGCCCGCCTGTCAAGATGCAGAGGTATGCTGCAGGATGCTCGCTTCACCAGTTCTGGAGCCCGACTTCAATCGGGGAAGAGAGGAAAAAGGGGAGAGGTCACGCATCTCATCCACACCTTGAATGGCGTGGCAGGCGGACACTCGCAGGAATGTGGCGGGAAACGCAGCAGCTAGTGGGGGGGCGAGGGGGAGGGAGTGCGCCGCCTTAATGAGGATCTCTTATGGAGAGAAACCGCTGTCTGTCACACTGCACTTCTTGTGTTTGATCACCTGCTCGTCTTATACTTCTCTCTTAACACGTCTAATCTTGAAACACTCTGTGAAATGTCACCCCTGCAAACTGCAACATGTGGACCTGAGATGTCTGGGATGGAAAATGTGATATGAGTTAAGCCTTAAGATTGCACTGGCGTGAAAGATTCCATAATAATGGACGCTCAACACAATTCCAGTTCCATGTTCCTTGTTACACACGTGCAGGAGGTGCATGAACCCCAGGAGGGTGCATGTCTTGCCAAAACACCGGCTTCCGTTTGAGAGCAAGCTGCGTAGTGCGAAGGCACTTCTAAGATACTAATCCTCACCACCATTGCGGAAAATAAACTAAAGTACTGGTGCCCCATTCTTAAGAACAAATTTTGTTCTTAGGCCCACTTACGAAGTTTTTAAGGAGATTTTTGTATTCACCATGTCATGTCTGTGTGGTCATATTTTTGTTTTAGTCATGTTCGGTTTTGTTTTTGGACTTTTTGTGCACTTTTGTTTTGTCACCATAGCAACCATTAGTTTTCACCTGTCACGTCACGCACCTGTTTCACGTTTTGAGTCACGCACCTGTTTTCGTTAATCATGTCTATAGTATTTAAGTTCATTGTTTTCAGTTTGTCGTTCTGACGACATCCCACAATTATGCTCTACACACTCTTCATCCTCTTAGATCCTGCTTCATGTCCCATGCCAAAGTAAGTTTTTGTTCCATGTTTATAGTCTTTTTGGTTTCATAGCTTGTTCTCCGCCATTGCGCGCGCCTTTTGTTTACTTCCTTGTTTTGTAGTTATAGTGTTTGAATAAAAATGTACTTACATTCCCGTCTCGCCCGAGCCAACTTTCCGTTGCATCCCGGAAAAGCAAACACCCAGGACCAAGTCATGACACACTAGTGTTTTCTTAGCTGGGATTTGTTCGTAGGTAAGAACAAAATCTACGAGTGCTCCAGAGCACTCTTAGGGTGGCCTATTTGTTCGTAAGTGTGACAAGTTCCCTGACTTCTATTGTCTAATGTTACATTAAGATCATAGATAGATAGATAGAGATAGCTAGATATAATATATATATATATATATATATATATATATATATATATATATATATATATATATATATAGCTAGATAGAGATAGCTAGATATATATATATATATATATATATATATAGAGAGAGATATATAGATATATATATATATATATAGAGAGAGAGAGAGAGAGAGATATATATAGATAGATGGATATACGTATATATATATATATATATATATATATATATAAAAATATATATATATATATATATAGATAAGATAGACATATAGCAAAATTAGCAATATATATACATTTCTAAATACCGTGTGCGTGCACGCATGCACACACACACACACACACAATGGCAATGATTTTGCTGCTACTGCAAGATGCCACAGATCGTGCCCTGGGGAGGGAGCGCATATTTCACGACCACAGGTGTCAAACTCAAGGCCCGCGGGCCAGATCTGGCCTTCCACGTCATTTTATAATAATATGTATCAATAAAATACCTTATATTTTCTTTCTTTACTTTCTTATTTTCTTACTAAAGGTATTAGGTTGTTTTTTTTCTAGTTTGACAGGGAAAAAAAATAGTGTCCAACATTGCAACAAATATATTATCAAACTTTGTTGGTCAAAATCCAAATAAATACTTAAATATCTGCTTAACTTATGGTTTTGAAGCAAGTTATCCATCAAATTGTACACTATTAAAATGACCAATAGATGTTAATGTAACATTTAGGGAGTTTTTTTGGGGGGAAAAAAAACGACCAATGTTTGTTTTTTACAGTAAAATTCTGTCGACTGAGCTGTCAGTGTTTTTTTTTAAAAATCCACGGTTGATGATTTTATGGTACCACATTTAATTATGGTAAAAAAAACTGGCAGCTGAGTTGCCAAAATACAATTAATTTCTAGTATTTCTATTTACAGTAATATGTTGTAAAAATAATAATAAAACACCATATATTTTACAGTAAAAGTCTGGCAACTAAGCTGCCAGTTTTTTTCTGTAAAAAACTGGTCAAATCCACAGTTGTTTTTTTTTATTCTTTACATTTAAAAAAAAGTACAATATTTAAATTCATAAGCAAATTCATTAATTATTTACTGTTACAAGCGGCCCTCTAATGGCAGCCATGACTGCGGTGTGGCCCTCAATGAAAACAAGTTTGACATTCCTGATGTAGACCTATTTGCCCGAAGTGACGAATATTTATTTGAACACTTTAGGCTACCTCAGCAGCCCCCTCTTTCTTAAACTTACGTTTTGACATTATGTATTCACCCCGCGGGATAATACGAATTTCTCTTCTGTAATCTGTTTGTGTTTTCTCCGTGTGTTTGATGTTCGGCTTTTACGCCAGAATTGTGCCCTTATATGAGGAATTAAGGGCGTTTACCTATGCAAATTACGGAATTAAGGATGTTTACATATGCATATTGGGAAAATAAGGGCGTGTTTATATGCAAATTATGATAGACACGCACGCGCTACCCATTTGGCATTCAGCAACTTAGGAACAGCAGGTGGGAACAATTTTGGCCGTTTAAGAACACATCATGAATTTGAATAGACTCCACTTAGGAAGAAAGATAAGAGGAAAAATTAGGAACTTAATGCTGAATGGGGCCCACTGTTATCACTGTAACAGGGAATAAAATACAAATATAAATGTATCTTTTATAGATATATATTTATATATATCTTTTTTTACATAAGCTTGTAGATTTTATGTTTAAAAACGGGCAAATCAGTTGCCAAAATTTTACCGTAAAATGTACAATGTTTTTTCACAGCAGCAAATTACTTGACATGGAAAAATGAAACCACAGTTTTTTTTTTGTAAAATCTACAGTTGTTGTTTTTATGGTTTATTACTATAAATGGAATGTAAGGGGAACTGCACTTTTGGGAAATTTTGCCTATGGTTCACAATCATTATGAAAGACATGACGACGGTTGTATTTTTGCCTACAAAAGCCCTTGAAAAAACATCTAAACACCTACATTGAGGTTTTATATACATGATGTAAGTATATATGTAATGTAGTTACAGGCACATTCATAATAACATTTAATATTTACATATTTTGATCATTTTAAGCATACGCATCACAAGGTTTGATTTTTTTCCCCCCACTACATCACTGATTATTACTCACTGCAGACTTCATGAGAGCCAACAAACATAATAAAACGTCACTTACTGTACAATGTCTGCTGTCACTCGGATGCCGACGGATAGAATCGTGTTATATTCCCATTTTAGATGAAATGTGGGGGTGGAGCCAAGTGTCTTTTCGAGTCTTTCTTGCCATTTCCGGGTCTAAAATGACTGTCAAAGTGTACCAACTTGTCGGTATACATCTTCGTCCTTCTACTATCCAGGTGAGAGGCATGATTTATGATCTACAATAAAGTTGGACGATCTAGGAAACGAAGAAGCAGCTCATCAGTCGATTATGTCAACATTGGCATATTGGCGTGATCATGGCGTCGCTATAAATAGTTTGTCCGCGTTAGTGCTTATAATAACAATATCGCCAATACTTGATTATTATTCAAGTCCCGAAATGTAAATCAAGAATTGTTGGCACTTTTTGGACGTTTTTTTTAATTGGGTTTTATGAGCGGAATAGAGGACCTTCCATTAGCTCCGCTGTAAGTGGACTTTTACAAGTTAGAATGCATAAAACAAATAACATCCATCATCATGTCTTTCATAATAATTGTGAACGATAAGCAAAATTCCAAAAACAGTGGTACCCTTCAAAGGGGAACTGCACTTTTTATGCTAAACTTTTACATTGTCATTTTGACAATGTAGATGGAAAAGGTGCTTTGAAATCATGAGTCAAGCAGATGTTTAATTATTTTTTTTATTTTACCAAAAGAATGTTTGGAATGTATGATAATATTATACTTGTTGCATCGTTAGATCATATTAAAGTATAAAAGATCAGAAACTGCATGCAGTACATGTTTTGTTTCTGTCAAAATGTACAATTTAGTAAGAAAAGTCCTACGCTTATTATAGACACATATTATTTCCAGGGCCACGTAAAATGACGTGGCGGGCCAAATCTGGCCCCGGGCCTCGAGTTTGACACCTTTGTAGTATGATATCAGCGTATGAACGATACCAATGTAATTATATAGATTTTTTTTTTGTCTTATTATTACAAAATGTTTTTTCTGTGTGTTTTTTGTTATTGTTTATAAACTCAGAGACTAATGGAGCGTTCCATTTCTACCAGGAAGTCAAAATTTCCGAGTTCCGGGTCACAATTTGAACTGAAACTTCTTTATTCTTTCCCTTCCCTTCCCCACACATTCAACTCACCGTAATCCTTCTTGCAATATTTCTTCATGTTGATTTTCAGTTTGCCTTTGGAGGCCTTGCAGTACGAGTCACAGTCTGTAAGCACAAGACAGGAAACAATTCAACATTTCTATATTTAAGGTGAACAAACGCTGACTTGGAAACCTGGAGGACAACAACACCGAGCAGTGGTTAGATGTTTGTGATGATATATCACAAGAAACATGCTGATTTCATTGCCTTTCTGAAGTGCTTGCATTAACGGCCCTAACCTGGTAAATACAATCATGTATGTGCAACTTCAGTTATGGTCAAAAATGGTTTAAAATTAAATTAAATATACATACATACATTTTGCAAGTAAAAAAAAACACCCCACAATAGACTAATTTATTTAGAAAAATATTGATTAAAAATAACAAACACTGATTTTAAAGCAGCATTGAGATTTGAGTACGCATTGAAGTATTCAAATGATATCTAATAATAGAAAAGCGCGATATAAAATCTAATCCATTCTTATTATTATGATATTGGTTTTAGAGTGTTAGAGAGTTTAAAGGGCATTGGAAGTGTTTATAAGTGTGTGAATGAGGAGTTATTGTTTTTTTTTTAATGTATTATATTATGCTGTTTGTGTTTTATTATCAATGTTGGTATTACTTTTAAAAATGTAATTTGTGGATCTGGTGAAATATCCAAAAAATGGTCAGAAATAAAGATGGAAAATATCATTTGACCACAACTCTTAAAAGTATAGGCATATCAGTTTATGGGTGACTCAATTGATTCAATTAGACAAGAAAATTCAACAAAGCAATATTTTTTATTTGTTTTATGTTTTTGATAAGTACATCGAAGAGGATGACATATAAAATATGTTAAATACAAAATGTCTATAACATTTGATGAAAGTCGGTTTATTCTTGTAAGTATATACAGATGTATTTAGATAATATACTGAATAGTGTTATATATGCACTGATTATGTATTGTATTGTTGATCAAGAATCCGATTTTTATATTTGAGTGATGGGGTAGGACATTGTAAAGTTTGCTTCTTCCTTCTCCTTTTTGTACACAGTGTTTTTTTAAAGTAATTTTAATATTATTATTATTATTATTTTTTACAAATGATCAAATTGTATTGAAAAAGCTATTTTTCTCTTTTTTTCCACTTTGAATTGTGTACTGTAGGTGTAGAGTATTTTATATTAGTCTTCTTTATAATATATATATATATATATATATATATATATATATATATATATATATATATATATATATATATATATATATATATATATATGGCAGCACGGTGGAAGAGGGGTTAGTGCATCTGCCTCACAATACGAAGGTCCTGAGTAGTCTTGGGTTCAATCCCGGGCTCGGCATCTTTCTGTGTGGAGTTTGTATGTTCTCCCCGTGACTGCGTGGGTTCCCTCCGGGTACTCCGGCTTCCTCCCACTTCCAAAAACATGCACCTGGGGATAGGTTGATTGGCAACACTAAATTGGCCCTAGTGTGTGAATGTGAGTGTGAATGTTGTCTGTCTATCTGTGTTGGCCCTGCGATGAGGTGGCGACTTGTCCAGGGTGTACCCCGCCTTCCGCTCGATTGTAGCTGAGATAGGCTCCAGCACCCCCCGCGACCCCAAAAGGGAATAAGCGGTAGAAAATGGATGGATGGATGGATATATATATATATATATATATATATATATATATATATATATATATATATATATATATATATATATATATATATATATATATATATATATATATGTCTACACCAGGCCGTGCCTTATGTTGCGTTTGTCAGTGTTCTCCTGTGTTTAGTGTTCCTGTCCTGCGCTCTTATTTTGGTGGCACTTCCTGTCGTGTTGGTGTTTTTTCGTAACCGCTTTACGCCTGCCTTCGAGCACTTGTCCCCTCACCTGTTTACTGTTTGTGATTAGCACTATTTAAGTTGAGCTTGCCACACCATTGCTTTGTCGGGACATTATTCCTTTTTCTCTGTTCACTGGTGACTATCGACGATCCTTTTCATGCTTTGTGGACGCCGTCTTCTCCACATTTCCAAGTAAGTGTTTTTGCTGCGTTCCAACATTTTGTTTTGTTTCTTTCATAGTCTGGCTGCGTCTTTAAAATCACTGCAGGCCTCAATGTGGCCTCGACGTCACTTGCATGCGCACTTCGATAAAGTGAAAACAAAGGAAGTTGACCTACTACAGTCATAACATGTATTCCTAGTTTATTAAGTACAGTATCAGTTGCCTTCAAATAACATTATTTTAAACTTCAGTTTGAACCCCCCTCATCAAGAGTTGTTTAAAAACCATAGTCCAGTATGCATATTGACTCATCTCCACTTCCTTTTAATTGTGATGTCATAGCAAGCGTTTCGTTGCTCCCCCAAAGTCAACCTCTGCGTGTCGCTGCGTGGCCCTAAAGGCACCGTCGGCAGCTTTGTGGCGTTCCGAATCACCGCCGATTCCCTGTCCAACCCTGGGAATCGTTCAGATAAATGCGGACCACCCTCCACTACCCACTTCAACCCCGCCCCCTTCAAGTCTCACCTCGCTTGTCACATCAGCCCACGACCCCCTGAAAAAAAAAAAACCTTCACCCCGGGATCAAGGCAGCCACCAAGGACGTGTCAAACGTTTGCATTCATTGCGGCAGGGACATCGGGGGACGTAGCGTTGGGTGGGGGGTGCGTGTATGAGCGGCTATTCCGTGGGAGGATGGGGTGTAAAAGGGGTCATTGCCACACAAAAGGAGGTCAGGAAGGGAAAATTAGCCATCCATGAAGCGGAGTTGGAGCAAGAGGACACTTTTTGGGGGAGTGTCAAATAAATACCTCACGCAGACGGCCATTAGAATTGTTGCCATGTCTCGTGAGGACGCCTTCAAAACGCCACGTAAACATTAATATACCATATCTGAGAACCAGCGTCCACTCAGGTGGACATTTGATTTTGCTTTGTCATTCACAAGCCTTGACCGAGTTCTTTCGGTACTTCCAGACATAGACTCACGTAAAACCCAACGGTGCCTTTGTTTTACCCGACGTCACGTCCGCTTGCAGACTTAACCTCTTATGGCCCAAGCTGTTTGTTTACATGCTTTTTTTTTATTTCTCTTTGCTATTTGGGCTTATTGGACCCTAATTAGAATAAAAACTAAAAATCATCTTTTTATATGATGAACTTAGTCCATAAGTACACAAACGTGTACTTCATGTGTAGTGACATGCTAATTTTTGTTTTTACAGTTTTTTTCTCTCCAAATTCCATTGTATGTTATACTCTTCTGACACCACCAGTTGGCAGTATAAGTGTCCATATGTCGACATAAGACCCCAATTCAGTAGTGTACACAGTTTTGGAAATAAGAGCTAAAAGGTGCTGTCCACGCATGTGGCCACAAAGGCCTTTAGAGGTTAAGACGGCTCAAGCACTTGGCAAGGAAACAGGCAGGTAAGCACTCACAAGGGGATTCAGTTGGACTTTTTTTTTTTACAATTTTACCATGCCATTAAAGCACTCAAAAGGTACTGTCAGGCTCCATTTTCCAAAATGCGCTAGCTCAATAGTGCCATTAGCGACCCGTAGCTGATTTACCATAAATTGATTAACGTGGACTTAAACAAGCTGAAAAACTTATTTTTATTTTATTTGTATTTATTTTTCTCCTTTTAAAAAGTTAGAAGCTATAACCAATAAGAAAACCTTAAGATTACGAATAAATTGTATTGTGAGATTAACATGAAAAAAGTTGCAATCTGACTAAAATTAAATCATTTTTTATTCTGCAAAAATATCTTTTGAGAAGGCTTTAATATTACAAGAAAAAATTATTCTCCACAAATTGTGTATAGTTTAAAAAATGTTATGAGAAAAATGTAAGCAGAACCATATAAATATCGAACAGAAATAATAGTTAAAAAAATCTTCTGAACAAAAAAGTTAGCAGGAAACATTTTAGAAGTTGTAATCAGACAAAAATAAAATCTGTTTTTACTCACAAAGAGTCGTAATCTTACGAGAAAGAAGTTAACAGAAACAAATATTAGAAGTCCTAATCAGCCATCTTTTTATTTCTTACAAAATGTTGGAGTCTTGTATAAAAGACTTGACATATTCAAAGACTACTTGGAGTTCTCCGTAGCCTACATACACACTACTGCCATCTAATGTCTTGGAATTGCAACTGAAGTGTAAGAAAACAATATTTAACATTGTTATATTTTAAAATGTATTAGTTACCATTTGACATTTAATAACACATTTGAAGACGCACAGAAGCACCAAAAATTAGTACCGTTGATTCCCAGGTTTGGGGAATTGGTACCTTTTTTTTTAAACAAATTATCTGAAAGGTACCCATCCTGAGTCTTGGCACTATATATACAGTCGCGATCAAAAGTTTACATACACTTGTAAAGAACATAATGTCATGGCTGTCTTGAGTTTCCAATACGTTCTGACCACAGAACTTTCCTCCAGAAGGTCTTATCTTTGTCCATGTGATGTCAGATGAAACAAAAATTGAGCTGTTTGGCCACATTACCCAGCAATATGTTTGGAGCAGAAAAAGTGAGGCCTTTAATGCCAGGAACACCATAACTACCGTCAAGCATGGTGGTGGTAGTATTATGCTCTGTGCCTGTTTTGCTGCCAATGGAACTGGTGCTTTAAATGGACAATGAAAAAGGAGGATTACCTCCAAATTCTTCAGGACAACCTAAAATCATCATCCCGCAGGTTGGGTCTTGGGCGCAGTTGGGTGTTCTAACAGGACAATGACCCCAAACACACGTCAAAAGTAGAGATGTCCGATAATATCGGGCTGCCGATATTATCGGCCGATAAATGCTTTAAAATGTAATATCGGAAATGATCGGTATCGGTTTCAAAAAGTAAAATTTATGACCTTTTTAAAACGCCGCTGTACGTAGTGGTACACGGACGTAGGGAGAAGTACAGAGCGCCAATAAACCTTAAAGGCACTGCCTTTGCGTGCCGGTCCAGTCACATATCTACGGCTTTTCACACACACAAGTGAATGCCAGCATACTTGGTCAACAGCCATACAGGTCACACTGAGGGTGGCCGTATAAACAACTTTAACACGGTTACAAATATGCGCCACACTGTGAACCCACACCAAACAAGAATGACAAACACATTTCGGGAGAACATCCACACCGTAACACAACAGAACAAATACCCAGAACCCCTTGCAGCACTAACTCTTCAGGGACGCTACAATATACACCCCCCGCTACACCCTCCCTCCCCAACTCAATCCCGCCCCCCTCAACCTCCTCATGCTCTCTCAGGGAGAGCGTCTCCCAAATTCCAAGCTGCTGTTTTGAGGCATGTTAAAAAAAATAATGCACTTTGTGACTTCAATAATAAATATGTCAGTGCCATGTTGGCATTTTTTTTCCATAACTTGAGTTGATTTATTTTAGAAAACCTTGTTACATTGTTTAATGCATCCAGCGTGGCATCACAACAAAATTAAGCATAATAATGTGTTAATTCTACGACTGTATATATCGGAATCGGTAATTAAGAGTTGGACAATATCGGATATCGGCAAAAAAAAGCCATTATCGGACATCTCTAATCAAAAGTGGTAAAGAAATGGCTAAATCAGGCTAGAATTAAGGTTTTAGAATGGCCTTCCCAAAGTCCTGACTTCAACGTGTGGACAATGCTGAAGAAACAAGTCCATGTCAGAAAACCAACAAATTTAGCTGAACTGCACCAATTTTGTCAAGAGAAGTG